>NC_137002.1:1727485-2222485 GCF_032717465.1 Coenobita brevimanus | reverse complement strand
AGAACAAGTTGGGGAGTCTGTATGAAAGTGTAGTAATTGTGAGGAGAAGAGGTTCGGTGAAAACAGAGCCAGGTTGTGTATGAAGGCAGTGTGTCTTGGAGGACAGGGAGACAGAGGACGTGGTGAGGAGTAAATGAGAGTGGAGTGGTTGGGTAAAGGAGCAGAGGGAGACCGAGAAGTAGAGTGGGAAGTGTAGGCTATGAGGGAGGATAACTAAGTGGTGTGATGGGCTGGAGAAGGGGAGCTAGAATGAGAATAAGATGGGAGAGTGAGGGGCGTTTGAAGGACAGTGTTGTGGTTGGCAGAACACATTGTATCTGAAGAATGATACAGAATGACATGGTGAGGGAGGGAAAGGGCGATGGAAGGAGAGCAGTAGAATAGATCCAAGAATGAAAGTAGAATGTATGCAAAGGAGAGTGTGTGGGAGTGGTAGAATGTATATGATGGAGGGTGTCTAAGAATGGTAGAATGTATATGAAGGAGGGTGTGTAGAAGTGGGGTGGTTGGGGGAGGAGAGGTTGCCCAAGAATAGGATGGTGGATTATTATAGTGATAGGACACGATTTTAATCAGCTGGGGGAAACTTAATTCAAATTGTAGGAAACTGTATATTATTGTTGTTTGTATGTGACTGTGTTGGTATGTTTGTGTGCTGATGAGTGTATGGATGCTTATGTATGGATTTGCTTGTATGTATTTATGTATGTATGTAATGAGTAGTGTGTGTGTGTGAAGTGCGTGCGCGTGCCTAGTCTCCACGCGTGTGTAGTGATGCTGGGGAGGAGGGGGGGGGTGAAAGGAACGGGAGGAGAGAGGGGAGGGGGAAGACAAAGGGAGGTGAGGGAGGAGCTGGATAGGATAGGAGATAGAGGTGGGGGGAGGACAGGAGAGGGAATGGGAGTAAGAAGAGGAAGGGGGGATGAGAGGACGAGACGGGGGGGGGGAGAGAGGGGGCGAGGAAAGAGATGAGAGGAGAGGAAGAGGAGGTGAGGGGGGGCGGAGGAAAATGAGGGAGGGAGAGAAAGAGAAGAGAGAATAGGAGAGAGCGGAAGGGGGTTGGAGGGGAAGATAATGAGGATTAAACTAGACACCAGAAGGTTATGGTACACACACACACACACACACACACACACACACACACACACACACACACACACACACACACACACACACACACACACACACGAGTTTAAATCTTAAGTCAGTGTCTTTTTAACTGACAAGCAGACAATAGTTCCTTTTTTTTATTTCTCTCTCTCTCTCTCTCTCTCTCTCTCTCTCTCTCTCTCTCTCTCTCTCTCTCTCTCTCTCTCTCTCTCTCTCTCTCTTTCGTTTAGTTGTTTTGATTTGATGCTAAAATCATTAATGATTTTTTTTGTCATCATCTTCACAGTCATCATCCTTTGCATCATCCCATCAATAATTATCATGTAAATTCTGTACTACTACTACTACCACTACTACTACTACTACTACTACTAGAGTCACCCCCTTGAACACAATCCTCAACAGTCACCATTACTTGTAGGTCCCTGATTTTACGGATGAAGAGGGACAAAGGGGACAAATAACAAACTGTACCCAACATTCTGACCGTCAAAGAAGCACTCCCACGTCACTCGCTTCGTTCCACTACGCAGTTTCGCTCGGCACCCGTTTACGGAACCAAGGTGTAAAGAATACAACTGGGCGGAATAGCTGACCGTGGAGTAGCGTGGTGACATTTGACGTGTTGGTGAGTACGTAGCAGCGTGATGGGCATGTTTACCTTTGGTGTATGAGAAGGTTGTATGGTGTTGGGTTTGGCTGCTTCCATGCCAGTTTATTCTTGGTGATAGGAATTGTTCTACTACTATTACTGCTGCTGCTACTACTATCTGATATACTATAGCAGTAGGCGTGTGTGTGTGTGTGCGTATTTTGGGCAGCGGAAACTACAAATTCATATCGCACCGAAATTGGCACAAAAATCGCAAAAAAAATCGCTGATGTGAAAAAACTTGGTCCCATCACGATTGAAAAACTTTTACTATATTTAATGAGCGATCACATTTTGACCCAAAAACGCTGTTTCAGGCGCCCGGCATAGGATCTCCGTAAAATTTTTTGCCCACAGGTATAACTAAAATATAATATATAGCAGCTCGAGAGCCCTCCGCAGGAGCAAGTGCGAGAGGCCCGAAGGGCCCACGAGCACTTGTTACTACTACTACCACCACCATTACTGCCTCCACTACTATATACTACTACTGTTGTTATTATTATTATTATTATTATTATTGCTATTGTTTTGTAATTATTTTTGCTATTAGTTGTAGCTATAGAAGTAGTTTTATAGTTGTAGTAATAGTAATTGAGAAGTAAAAAGTAGGCGGTGAAAATAATAATAATAATAATAATAAATACTACTACTACTACTACTAATAATAATAATAGTAACAGTAATAATAATAATGAAAGCGAAGACGACGACAATGCGACAATAAATTCAGTGTTGAAGGGAGGGCAGCGTGCGTTGATGATACAAGTACCGTAGTTGAGTTGTTACCAGCGAGATAAGAAAGATTTCCTGTGAAGTGTGAGCAGGTAGCGTTTTAGTGTGGCCATGCTACCACATTATTGGTACTGAGGTAGAGCAGGATTCTTAGTCAAGGGCTTTGCTTTACTATGCTGCCGCTGCACCACATCATCTAACTACAACTACCCCATAATAATTGTTACAGCAGCAGCAGTAATAATAATAATAATAATAGTACCAGTAGTGGACAGTATAGTAGCAGTAATAGCAGCAGCAGTAGTAATAGCAACAGTGGTAGAGCATTTATAACTCTGAATAAACCGGCATAGAAGCAGCCAAACACCAACAAAGGTAAACATGGCCATCTCGCTGCCACGGCCTCACCAACACATCAAGTGTCACCAATGCACGCTACTCGACGTCCAGCAGTTCCGCCAAACGGGTGCCGAGCGAAATTGCATAGTGGCACGGAGCGAGTGACATGTGGGTGCTTCTTTGACGGTCAGAATGTTGGGTACAGTTTGTTATTTGCACTTTTTTTTTTTTACCTCTTGCACCGGTACAATTGGGGACCTGCAGGTAACATTGATTGTTGAGGATCGTGTTCTTTGGGAAGGTGACCCTCTTAGTAGTAGTATAGTACCGTGGTGGTGATATGGTGGTGGTGGTGGTAGTAGTAGTAGTAGTTAGTAATTAGGCTTATCTGGCAATACATAGATGGATGGATGGGAGAGAGAGAGAGTTTCGTGTTCGTGGGGAGATGGGGATGGAAGAGAATACCAAGTTTAATATAGAAGGGGCTTTACGATGATTCCTGTGCCAACGGGAACGTAACAACAACGAGAATAATAATAATAATAATATTAATAATAATAATTAGTAGTAGTAGTAATAATAATAATAATATTATTAATAATAATAACAATAACGATAATATAGTAAAAAATATAGGGAGCCAACTAACCTCACAAGCATACGGCCGTACAGTGTTGTCCGGCGGATGTTTAATGCAGTTAAAACGGTAGAGAGCCCTATAATTATGTACGTTTTCGTCTCGTAAAAAAAATGATAAAATACAATATCCGCTTTCTTCCATCGCCAAAACTTGTCAAAAATTCGAGCTTGATACAGACAAACTATTATTATTATTATTATTAAGCAACGTTGGGTCTGGTTAGTACTTGGATGGGTGACCGCCTGGGAACACCAGATGCTGTTGGCATAACGTTCTCCCTACGTGTCAAGTGGGGTTGGTGGAGGATTAGTTTCCCTCCCTGTAAAACAATTAATTCTGAGCCCTTGGCCACCCCGTTTGGGGTACATGGCGTCTGGCAATGAATGAATGAATGAATTATTATTATTATTGTTATTTATTACTACTACTACTTTACTACCACCACCATCATCATCATCATCATCATCATCATCATCATCATCATCATCTCGCCTCTTCTTTCCGCCTGCAGGTTGGGTTAGGTAGGATCCAGAAAGCAAGGAATAGGAAAAATTATTACCGTAAAAAAATAATTAATAATAAACGGCATGCCTAATATAATGGGCCACACACATTCATCATTCCAGCCCCCGGAATCCTCTCTCCACTTTATGCGTACGGGCAGCACCAATAGTCATGTCCCATCTCTTTCTTTCTCCTCCGTGATCTGTAATAATCAGTTTGGTGAATTGACTCTGACCACTTTATAAAGGCTAGTAACCAAGGAGATCCATTCTTACCTCATGAGAGAGGGAGAGAGAGATTGTTGTCCTCTCGTCGAGCTATGAAATTTTTCGATGATTATAACCCTTTAACCCTTCAGTCTGATTTTTGTCTAATCTTTGTATCTACAGACGATTTTACTCACCTTAAGAAAGATTTTACGAATTTATGGTGTTGAGTATAAGCTTCAGTAACCCCTTCACTACTATGATTCCCCTCCCCCTCTAAAAAATGATTGAAATAAAAACCCAAATCAGATATATTTATATTTTCACTTCTTTGGTTTACCCCCTCCAAAAAAAGATAATAATAATAATAATAGTTGAAATAAATAGCCAGATCAGTTTTTTTTTTTTTTTTTTCCCAGAAACGTTGAATATTTATGTATTATTTCGTCGCATTTAGGAAAACATCCGGTCACTTTCACCATAAATGTCATAAATATGCTGATCAGTTAAATGTCTAATTACTCACGTCATTAACACCAGGTAATTATAAAGCTACTTAAACCAGGGAGACGGAGGGTCGTATTCAGAGTGACAAGGCTTCGTAACACCTCTTTCTAAGCTGTTTATTTTCCTTATTTTATTTTCCTTATTCTAACATAACATTATCTTGCATTCATTTCCTGTTTTATTATCTTCTTAATTTGCATTTTACAAAAAGATAGGTGTAATGTACTGAATAAATTGGTAAGGGAGAGTTATTAATTAATTTATATATTTATTTATTTACTTTGTTGCATCTGTAATATAAAAAAAAAATACTGAGGTGTAGTGTACTGAATAATTCGGTAAGGAAACGGTGTTGCGAAATCTCCGAAAACCACATAGTATGCGGCACAAACTCCGAATTCATCAGTGACGGTATTTCCTAGAGGACAGGTGAACACGACACGGAAATAACAGCAAGCGCCTCACCTCACCGCACCCCCTTACCTCACCCCCCACACCCCACCTTACCGCACTCCCACACTCCCCTTACCGCACCCCCACACCCTCCTCGCCCCACCCTCACCTCACCCCCTTACCGCACCCCCCCTCACCCCACCCATACCTCACCTCTTCACCTCACCCCCTTACCGCTCTCCCACACCCCCCTTCACCCCACCCTTACATCACCCCTCACCACCGCACCCCCTCCCCCCCCCGCCAAGGCCAACATAACCCCGCTCACTAACTCAGGGTTGTGTTGTCGCGTCGCATCATCAGCCTATTAAATCCTCTCGTAGTATACTTTGCATCGCCATTTTCTTGTCAATTAAGGAAGCTCCCCAACACCTCATCGTAAGCGATTTATTTTCCGTATTACTCCTTACTCTCCTCTCTGCTATTTAAATCCATCTAATATCACAATACTCTACACAGATACCGTAAAAAAGTACACTAATGAGCCATAACCAAAAATAAATCGCTATGGAAGAGGTGCTAGGGAGCTTCATTAACCGACGAGAATAGGGCTCAAATGGCATTATATACTCTTCTCAGTTTAACCTGGCCCAATTCTGTCCTATCTATCTTGAGTTCGAACGATAGATTAATGGTGGAATACGGTGCCAGTCACGAAGAAGTGCTGTGAAGAAGATGTGGAGCCTTGGTATACTCTCTTCACTTTAATCTGGCCAAAATTTCTCATGCTTTTATCTTGAACGCTGAGGTGGAACATGAGATTAAGGCAAGAATACAGTGAGATTAAGGCAAGAGTACGGTGAGATTAAGGCAAGAATACAGTGAGATTAAGGCAGAATATGGTGAGATTAAGGCAAGAGTACGGTGAGATTAAGGCAAGAATACGTTGAGATTAAGGCAAGAATACGGTGAGATTAAGGCAAGAATACGGTGAGATTAAGGCAAGAGTACGGTGAGATTAAGGCAAGAGTACGGTGAGATTAAGGCAAGAGTACGGTGAGATTAAGGCAAGAGTACGGTGAGATTAAGGCAAGAATACAATGAGATTAAGGCAAGAATACAATGAGATTAAGGCAAGAATACAATGAGATTAAGGCAAGAATACAATGAGATTAAGGCAAGAATACAATGAGATTAAGGCAAGAGTACGGTGAGATTAAGGCAAGAATACAATGAGATTAAGGCAAGAGTACGGTGAGATTAAGGCAAGAATACGGTGAGATTAAGGCAAGAATACGTTGAGATTAAGGCAGAATATGGTGAGATTAAGGCAGAATATGGTGAGATTAAGGCAATAATATGGTGGGATTAAGGCAAGAATACGTTGAGATTAAGGCAGAATATGGTGAGATTAAGGCAATAATATGGTGAGATTAAGGCAATAATATGGTGGGATTAAGGCAAGAATACGGTGAGATTAAGGCATGAATACAATGAGATTAAGGCAAGAATACGATGAGATTAAGGCAAGAGTGCGGTGAGATTAAGGCAAGAGTACGGTGAGATTAAGGCAAGAATACGATGAGATTAAGGCAAGAGTACGGTGAGATTAAGGCAAGAGTACGGTGAGATTAAGGCAAGAATACGATGAGATTAAGGCAAGAGTACGGTGAGATTAAGGCAAGAATACGATGAGATTAAGGCAAGAGTGCGGTGAGATTAAGGCAAGAGTACGGTGAGATTAAGGCAAGAGTACGGTGAGATTAAGGCAAGAGTACGGTGAGATTAAGGCAAGAATACAGTGAGATTAAGGCAAGAATACAATGAGATTAAGGCAAGAATACAATGAGATTAAGGCAAGAATACAATGAGATTAAGGCAAGAGTACGGTGAGATTAAGGCAAGAGTACGGTGAGATTAAGGCAAGAGTACGGTGAGATTAAGGCATACGGTGAGATTTAGGCAAGAATACAGTGAGATTAAGGCAAGAGTACGGTGAGATTAAGGATTAAGGCATACGGTGAGATTAAGGCGAGAATACGATGCTGTCACGAAGAAGTGCTATGTGATGGATGTAGAACCACTGTATTGTCTTATTCTGCCATTAAGCTACGAAGAATTTGCTGTAGGACGAAAATCTTTGTTAATTTAAGGAAACGAAATGTAGTGATATTCGGTGCCCTCCTCACTTTAAGCTGGCCCAGTTTTTTTTTATTTTGTAGCTTATTTCACGTAGCAGTGGCAGGAGACAATACTTCCGCTCTGCATCCTTTTTTCATAGCACTTCTTGGTGACTAGCATCTTACTGTAGCGTTAATCTACTGTTACAACTCTTTATTCAGAAATGGAGGGACGATAGTTTTAGACAGTTAAAGTGAAAATAATATGATTCCTTTACTGCCCAGTTTGCCATAAGTAAATAAAAGCCGTGTATGTTAGCAAGTACAAAACGTCATTGTACTGAAGTGTTTAAGTATTCCAGCCAGTGTTCGTCTCTCTTTGTCATGGTTAACTACACAAGATTTTATGCATGTTGATCAGAGTTTCCCTAATCTCTTAAAGAGTTTGAAACCATTTTCGATTATCACACGAAACATGACAAATCATCATGATCATTATCAGCTGCAGCAGCATAGTAATCCGTCTTAATCATCACAGTCTTACCTCGTATCATCATTATCATTATCAACATCATAGTAATCCATCATCATCATCATCATACAATTATTTTGTCTCATCATGCTTGTCTTAGCATTAGTCCTCTCACACATCATCATCCAACTCAACTTTTTTTCATAGTGCATGCATGTGGGCCCACAATGGCAGAGATGACTAGCAGCTTCATAATTATTCCGGCAGGTGTGTCACCCACACCACACCAAGGTCCAGAGGTTTTACCACACCACATTCACCATACCTCACCACACCATACACCGCACCAACCCACACCACACACTTCACCAACGCACACCACACACTTCGCCAACCCACACCACATCACACCAACCCAAACCCACACCGCACCACTCCACTCTACTTCGCTCCACCCCACTCCACTCCACACCCACACACCGAACCAACCCACACCACATCACACCAACCCACACCACTCCACTCCACTCCACTCCACTTCACTCCACACATTACCTCATCTCACCTCACCTCACCGCACCGCACCGCACCGCACCACTCCACACCACACTACCCCACACCACACCACAGCACATCAAACCACACCTGGCATCGCAACAAGGGATTGTAATTATATAGGTTCCTAGAGTTCTTTCACCTTTACCTGGCTTAGAATATTATTGCCCCCTTGCAGCTTCCGAGTATTTCACGTAGCCCAGTGACAGAGAGGGAGAGAGAGAGAGAAAGGGGGGGGGATGCTAAGGCTATACATACTTACCATAGCACTTCTTCGTGACTACTTCCATATGTGTGTGCATTTGCTGTCGAGATAGAGAGGTGGTGTTTTAGGCCAAGTTAAAATGAAAATCACGTATCAGTGTACAGGACAAGTGAGCATCCACAACAGTGAACTGATAGTAGAGATCGTGTTGTTTTTCGTGTTTTGCCACAATGATAAATTTGACTGGAAGTGTTTGGTAGCTATAAGTGAAGAGAAAATTATATAATTGTGTACACAGCTTGTTTTTCGAGTTTTGTTCCTGTAATATTAACTCAGATTTAACGAGAAGCGTTTGGTAGCTGTGAGTGAAGAGAAAAGTATATACAAACACGTCCCAGAGACTATATTCCACTTCGTTGCTACCTGTAAACCCATCTATGAAAGTAAAGGCGATATAATGGATTTAAAGTTTCAAAAATAGATAATTGGGCATAAGTCGGCCATCTTGAAAAATAAAAAAATCGAAAAGGCGGGCATCAACCTCCTGTATCGCCCTACATTTATACATATATGAGAAAATTCCAGCACATGTTTTCTGAGATACGGCTTGGAATAGACGGACGGACATGACCTAACCTGAGATTCCACGAAGTAACGAAGTGGATTAACAATCGTGTACACAGCTTAAGTTTAGGAGTGTTTATGTTAACTCTGATATTATTGTGAAGTGTTTGGTGTGTGTGTGAGTCGAGATAAACATACACATAAGCAGCCATTGTACTTATTGTGAAGTGTTTGGTGTGTGTGTGTGTGTGTGTGTGTAAGTCGAGATAAACATTTATATAAGCAGCCATTTTACACTGATGATGCTTAGAGAGTCGATATGTCCAGTTTGCATGTTAAGTGTTTGATAGTTACATGAATGAAGACAAAAGTGTTTACAAGCAACCGTAACACACCAATTATGTTTCTAGAGTTGATAGTCACTCTGATTTGCTTAAGTGTTTGAATGTTGCATGAGTGAAGACGTACGTATATACAAACAATTACATGGGTGAAGTCGCTGTCACCCACCATTTGACTGCCCTCCCCCCAACTCACTCCCCCCTCCCTCATATACCTCTCAGCTCCATCCCTCCACCTCATCCTCGGTCTTCCCCTCCCACAGTCCGACTATGGTATACCTTATGTAGGCAAAATGTCCTTAAAATTAAAATGAAAAATATATAGGACGGCTTTGATGTATACGGAATAAATCGCAAGGGAAAGGTTAATACGGTCGCCTTGTTTTCATCTGACGGAACTGGCATACTCTCGCCACCTGAATGCTAAGGCCCGATGAGCTTTTAGTTATGAGGCAGGAATGAGTCTCCTTGGTTACTAGTCAAATGAACTCTCCAGTCTCACTACACTTGGCCATCATCTGAGCTGGAAAGGGTTAATGATCTTTGTCGTGGTGGGAGAGAGAGAGAGAGAGAGAGAGAGAGAAATAACCAAGGAGACTCATTCGTCTAGTAACTAAGGATCATCGAATTTCAAGGAATCAGGACAGTATTTTTAGCGGTTGGAGTTCCATAGTTCCAAATAATGATGATAATAATAATAATAATAATAATAATAATAATAGTAATAAAAGTCCATACAATCATGACAGTATTTTAGCAGTTGGAGTTCACTAGTTCCAATAATAATAACAGTAATAATAATCATCATCATCATCATCATCATCATAATAATAACAATAATAAAAATCCATACGAAAGTCATGACAGTATTTTAGCAGTTGGAGTTCCCTAGTACCAATAATAATAATAATAATAATAATAATAATAATAATAGATAATTAAAAATCCATATAACCATACATAATATTTTCACTCCGTTTGTCATATAAAAACAAACTGACTACAGTAATATTAAGGCGCCTAGAAGACAGGACTTAACCCCTTCAATTCGGTGACTTATTTTTTATGATACAAACAGACGAATTTTCAAACCTTAGAGATCTGTAGTGGTGAGGGAATTAATTAAGGATGTATTAGCCCCTTGCAGTTCAAAATCTCTTCCAAGCTGATTAAAGCCGCCTGGAAATAAAATTCTAAATGTCATGGGTCTGAAAGGGTTAGGAATGTTTATAAATAAGTGCCAAGGAGGAAGGCTTTGGACACGTGGACCGGAGATGAGGGGGTTGGGGCGTGTATTGTTCTCGGCTTTAGAGGGTTCGTAATATATTTTCCTTAGCAATTTATTCTAGACTACAGCTCAGCGTGTCACATTCTCTCTCTCTCTCTCTCTCTCTCTCTCTCTCTCTCTCGTGTGTGTGTGAGAGAGAGAAGGGAGTTGAGGGACGTTCGTATATTTGGGCAGCTCCACCACCCAGTTATATCAGTGCCACCACATGAAGGCGTTCCTCACCAACACCACCTTTGTAATATGGACGCAGATTGCATAGATAATGTACGAGAAAATGGTCGATATGCAAGAATAAATCGCTAAAGAAGAGGTGCTAGGGATCGATGTGTGGGGTAGGCCTCTCTTGCTCTGAGCCAAGCATGGGAGTGCCGATACGTGAGAATCTTTTTTTTTTTTTTAATTATTATTATTATTATTATTATTATTATTTTGTTATTTATGAGCGATTGGCTGTTTTCTGGCTTGTCCGACTGAGATGCAGAGAGGGACGCCTTCACGTGGTGGCATTGGTGGTGGAGCTGCCAAGTTACGTCCCTCACCTTCTTCCCCCCCAAAAGAGAGGGAAGCATCAGCCTGCAGTTCGCTGGGTTCATAATTTAAAATCCAACTTATTTATTTATGCGATGGGAAACAAGAGTGGCATTTCTGGGCGCTATTATCACATTCCCAACGTGAATGTGCTTTAATAAACGTGTACCTGACGTAAAGTGAAAGTTATGGCCATTTAAAATACGTTTGTTTACTCCTATGCGCCAAGCGGCCGGCATCTGTTTGTGGCCCCGGGATAATTGCCAGTGGTCGCTATTACCTCTGTTTTCCTTGACGCTGACGCAGGGATGACGTCTGTGCATACATTTTCCAGACAGGTGCCGGTGATAGCTGGATTTCAAGGGGAACTGAGTGAAATCTTAATTAATATGGAGCTGAGGCGGTCTGGTTGCTTACACTACCAAACCAACCGTCTGCTTACGTCATGGGGAAGTCCCGCCCCAACTTCTCGTACTCCTAACAACTTCGAATCGTCCCGCGTCCATATGCTGTACTTGTTTCCAGGTTGCTTCCGACAACACGAGTGGTTGGTGGTGGTGACGTAGATGGAGGAAGCCGTTTTTACCTCCTTACGCATCCTGTTGGTCGCTCAATCGGGGTTCTGTCGCTTCTCCCTAGCCAGGTTGTGGTGCTAGATTATTATTATTATTATTTTTTACTCGTATCGCCCCCCCCTTTTTTTTTTTTTAATTCACGTTATTTTTTTTTAGGTTATCGGCGTCATTATCAGCAAATTGAACGTAACGAAAATACAGCCAAACATGGATGAACAATTGCCAGAATTTCTTTATTTTTTTTTTTTTACTTTTTGTCATTTCATTCGTATCACTCCCAGACTTTTTTTTGTGTTTTGTTTAGGTTCTTATTTTTATTTCTATTACAGGTTATCAGTATCATTATCGCCACAGTGAACGAACATGACAACATCCGGATCAGACAAATTTATCGTGAATTCAGGCCAACGCGCTACATCAGTTAACCTGTTTTATTTATGTTTATTGGTACTATCGTCCTCAGTTTTTATCGCATTTATTATTATTATTATTATTATTAATTTTGTACTATGGTCATCAGTTTTTATCACTATTATTATTATTATTATTTTGTACTATCATCAGTTTTTATCACTTATTATTATTATTATTATTATTATTAGCCGCACCGTCCCTTAGCAACCATTATCACCAATATTCATGTCAAACAAGGAAATTTCGGCCATGTTGAGAATGTTGATCTTGCCAACAATGCTTCGTGAATCCAAGGTTGGGGATAACACGAACCTAATTATAGTCGCTTATTTTTATTTTTCCTCGATACAAGTAGGAGAATTCTTTTGAGATAATAATTCTGACATTCTGGAGTTTCCGAAGTGTGTGTGTGTGTGTGTGCGTGAGAGAGAGAGAGAGAGAGAGAGAGAGAGAGAGAGAGAATTAGGAATGCCGAGGACAGCCTAAATTTACTGTGTCTAGGTAATATTTTGACGGCTGTAATTTTTAGTTTAGTTACGCCTTCCAAGAATTAATTTCGAGAAGAGGAAAAACAGATGAAGGTTGCAAGCATAGAATTTGAAAATATATATATAAGAAGAAATCGTAGTAAAAAAAAAAGTTATTCTTCTGAAAAGTTATAGGAGATTGTTTTAGAATATAAAGATTACGAAATATTAAAGACATTCGCTGCCTTACTTTGATGATAATAATAATAATAATAATAATAATAAAGTAGTACCAATGTTAATAATTATCATAATTAATAATAGTAGTAGTATTGGTTGTAGATGATGATGATAATAATGAAGACAGCTTTTTAGCATAACATCTGGAAGTGATAGTTTTGTGTACATGAATTTAACTTTATACTTTGATATGTAAGTTAATTTTGGCGTGTACATGTGTGCATACTGACATGTGCGTTCACTGTGACGTTTACATATGATTCTTTTGACGTGTACACTAGAATTTTGACGTACACATTGACACGTGCAGTACATTTATTCTGACGTGTGTACATTTATAGTAAGATGTACACGTGCATTATGGTGACGTGTATACATAGCGTGACTGTTTTTGCAGCGTCAGGTAGCTTTGTGGTGAAGGTCATGGAGTATGTCATGCAGGCTTAAATACTGTCCTTATATTGCACCTTTATTTTTATTTTTACTTTTTTTATTTTCGGCTTATGTACAGATTGATTCATGGTTTTTCTTTCTGGTTAGATTTGAGTATATTAGCTTTGGGGGTATATTTTTGACTTTAGCTTTTTGTTTTCTTGTTCAGTTTTAGCTTTAACTGGAACTGAAGTCGTGGTTTAGCTGTCTGGTTAGATTTTGAGTATATTAGCTTTGGGGGTTATATTGGATGTTCTTAGCTTTTTCTGGGTTCCTTCTTATTCCACTTAGCTTTGTGTACCGGGATGGAGTCATGGTTTAGCTTTATGGTTAGATTTGAGTATGTTAGCTTTGGGGGTTGTAGTTTGGACATTTTAGCTTTCTCTGGTTTCTGCTCTTGTTCAGCTGTTTAGCTTTGTGAACCGGGGTGAGTCATGGTTTAGCTGTGTATGATGTTTTTTCAATGTTTTAGCTTTGTATGTTGTATGTTCAATATTTTAGCTTTCCTTGGGTTCTCTCTGTACTGTTTTGCCTTTTAGCTTTGTATGGGGACAGTTATGGCTTAGCTTTGTAGGTTATGAGGATTGTAGCTTTCTTATACTGTGGACATTTTAGCTTTCTCTGGGTAAAAGGAAGCTAAGAATTTACCCTCATGTAATGCATCTTTTAAGTAGCTTTGTGTATTTAACTTTTTAGCTTATTCTGGAGCATTATAGCTGTTTCATAGGGTCTGTAGGGCATTTTAGCTTTCACAGGCACCACTTTAGCTTTCCTGGGACCTCACTTTAGCTTCTCTGATACCTAGTTAGCACAATTTTAGCTTTGATAATTTTTACCATTCCTTAAGACCTTCATAGGCAATGTTTAGCTTTCCACAAGATCTTACTCAAATTATAGCTTTGTAGGTCGTACGTTGAGCACACTGGCTTCCCTTTTAGCTGTCCCCAGGGTGTGCTTTGTGAAATTTTAGCTTTCTAGGCCGTATTTTAGGCCATTTTAGCTTCCCCTCCAGCTTTCCTCACGATGTGCCTTGTTAATTTTAGCTTTTATAGCTTGATGGATGTATTGGCCTCCCTTTTAGCTTTCCCGGGGTGTGCTTTGTCAGATTTTAGCTTTAGAAGTTGTATATATTGGTGATTTTAGCTTTCCTTTGGGCTGCTTTGAGGAGAAGGTAATGCACGAGAATGACATGCACACAGAAGCATTACTCTCATTCCTTTGACTCTCTCTCTCTCTCTCTCTCTCTCTCTCTCTCTCAGCTGAAAAAATCGTCTGAAGGTAGCAAGAATGTACTTTTAAAATCCGTCATCGAGCTGAAAGGGTTAAATTGTACAGGTTTAGCTCTAGTGTGCGGAAAACTGAGTCACGGTAAAGCTTTGTGTGTGTGTGTGTGTGTGTGTGTGTGTGTGTGTGTGTGTGTGTTTCTAGCTTAATCATGTATGGAAATTTTAGCTTTCGTTAGGGCCTTGTTACCCCAAACTTAGCTTTTTAAAATCATGTTTGGGAGTTTTAGCTTTCCAGAGGGTTTGCATAATAATGATTTTTAGGTCACAGTTGAACTTCATCCCCGTCCTTTGGTGAGAGAGAGAGAGAGAGAGAGAGAGAAGAAGAAGAAGTAGAAGAAGAACAAAATCAGGATAATGTTAAAGACAGTTTGTACTCTAATGGATGGAAAATTAAGTTGGCCTTGCTAGGACTGACATTGACCTAGTTGTGTGACCTTGACCTTTTCTTAAAATAATAATAATAGTAATGATAATGATAACAACGGTAGTAGTAGTAGTGACGGTGGTGGTGGTAGTACAGTAGTAGTAGTAGCAGCAGTAATAATAATAAGAATAGTGTCAACCTCGTGGCTGACTCTCAACCCATCACGTTTAGTTAACATCGGATAAAAAGTGTTTACCTTATTCACAGGCAGATAAGACACACGCCGAACGAAACAACCCTCCCTCCCCTCTTCCTTCGCGAGCGCAGGTGTAATAAATCGGTGAGGAAGAGGTGTAACGCGCCCTTCCAAGCCAACCAGAGGCAAAAAAAAGAGTTGTATGTACGAAGGGAAGCCATTAGTAAACAAAGTGACAGCCTCCACCATTGCGCTATTTGCTCTCACGTCATGCCGTCGTAACAGTCCCGTATCTTCACGGTGTTTGAGGATACCGTAACACCTCTTCTTCAGCAATTTATTCCACTTACTTCTCTGTTAATGTGGCTTTGGTAATCTCGTAACACATTTTTTTCAGTTATTTATTTTTGGAGATTTCGTAACTCTGCCTTGCATTTTGTCTCATGATTTCGTTACACTTTTTGTTACCTATTTATTCTACTTTGAGCAGCATTTTAAGTCTTGGGATACTGTAACACCTCTTATTTAGCGATTTATTTTTGGAAATTTCGTAGAACCACTTTCAGCGATTTATTTTATTTAGCCCTATGTTTTAAGTGTCCAGGAATATCGCAACACCTTTTTTTCAATGATTTATTTAGCCTTTGCCCATATAAGTGTCTTGGGAGATCGTAATACCTCTTTTTCAGCGATTTATTATATTTAGTCCCTTATTTTAAGTGGTTTTGTGGGTATTTTAAGTGGCTTAGGGATATCGTAATTCTTCGGTGATTTATTTTAAGAAGTCCCTTGTTTGTGGGGATATCGTAATGCCTCTTATTCGGCGATTTGTTTTGCATTTTACTTTTTTTTTTTTTGGGGGGGGTTGTTATCCTCCTCTTGTACAATATTGAGGTAAATTATGTTATTAGCAAAAACATGTAATAAAACAGGATACCAGTGTGTAATAATCGTAATAAATCGCTGAGAGAAAGTTGTTACGCAAGTGTTACGAAACCTACAGTGCCACTTCGTACGGTCCAGGACCCTTTTCACCACCATGTCACTTACACACACACACACACACACACACACACACACACACACACACACACACTACCCCGAAGTTAAGAACCTGCAAAGTCTGTCGCTTTTAAAGAAATCTAAACAGCAGGGAACCAAAACTGTTGTCCATGCACTGCGAGATGCCTTGGACACGTTGCATATAAGACAGGCTATTTCTTGCATTATAAGGTCAGGGATGCCAGAGTTTCGTCTGTTGAATATTGCAGTGAGTGTTATGATGGATGTTGTGAGAAATGGGTGGAAAATGAAGGGTAGAATGGTGCTTGAGTAGACAGGGGTAGATATACAGGAAGACAAAAATCGGTCTACTGTTTCACTGCGTCTGCTTCACACTTGGGGTATATCCGTCACTCTCCTCCCTGACACATAGAAAAGAAGCATCTATGGGTAGCAAAACATACCAAGATTTTCTCAGCGTAGGAGTATAAGCAAGCAAGGTAAAGAGAGACGCATAGGAGGTGGAATTATAGGGCAGAAAAACATACCAGCCCCCTCTCAGCTTAGGAACATTAGCTGGCAAAGAGAATACAAGAGGTGGAACTGTAGGTTAGAAAAACATATCAAGCCTCTCGTAGTTTTATAATATTAGCCATCAGAGAAAAGTGACAAGCATAAGAGAAGAAATATTAGGTGAGGAAATAGACCAAGCCTCTCTCAGCTTTCAAATATTAGCCAGGAGAGGAAAGCAAGAAGCAGTAAAATATTAGAGCAGAAAACATACCAAGGTTCTCTCAGCTTAAGAATATTAGCCAGCAAAGGAAAGAAGAAGCAGAAGACGTGAAATATTAGGGCAGAGAAATATACCAAGCCTCTCTCAGCGTAGAATATTAACCAGCAGAGGAAAGTGAGAAGCAGAAGGGATGAAATATTAGGTCAGAAAACGTGCCAAGTCTCACTCAGCTCAGGAATATTATCCAACAGAGGAAAGTGAAAGTAATGAGAGGTGAAATGTTAATCTGACATTTGTCCCTTACTGTACCTTGGGCTTAAGTACTTTAAAAATACAGTGTGGTCGTTATACAGCGTCCTTGGACGGCTCAGTCGGCTGATGTGGGAAGTGTAAACATATTGACGTTCATAAAAATGGATGTAAAGGCAGACTAAAAAAAAAATGGAAAGGAAAATGGGAAGTAGATGAAGGAAATGGAAAGGAAAATGGGAAGTAGATGAAGAAAATGGAAAGGAAAATGGGAAGTAGATGAAGGAAATGGAAAGGAAAATGGGAAGTAGATGAAGGAAATGGAAAGGAAAATGGGAAGTAGATGAAGAAAGTGGAAAGGAAAGTGGGAAGTAGATGAAGAAAGTGGAAAGGAAAGTGGGAAGTAGGTGAAGAAAATGGAAAGGAAAATGGGAAGTAGATGAAGAAAGGAAAGGAAAATGGGAAGTAGATAAAAAGAAATGGAAAGGAAAATGGGAAGTAGGTGAAGAAAGTGGAAAGGAAAACGGGATGTTGGAACGATGCAGGGTAGACACTTGCAACTTTGTACCGTTCCCGCACCACGCAAGAACTGGGTCATGGGGTGCGTAATATATGGACCACCCTCTTTTTCAGACAAATCGGCAAAGAGGATGCAACAGGGGAGTGAGTCAGGGCTTGCCACACAAACGAGGCTTCAGCAGACACACAGAGGCCGTTACCACCACCACCCCCCAAGGCCATCCGCAGCGCCACCCTCCTAACCTATATTGTTTCACTTTTATTTTGCTGGTGCTTGCGAAGTGAGAGTGGGTGTTCTGTTTTACTCGACGTGCGTGTGTGTGTGTGTGTGTGTGTGTGTGTGTGTGTGTGTGTGTGTGTGTGTGTGTGTATGAGAGAGAAACCAAGAGTTTTTATTCAGTGTACACCAAACGTAATGGAAGGGTTGAGGGTAAGGCAAGGCTGATGTGATTTAATTTTGAGAACTATTAGTCAAAGGTCAAGGTTAGGGTTCGATCCGCTTGTGTGTGTGTGTGTGTGTGTGTGTGTGTGTGTGTGTGTGTGTGTGTGTGAAGTGTTAGGTAAGTTTGCGTCTGATTTGAGCCAAACTTGGTTAAGAGTTGAGGATTAGTCACACACACACACACATACACACACACACACAGGTATTCTCTCTCTCTCTCTCTCTCTCTCTCTCTCTCTCTCTCTCTCTCACTCATAAAAGTACAATGAACCACAACTACGCCATTATTCACCATTATCGACAACACACTATATCATCCGTACCACACACACACACACACACACACACACACACACACACACACACACACACACACACACACACACACACACACACACACACACACACAATAAGCACAGTAATTTACGAAACAAACATGAAGTCAAAGAGATTTTTAAAAACATTCTCTCTCCCTCCAAATTAAACAAAACTTAGTACGCACATCTGTTTCATACACTCTCTCTCTCTCTCTCTCTCTCTCTCTCTCTCTCTCTCTCTCTCTCTCTCTCTCTCTGGGCCGGTTTCACTCCTTTTTCTTTTCTTTTTTTCTTTTTCTTTTTTTAATAATGGCCGCTCTCCTCTCAAGTTTCTTCCTTACAGTTATTTTTCGTTATTATATTTATGATTATTTTTCGTTATTATATTTATGATGTTAAATTGGGAAGCTTTCAGACCAGCAGACTGATAACTGATGCATTATTTTATCAACCTAATTTAATAGAAGTGGTGTTCATCAGTGTTATGTGTGAAGGGAAGAAGAAATAGGTACACACACACACACACACACACACACACACACACACACACACACACACACACACACACACACACACACACACACACACACACACACACACACACCGGAAATGAACACAGTAATTTATGAAGCAAACATGAAGTCAAAGAACACACACACACACACACACACACACACACACACACACACACACACACACACACACACACACACACACACACACACACACACACACACACACACACACACACACACACACACACACACACACACACACACACCGCTCGCTGGTGCAGTGGTAACGTTCTCGCTTGCCAACTGGTGGACGGGAGTTCGCGCCTCGCTCAGGTTGCGAAAAGTTTCACTGACGAAGTAGGTGGTTACTGTCCCCCTCGAGCAAGGGGACGGGTGTGTGCGTGTGTGAAGGTCACAGCCTTGCCCTTAGATCGGACTATATGAGCTCTCAGCTCCCTTCCGGGAGGGTAAAAGCTGACGATCACGACCATCAAGTGATCCTGACTGACCCGGTGAATTACACACACACACACACACACACACACACACACACACACACACACACACACGACGATTTTAGTCAGCGTAGGGACGATTTTATTCATCTTTATTCAGCTTAGGGAAGATTTTAGTGTTCAGGGAATGATGTCAGTGAAAGGGGTAATGAGTACTGTCCCTGATCCCTGGAAATCAGTGCGTTTTCCCTAAGCTTAAGAAAATCGTCAGTAAGGAGCAAGAACAAGGGGAAAAAATCTGGACTGCATAGGTATTAAAAAGTACAACACACTTATTTTGAGAGGAGGACTAAAAAAATATATATATTGGTCCTGTAAATTATTTCCCATCACGAACTAAAATAACTCAATAAAAGGTGTCATGGTAGGAATAGTGCTAAAGTGGTAACCATTTTTTAGAGAGAAAGAACTAAATAAAAACCAATAGGGGAATAGTGTTATAGTACATTATTTGATTGCATGAACTGACTGACTGAGAGAGAGGGAGAGAGTGGGGAAAGTGTTAAAGTGCAGTACTGTATATTCATTGGACAGGAAGTCACACCCGTATCGTCACCCTACCAAAGCCATCTCTCATCGCCATCTCTTACCATCCATCGTTATCTCTAATCTCTATCTATCTCTCCCCGTCCATAACTCTCATCGCTATATCTTCCCATCCATCACTATCTCTCATCGGTATCTCTCCCCATTCATCACTCTCTCATCGCAATCCCTCCCCATGCATCACTCCCTCATCGGTATCTCCCCATTCATCACTCCCTCATTGGTATCTCCCCATTCATCACTATCTCTCCCATCCATCGCTATCTCTACCCATATCACTATCTCTCATCGCAGTCTCCCCATAGCACCATCTCTCCCGCAACACCTTCACGCGGCAGCCGGCAACTCCTTAACCAGATTTTCCACCAAACGAGATTTTATTAGCCCGGGGGAGCAGGTGTGGCCGTGTTTTACGTAAGGAGGTGGAGAAGTAGCGATGGAGAGGGGAAGTACCGATGGGGCGGGAGGAGCGATGGGACGAGTGATGGTATGGCCGAGTGAGTGACTTTTTTGAGAGAGAGAGAGAGAGAGAGAGAGAGAGAGAGAGAGAGAGAGAGAGAGACGTAACGAGGTGGCGTAGAAGTAGCGATGGAGAGGGGAAGTACCGATGTGGCGGGATGGGACGAGTGATGGTATGGCCGATTGAGTGGCGTTTTGAGAGAGAGTGAGTGTGTGTGTGTGTGTGTGTGTGTGTGTGTGTGTGTGTGTGTGTGTGTGTGTGTGTGTTTTTAGAGAGAGAAAGAAAGAGAGAGAAAAGAATACTGTGTGTGTCCAGGGAAAGAATATTTGCGTAACACCTTTTCTCTAGCGATTAACTCCTTGCATTTTATATACCTCTATAGCAGGGATGGAACGAGTGATGGTGTGGGCACGTGGGCGATTCTGGGTAGCCTTCTTTTTTTTTTTCCTGGACATTTACGTAACACCTGTACTGTAGCGATTCGTCCAATACGCATACCTCATTGTCCTCCCGGTTGTTATTGATTTTGTAACCTCTTCATAGTAAACGTAATTATCCCTATTGTCTGTTAATGAATTCCTAACACCTTTTCCTTGGTGACTCATTCTGGACAATACACATTATTATTATTATTATTATTATTATTATTATTATTATTATTATTATTATATTATTATTATTATTTGGTTTCCTAAAACCTCTTCCTTAGCGATTTATTTTTGCATTTTATCCCATTATGCTTTATTTACTGATTTCCTAACACCTCCTTAGGGATTTACTCTGCATTATACCTCATTATCCTCTTTAAAACTCATGGTTTCCTAACACCTTTTCCTTAGTGATTTATTTTTAAAATTACACATCATTATTTATTTGTATGTTGTTTCTTTAGCGATTTTTTTTATCTTGTATTTTATTGATGCAAACTGAGTCGATATTAAAATACTAAGAATAACATACAAGAAGACTGCCTAGCTCCCTAACACCTGTCCCTAAGCGATTTATTTTGCTTTTTACTCCTTACTGTCCTTTTCGGTGCCATATAAATCCTTCACTACCACTATATTCAGTATAAATAACAGATAAAAGTAACTAGCCGGGTCGGAAAATAAATCGCTAAGGAGGGGGTGCTAGGGAGCTTTCTCAACCGACTAGAATACGAAAAGGTGTCCTGTGCAAAATAAGTCGCTAAGAAAGAGGTGCATCGCAGTAGAAGAAGTAGGTTAGGAAATAGTAGTAGGTTAGGAAGTAGTAGTAGGTTAGGAAATAGGGGAAGTAGGTTAAGAAATAGTAGTAGGTTAGGAAATAGGGGAAGTAGGTTAAGAAATAGTAGTAGGTCATGAAATAGTAGTAGGTTAGGAAATAGTAGTAGGTTAGGAAATAGTAGTAGGTTAAGAAATAGTAGTAGGTTAGGAAATAGTAGTAGGTTAGGAAATAGTAGTAGGTCATGAAATAGTAGTAGGTTAGGAAATAGGGGAAGTAAGTCGGAAAACAGAAGTGCAAATTGTTTCACTATGTATGAATGGTACTGAAACAGGGAAATTTTTTAATCTAGGATGCGACATAATACTGGAAATATTGTACATTGATCGAAGGTAACATTTGGTGTGTCGTAGGAAAAGTATAGATTGTTTAGCATTCACTGTGAACGGATGATATTTAAATCTTTTCTGAGAGACTGAGAAATGATTGAAAAGGCATAGTATTTTTTTCTTATGCATTGATCTCGTTTGCAAAGGTATTATAGGCTGTAAAGTAGAAAAGGTTCGCGTTGTTAGCTTCCTCTGTGAACTGGTAATAGAAATAAGCATGACTGAAGAGACTGGGGAAAATGTTGGAACTAGAATGCGTCAGAAAGGTGGAAATGCATTGATCTGTACTCTTCATTTTTAACTAGGCGTAATATTGCCGTCTCTCCATCCTGAATGCTGAGATGTAAGAGTAGATTTGCACTAGAATATCATGCTAGTCAGGAAGAAGAGCTGTGGAAAGGATGTAGAGTCGCGGCATTGTCTTTTTCTGTTATTAAGCTGCGTGGAAAAGGATGAAAATCTGGGCCATGTTAAGGTGAACGAACTATGAGATGCCGCAGAATGGTGGAAATGCAGTGATGTAATTCAGTAGCAGAGGAAGCAGGCTATAATGTAGGAAAAGTGCTAATTGACTTTGTGAATGAATTATAATTATGTTGTACGGAAAAGACGTGCAGGAGAGGGGACCCATTCACGCATCGATACTGATTATGTCTGTACAAAGGCCCCTTAACTCTCCCCCTGTTCCCCCGAAAGGAAGTTGGATTGCAGAACGGCAACAACAGCCTGCAGTCCACCAGGTTCACGTTCAGATGAGCCTGGAGCCACAACAACAGATGAAGAAGCAGCGAAATGCACGAACTAGGAAGCGACAAATCTGTGGAAATGCCTTGGTTTAATTTGCTGACGGAAGCCTAAGGGAATGTGTGACGCAGCGGAAGGTTGCAGGCGACGTTGGAGTGATTTAGCAGACTGATCAGAGAGCCAGGCAGGGATGGGGAGGGAGTGAATTGTATGCAGGAGGGGGGATGGAGAGTTAGAGGAGGGGGAAAAGAAGTTGGAAGGGGATAGGAGAGGAAGGGGAGAATAGTAGAGTGAGGGACGAAGGGGAGGATAGTAGAGTGAGGAAGGAAAGGGAGTAGGAGGAAGGGGGAGGGGAGTATTATGACGGGGACAGGAGGGGGAAGGGGACTAAGATGAGAGGAAGGGTAGCGAAGTAAGAGGAGGGGGAGGGGAATAAGTAGAGAGGGAGAGGTGTAGAAGGAGAGAGGGGGGAGGGAAGTAGGATGAGAGGGGGGAGTCGGAGGGTGGAGAGGAGTAGAAGGGGAGGGGAGCAAGGCCTTGTTAGAGAATAAATGGAGAATAATAACATAGACCTTCCAAGGACATGGGAGTCGCCAGCTGCACTTCGGACATTAAAAGGTAAATAGTTACAGCCAGTCCCATTTTACCCTCTCTCAGGCGTAGGGTGGCTAGGCTAGGCTAGGGTAGACCAGTAGATATAAGGGTAGGTGACCAGCATAGTTCCCTAGGTGGCATTACAGGATAGAAAAGTCTCCAGTCACCTCTCAGGGATCACACCTATGCAAGGCCGTCACTCCTCTAGATTATCGGGTACTAACAGTTATGATGAAGGTAAATCTGAGTTCCATTGCCACTGTAAGAGAGAGGGAGAGGTACTATGAGTTATGATGAAGGTGAATTTCAGTTCCATTGCCACTGTAAGAGAGAGAGAGAGAGAGAGAGGGGGGGGGAGAGGTACTAAGAGTTATTATGAAGGTAAATTTGAGTTCCATTGCCATTGAGAGAGAGAGAGAGAGAGAGAGAGAGAGAGAGAGAGAGAGAGAGAGAATATAACCAGTTCACTCTACGTATTGTTTATTTTGTTCTTGCTCTAATTAAGCAAAATTTATGATACGTTTTTATATGGGGGGGTTACCTATGGTCATCAGCAGCGCGTTTTTTACAAGAGATTTCTCCTTAGATGAGTAAAGTCGTCTGAGAGTTAGGAATAGGAAGAAAAAGAAGTTATCGGATGTCGTGCGTCCGAAAAACGTTAGGGTGGGACTGACAGAATGGACCGTTCCGAAAGATGCCTCATTATAAGAGAGAGAGAGAGAGAGGTCCTCGGGCTGATGTGCTGGTTAGAATACAAGCGCTTGAGTTGCTGCTTTGTGAAGAAAATAAGTGCTGTTTTGGGCAGTACTTAGCATTGGGTCTGTGGTGGCTGGATCGGTAGCGTACATGCCTTGCGATGCGTGTGCCTTGAGTCCAGAGTTCGAACCCAAGCCACGG
Source organism: Coenobita brevimanus (assembly GCF_032717465.1). Classification (NCBI taxonomy): domain Eukaryota; kingdom Metazoa; phylum Arthropoda; class Malacostraca; order Decapoda; family Coenobitidae; genus Coenobita; species Coenobita brevimanus. The sequence continues at coordinate 2,198,227 of NC_137002.1, read as the reverse complement.
CGGGTCTGTATTTCTTACTCCCTATGATCTCCAGTCTTTCAAACGCAGTGAGTCCAGGCATCTCGAAATGAACAAATCTTGAATTTGGCTCTCTTTTGTATTGTTTTTGTTTTTTCTTGGAAGGAACGGTTTGCGGGATCCTGGCCTTTGGTTCCTTCTTCCTTGTATTAAAAAAGAAAAAGAAAATGATGTGGGTGCTGGTAGTATGTCCTCCCACATGCTTGTATATGTTCACAATGTCCGTTCTATCAACACCATATACAGACCCATAACACAGAAAGCTATCCATTACAATACTTGGACTTTCACTTTTATTACACATATAGACACCATTCCCATTCGTACTTTGTTAGCATGGGGAAGGGTTAATTTCTGATCTATTAATGACATGTACAGACACACACACTCGTAAATATATTCTTCATAATACGTCGAGTTTCACACACACAGGCATTACAATACATCGACTTTCATTTTTATTACACATATAGACACCTTTCCCATTCGTACTTTGTTAGCATGGGGAAGGGTTAATTTCGATTCTATTAATACATCCAGTCTCACACACACTCATAAATATATCCCTTACAATACGTCGACTTTCACACACATTACTTTTCCAAAACACCTCTCATTCGTACCGTGTTAACATGGGGAAGGGGTAATTCTGGCCGTCAATCTCCCTCCGTGGGGAAGGCCCGGTTCTCCAGTACCCCTAATTTGGACTATACAGATACAGAATACAAAAAAAGGAATTATTAGCTGAGAACACAAATGAAAATGCACGGGCTAGTAAGATTCTGCATATTAAACGTGGCTGTAGTGTGTTTTGCGGGTAAGTCTTAGTTCCTTTACTGTGCAGGTGAGTAAAATCATCTGGCTAGTTAGATTATTAAGTGGTCTTACTGAGGGGTTGATGGAGGCTATTTTGTATCACTTTATTATGAGGGGTATCGTCTTCAAGCAGAATACTACTACTATTACTACTACTACTACCGGTACTACATTACTACTACTACTACTACTACTGCTGCTGCTACTGCCACTACCACTGCTACTACTACTACTACTACTACTACCACCAATAATAATAATAATAAACAAGTGATGATAACTTTAATAATATTAGTAATAATAATGATAATAAAACATAAATAAGTGATAAGAATTTTAATGTGATAATAATAATAATAATAATAATAATAATAAAATGATGGTGATGAAAAGCCGCGACCATGAAAAGGTTAATAAAATCGTTAGAAGATAGCAGTAATAAAAAAAAAAAAAAAAGGCCATTGGAGTGAAGAAATTAATCGTATGAGTGGACGGATGGGATGACTTGAGAGAACGTTTGAAGTAGACTCCCCGTGTGACGCATGGGTACGTATTCTCGTGGGTTGACGAAGCTCCCTATCGCCTTTTCCTGAGCGATTTAGTTTATTACATTTTACTGTCCTTCCTGTGTTACATAAATAGTTCCAATAGCGACATACTCTGCATAAATAACGTACAAAAGGATATTAACCAGGCATATCCAAAAATAAATCGCTAAGAAAGAGGTGTTAGGGAGCATGGATTTGTATTTTAGTTAAGGAAGCCTCGTAACGCCTTTTCCTGAGCTATTTAGTCGGTTTATTACACCGTACTTCCCTCTCGTGTTATATAAATCCTTCCAATATCGCAACACATACACTCTACATAAATAACGCTCAAAAGGATATTAACCAGCCATATCCAAAATGAGTCGCTAGAGAAGAGGTGTTAAGGAGCTTTCTTACCCGACGAGAATACGAGCAATGGACTATATTGCTTGCTGCTGTGATTACATATTCTAGTTATTTACACACACACACACACACACACACACACACACACACACACACACACACACACACACACACACACACACACACACACACACACACACACACACACAGAACCCCCTGTATCTGATACCATTATTTTAGCGAGAGAGAGAGAGAGAGAGTAGTAGGGTAGTAGTAGTAGTAGTAGTAGTAGCGGCATTGGTAGTGGTAGTGGTGGTTGTGGTAATAGTAGTGGTAGTGGCAGTAGTAGTCATATTGGTGGAGGACGAGGTGATGGAGAAGGAGGGAGAGCAAATGATAGCGTAGTAGTAGTAGTAGTAGTGGTAGTAGCAGTAGTAGTCATATTGGTGGAGGACGATGTGATGGAGGAGGAGAAGCAAATGATAGCGTAGTAGTAGTAGTAGCAGTAGTAGTAATATTGGTGGAGGACGAGGTGATGGAGAAGGAACAAATGATAGCGTAGTAGTGGTGGTGGTAGTGGTAGTAGCAGTAGTAGTCATATTGGTGGAGGACGAAGTGATGGGGAGGGAACAAATGATAGCGTTTCTGCTAACACACAGAATTAGGTAACAGTAGCGTGTGACAGGGTATTGTCGCAACCTTAACACCGACGATAACACCTTCCTCTACGACTGACGCTGTGCTTGCTTCTACTGCCGACACCGGACGATTTTATTCAGCGTAGGAGAGACTTTTCGAACTGGAGGGGTTAGATACAGCCTACATAAACCCCTTCACTACTTCAGAGCCTTCTAAGCTCAGTCAAATCGTCTGGTGGTAGATCGAAATAAAGCATAATCAGAGTGAAGGGGTTAAATGTTTGTGTTTTTTAGTATTTGTGTATGTCTGTGTATGTGTGTGTGTGTGTGTGTGTGTGAATGGGAGGTCCGTAGTTTCACATGCTCTTACGTCACACTCGCGTCTTATTGTTTGGCGTTACAAAGCGATACAAGCAGTGTGTGTGTGAGTGTGTGTGTGTGTGTGTGTGGAGAGAGAGAGAGAGAGAGAGAGAGAGAGACTTCTGTTCAAAAGTGTTAGTGTGCGTAAAAAAAAAAAGAAAAAAAAAGACCCAGGGTGATATGAGCTTAATAAAATCGCCTGGCGTCAGCTGGAAGGTAATACTAGAGTTATCCCGGCCATGGAGGGGTTAATGGTAGCAGTATTAACACTCTCAGGTGAAAGAAATCCTCTGGGGTTAGCTGGCGTAAAGTAGTAGAATTTTCCCAAGCATGGAAGGGGTAATGGGTTCACTGCGATTTTGACATATATTTTTTACTATTTTTAAAAGACTTTACTGAGCGTCGTGGATAATTTTCGAAGTGAATTAACTGCATATAACCTTAACTAACGCCCGTATTTCTAGTTAGGTTCGCTTAAGCTGAATAAAATCGTCTCAGTTTAAATAAAGTAGCTAGGTTATCGTAATGAAGTAAGCTGAATAAAATCGTCTAATTTCAGTAAAGTAGCCAAGTTATCGTAATGAAGTAAGCCTAATAAAAGCGTAATTTTAAGTAAACCAGCTAAGTTATCGTAATGAAGGGGTATACGACGGTACTACGATATCTTTTGTATTGTACTCTGGCTGCCATCGGACGGTTATACTTCAGTGTCTGGGGAAACCCGCTGCGGTATAGGGCGTCGGAAACACATCTCCCAGCTTTTGGATTCGGTGACGTGTGTTTTAATATTGCTGCCTCCAGACGGCTTTATATTACCTACGAGTGAGATGTCTAAAGGCAGAGGATATATATATAGCCTTAATAAACCCCCTTACTTGTACAAATCCTCCCTAGAGTGAATAAAATCGTGTTAACAGCAGGAATAAACTATAAAGTACGTCATCCGGATAGCAGGGGTTAAACCACTTACGAAATGCCTTAAGAACTAAATATCGTCAGGTGGCAGCAAGAATTAGAAAAAAAAAATCATCACACTGAAAGGGTTAAAAAACTACATGTATTTTTCATTGTTCAAAAGTAATTTAGGTGTAATAAATTTGAAAACCAAATATAAATGTTAGGTGCTGTGTCAGTGTTACGAAACCTTCCCCTCTCGTGTTTTCTAATGTTGTCTCGTCAGCTTACTAGTCATTATCTAGTTCCTCCTAATCAGATTTTATTTATCACCTGTGTATGGCATTTTTGTCTTCTTATCACGTATATACATATGACATTTTTATCCTCTCATCACGGGTATATATATGGCATTTTTATCCTCTTGTTGCTTTTGTTGTTCAGGTGGTGGTGGTGTGGCATTGGGACTCAGTGGATTGCAGGCTGAAGTTCCTCTCCTCCTGCAGTCCACCAGAAGAAGATAGGAATGGAGTTGAGGGACATTTTATAACCTAAAAGACTCAGATAACACACGAGATTATGTGATATGCAAAATAAATCGGTAAGGAAGAGGTACTAATAAAACCTACTTAACCCTCGACAGTACGGCCATTAAATTAGCCAGGTAATATTATAAATACGTGAGAAGAAGAATATTAGCATCATTTTCGCCTTTACGGTGGGCATTTCTTCGGCACGAACTGTCCTGTCATATTCTGTTAATGATTGGTTATTCGACCAACATATTAACACCACTTGCAGTATCAATAAACTTCCAAAGAGTTGCATCTGGAATAAAGTAGTATATATCTGAGTTTATTTATTAGTTTAGCCAAATCCTTCCCACTTCCCGAATTTCATTTTAGAAGCCCCAGGTCCGACTTACCATGCACCTTCCATCTTGACTGCGTAGATGAGTAGAATCAGACGCTCCAGGCCACCATAATTCCCCTTCCTGGCTATCCCCACACACACCACCAGTCACCACACCCACCACAACACTATATACCCTCCCGGAAAGCCCACGGAACACACTATAATCACTGTAAAAGCTTGGAATGTGGCGTTAGGGAGAGAGGCAACTGGAGTAGTAGTCTCGCGGCCACTTGCACCATCACACTGTGTATGCCAGAGTTCAGCTGGGCTAGTCGCTGGGGCCACCTCTCTCTCTCTCTCTCTCTCTCTCTCACACACACACACACACACACACACACACACACACACACACACACACACACACACACATCATATAGGGTCCGTATTTACAAACAGACTCACGATTAGTACCTGCTAGCAACTAATTTGTAAGAGGAATAAGACAGTGGAAGAATTTACACATGTCTTCCAGCATAGATTAACCACCTGTGTTTTCCCGTGCTGCCCCTCCCTCCCAAAGTCGAATCCATATTTACACGAGAACTTACGACCAATGCCCTGTCGCAACTGTAGCTTGTAATTTGCAGGAGGAACAATGGGTATGGGAATAATCGATGCTCTTCCTCGTCCTTCCTAAACACAAATTTAGTCGGAGTAACGAGGGGGTTGATTGTAGGTGTCTTCATGATTCCAGCATCCTCGTTATTTACCCTCTAATTTTATCATCATTTCTGGTAATTAAAGACAGTAAATTGCCTGTTGAAAGTGCCAATTTGCTCGTTTTTTCGTAATTTCAGTGCCGTTTGTACGGAAAATGTTGCAAGATTTTGGAACATCGCCTGCTTTATAATGAGTGCCTGGATCTTCCCCTCTCTACATACCTAATTGTTTTTGTGGTGTATCTACGTGTATTTTGGAGTTACAGTAGAGGTAGTTGCTTTATTGGTGTTACTTTTGTTGCAAAACATCAGCTGCTACTTAAATATCCCTTTGATTTACGAGTTTAATAGGTCAAACGTTATGAAGATGCAGTGATATCAGTACCTGTCCTATACTTTTTCTCTATTTTTGACCTGCGCATCGACTGAATGGATGGTACAAGTCACAATACATCACTGCTATTCGTCCCCGTAGGTATGTGACAAATGTCCCTAGTCCACGGAGCATAAACCTGTATACCTGGAAGCTGAGACTGACAATGTAGCTCGTTAGTATTTACAATAGTCTCTCATTTACGACAATTTAGCCGTTATTCTCGCCGTTTGAAATGCGATTGGACTGTTTTTTCGTTGGCTTTCGTTCACTGGGTTTATTATGCTGATTCTTGCTTAAATGAGGGATGTAATGAAGGAAAAGATGGAAGGTGCTGACAACTCTCTCCCGCTGGACATTTTTTATGGGACGATTTTGAAGGTCATCCTGGCGAGATAGAAAATGGGTTGTGAGTAGGAAGCGAAGAGAAAACGGAGTTCATTATTGGAGTACATGAAGAAAAGCGTACTTAAATCATATTTGAGGTTCTTCTAGTCTATATTATTTAGTCATTATGCCGTAGCCTCTACATACTCCGTTTTGTGAATTGATCGAGCTCTTGTCTGCATTTGTTTATATTGTAGAGAATAACTGTTAAGCTACGTAGAATAGTTGGTGAATTTTCTGTCCCCGATTATTTTACATCTCTTTCATCCCTTTCCTTGAAATTGCGTCAGCCATGGATTAAAAAGTTATTTTATTGCCACACCCCCAGGAGCGACGAAATCCAGTCTCTTTGTTACTTGTTCTTTCTAACGAGCATGGTTCTGTGTGTGTGTGTGTGTGTGTGTGTGTGTGTGTGTGTGTGTGTGTGTGTGTCCCTGCCGGTTTAACAGGATGGTGCAGTGGGCGGGGGAGAGCCTTCCTCATTTCTATCCTTTTCGCTTACACATTAGCTAGAGTTTAGTAGAATTAGCTTCTCTCTCTCTCTCTCTCTCTCTCTCTCTCTCTCTCTCTCTCTCTCTCTCTCTCTCAGCACAAAACCTCGGGCCAACGGGTCTTCTCTTATCTGTACTTCACATATACTCCTACATACTCATTCTGTTTACATTTTTGAGGGGTGGGATCCAGGCCATAGTGGGGTGTGTGTTGAGGGGTGGGAGAGGGTGTGGGTATTGGTGGAGTGTCTTGTGTGCGTGTAGGGCGTGTCTGGTGTGTATCTGAGCTGCGTTTGGTGTGCCACTGGGGTGTATGAAGGGTGTGTCGAAAGCCAGAGGACACCTTTCGGGATGTGGTGTGTACGGTTGGTGTGCGTGCGGCTGTTAATGGCGTTCTTTGTCTTGTATTTTACCATAGGGTCTCTCTCTCTCTCTCTCTCTCTCTCTCTCTCTCTACGAATTTTGGGCTGTATACTATGTAGAATAGACGACATCGTAGCATCTCTTCCCCATCGATTTATCTTGCACATTACATTAATATTCTCATACATTTAAATCGTGTTAATATCGAAATAGCGTCAGTAACATTCAAGTGGATATTGAATTGCTATCTACAAAATAATTCGCTAAGGACCCCCCCAAACCAAGGAGAAGGCGGTGCACAGTTCCAATTTAAAAGAAGTTACTGTAATCGTAGGTTCTTAATCAAATCCAGACCTCCACTCGTAGTATATTTAGGACATTGTAATATTTTAGGCCATTAATACAAACTATGGATAATGAACCGTTGTGTCTGAGTCAGGAGGCTGTGTAATTCCTCTCCCTTACTACACTATTTTTTTCTCTCTCCTTAACCGAGGCGAAGATGCACTTGTCCGAATAACATCGTTTTATTTCAGTTAATTACCACAGCGATGTTATTCGCACATGTTGCATTCAGCCAGTCGTTACCAGTCTGTCAGGTGCATCTTCGCCTCCATAAAAAAAAAAAAAAAAAAAAATGAATATAGTTGTTTATTCCTACTTAATATACTTTATCTCTACCATTTACCACGATGAGGCCTTTTTTGTCGTTCTATCTTCAGACGATTTTATTCAGCGTAGGAGCGTGATCGGGTTGTGAAGGGGTTAATGGAGACCGTATCCATCCCTTCCAGTTGAATATTGTCCCTAACCCTCAATAATTACTTTCCCCGCGACGGCAGCTAGAATGTAAGTAACATTTTAACATTGTGGCATTTAATTACGAACTTTGCAGGGAAAAATCTTTGGCTTTTCTACCTAGCTCCTGAATGCAGTCTGTAACGTGGCATGCAGGCTAACCACATTTACAGTTTCCATGATGCTGGGTACTCATTTTTTGCTGTCTGTACTTCGCTGCTGAATGCGTTTTGTCATTGATCATATATAATGCCCATTACTGTTCCTTTAATGACATTATGATAATATAATGTGTTCAGTTCTACTCGTTACTGAATGTGCGTTGTACCATGGCATGCGTGGGGTATGCGGCCGGAGCATGTGCCCGGCTGAGGGATGATGAACTCCCCCGCCCTGCAGTCCTGGGCTACCCATGGGCAAGATGCAGTGCCCTCTAGCCCACCGAAAAGGCAGTAGGTGGGTGGTTATCATCGTCCCGGGAAGGATTACCACGGGAGTGACATGGATCCAAGGCCCGGTAGCTGGCCTTGCACAACACTCTCAGGCGGGGAACTCAACCATATTTACCAAGTAGTCAAAGTCCGGGCTGAGACTACAACTAATACATATCTCCTGTACACAGCTTGGCGGTTGTGCCTCCTTCATTTTTCCAGCACCTCGTCATGTAGAGGGACACTGTTCCGACCCTGGCGAGGCTCTGTCAGGCACAGGCAGGCAGCTACTTGCTTTGGTCGATGGGTCTACTCGATCAGACAGACCACGGTAGAGCAACAACAACCATAACGTATGGTGATCACATCCAGAGCCCACAATTAGCCAATAAATGACTCAGAACTTCAGGCCGAGGATATCGCGTTAATTTTACTTACCTTTTGAACAGAAAGGATTACATGCAGCTGTCATTAATCCCATCGCTACGAGGGTGCCTTACTAAGCTGAATAAGAATCGTCTGAAGGAAATAAGAATACGGCATTGAGACGGGGATAGTGTGTTACAAATGTCGCACAGACAGAAGAGATAACTAGAAGAAATTGATGAAGCTGAAGGAACACATCAAAATGAAAGTTGTGTGAAATGCATATTCGTATGGCCTTAATTTAACACCCAAGCAGAGGGTTTAGTGAAAAGAAGTGGTTATCACGCACACCGATCACGAAGATGCCAGCGTCGATGAACAGCATAACAGCATTTCATACGCAACGTCTGAGATTATTTTGTCTTTTCCTAACGTGTCGCTTCAGTACGTGACGCCTTTTATTGTTCCAACTACATCGTGACGATTGTATTAATTGCAGGAAAAACTTTGATGAATCCGGGGGTTAGTCTTCATTAACCCCTTCAACAAAAGAACTTATATCCAAGTTGCATAAAATTGCCCAGAGGTGGCAAAAGTAACACGGTATAGTGTTCATTAACTCATTAAAATATTCACAAGTTAATAAAATGGTGCAGCGGCAGCAAAAGTAACACTGAATCATCGCACCGGAAGGGACGTGTTATCTATGTACTGTGCTTAATTTTAGGTTCTTCACCTGGCCTGTGAGGGAAAAGACCCTAGATGTGGTCATATCCTGTAGCCCTAGGATGTCACTGCGTCTCACCCTACACATCCTCACCGCCACCCATACTCAGGAAACTGATACGTGCCTACCGTCTCCCCGTCTGTACTAGCTTGATAAGGAAAGTACCATGGCACCACCCCAGCTCAGGGGGGAGGCCAAAACACGCACATTAATCCTTTTTTAACTGGAAGACTTATGATTTATTATTATTATTATTATTATTATTATTATTGGTCGTGGTACGTGGAGGCGCCCACTATCCGTTCGGTGTAGTGTTCCCTTCAAGTGACTGCACTGAGTGAAAAGCCAAATGGTTTACTGTAACCCAGTAAACCATTTATTACGCTGGGTTATAACCATATAATCAGATGACGCCTGGTGGTCTAGTGGGTTTGGGCTCCAGCCGGATGGGATCCGCTGGGGTTTAAACCCAAGGAGTTCATGGTGATTATTGCCCACATAATGCCACTCTGGATAAGTGGGGTTGAACACCCTCGCCTTAAATATCGGGACTGAGTAGCCTAGCCCCAGGTTCTTACGCTCCTTAAGGACGATAAAATAGTCGATGATAATGGATGTTGCCGAAGCCACATACTACTACTAATACTACTAGTGATACTACTACTGTTACTGCTACTACTACTACTACTACTGGTAATAATAATAATAATAATAATAATAATAATAATAATAATAATAATAATACAGCCTCCAATCAGCTTGGGAGAGATTTTTCGAACTGGGTGAATTAGATGCAGCTGACGAACGTACTTATTATATTCCTGCCGTCGGATAGGTTTATTCTGTTTTGGAGTGTCTTGTCCAACTGAGGTGGATAGATAGAGGCTTACAACCTTTCCTAACTAGTACCTTCCTAACCTCACCACCTTTACTTCACCATCTTCCTGGCTTCATCTTTTTAACCTCACCACCATTCTGGCTTCACATTACCATTTCCCAAACCTCACCCCCTTCCTAACTTCGCCATATTCTTAACGTCACCACCGTCGTAACCTCACCAATTCTCTGTCTAACCTCACCTCTTCTCAGTCTGACTTCACCACCTCCCATCTTCCCATTCTTACCACCTCCCATTCTCACCTCACCACCTTCCTAACTTCACCACCATCTCAACTTTACCACCACCTTAGCTTTACTCATCATCCTAACTTCGTCACCTTACTAACCTCAGCACCGTTCTAACCTCACTATCGTCCTAATCTCACACTTCCTTTCTAACCGCACCACTCTCCGAACCTCACGATCTTCTTCATCCCACCACCTCCCTAACCACACCGCCATCCTAACCTTACCAACTTTCTGACAGTACCTCCCTAATCTTGCAGCCTTCTTAACTTAGCCACCACCTTCCTAACCTCACCACTCCCTAACCCCATCATTCTAACACCTAATCTCACCACCTCCCTAACCCCATCTTTCTAACAATCTCACCACCCCCGTAAGCCCATCATTCTAACACATAATTCACCACCTCCCTAACCCCATCATTCTAACACCTAATTCACCACCTCCCTAACCCTACCATCCAAACCTCATCACCTTCTAACCTCGCCACTTCCCTAACCATTGTGGAAAAGGTTTGAAGAAGAGAGAGATTTACATTATCCCTTTTGGAACAGGAAGAAGACGAGGGGTGGGGGAAATGAATATATAGGTTAATGAAGAATTTCGTACGGAGGGGCCTATACTAAGGATTTGGCACTTTTTTTTTTTTTTTACCCCCCCTGTGAAGTGACCCTAGCTGATAGTTGGTAAGAAGCGAGGAATTGTAGATGGTTATGCCAGTGGTGAGTGAATGAGAATGTGACCCATTTTATTAGGCAGACATTGAATAGTTTCTCATTTTACTAAGTTTGTTCTCGCTGTAAGGACCCTCCCTCACCGTATTGCTTTGATGGAACTTGATGTGAGGGAGAAGGTAACCTGTTTGGAAGATGAGAGAACTGAAATATTTGTATTTGTAAAGGTGTACAGAGTACTTAAAAAAGAAAAGTGGTGAGTCTTGCCACACACCTTCAGCAGAAATACTGTAGTTATTGACAGTCAGTGGTTATAAATATCCGTGGGTGTAACCCCACCCCCTTTAGCAAAGAATAGCTATAGAATATGTTATAAAATGTAAAGGAATTTTTAAGATACATGCAGAGCAGTATAGAAAGTACAGCATGGCAGCCTTGTCACGGCCTATGATGACATCACATCGTCGTATCAGCGGGTATGTTATGGGGTCGGTGAGTGATGGCCAAAACTCCCATCAACACGAGACCACTTCCTCTCTCTTTCTCCCGTCTTACTATATGTACATGAAACTTTTTTTTTTCTTTTTTTTCTTCTTTTTTAGGGGGGAGGTGTTACGGTTGATGTAAAGCTGTTTTATCACTCTGGTTTTAAGATATCCATTAGCCCATCTTGAATTCTGGCGTCCTATCTTGAATTGAATTGAAATATTTAATACTGACTACTACATAAAGCAAATTTTTATTAGTTCAGAGTTGTTCAAGGTAGCGGAAGAACGAGGTTTAAGAGGGAATAGTTATATAAATGAAACACTAATGGTATAGTACCGTGGCGGAGACGGGCTAAGCGACGTTGTCAATACTGTTTATCTCTGTGTGTTTATCTCTGGTTCTAGGGGCGACTGGGGCGCAGCTCCCCACAAAAACATAATTATTAGCCCACATAACCCCTACCGTCACCTAGAGAGGGCAGGCATACGGAACTGCAGAAAAGGGAGAGAAGCGGAGGAAGACATCAAGAATTGCACCCAATTCCTCGATCATGCACAGGGCGCGAGTGAGTGGATTGGGTTGATTTGTTTTGGTTCCAGTTCACCCCTTCATTGCGATGTCTCCCAGGCTTCGTAAAATTGTCAGGTAATAGCAGGAATGAAATGATGAAGACATCGTAGTGAAGGAGTTAATGAGGATTAATTTAACACCTTTTGTGTGAAGATAATCATTAAACGGAAGAATATCGTCCGGCATTAGTCCCCAGCAGTGGTGGCTTTAGGATTGGGCAAAGTGGGCAGCTACCCAGAACCCCCACACAAAGGGGGTCCCCAAATTTGGTCAATATCATAATATTAATGAAAGATAATTTTAGTTTTTATTCTTTTCACTTAGCATTACAGTTAAGTAACAATATTTTAACCTAGAACCTGGACTGTTGTGTTTTAATGGCAGGATATGAAAATTACAAAATATGCTAGAGTGGCCCCATGTGACGTGGGTGCAGGGTCCTCTGAGTTAAAGGCCATCCCTGGGCCCAAGCGAGAGTACCCTGTGATGTTCAGTACTCAGTGGGTTTAAATTGATGCTGGAGAGGGATACCTTCATGTGGCAGCACCAGTATACCGTAGCCTAGCTGGGCACCACTACTGCCCAGGTATACTAATGTACCTCATCTCTCAAAAAGGGGGACTAGTGGACTGCTCAAGAAGTGCAGCTTCAGCTTGCAGTCTTGTGGGTTCATGTTTCAGATGAACCTAGGGCTATGGCTACAAGCACTGCTGCTGGAGGGTAACTTCAGAGTGCTGGAACCAGCATATGTCTTATGGTATTTCATTAACCCCATGTCAATGTGATGTCTTATCATTGCTTTTTAGCACCATTTTTTTTTTTTTTTTTTTTTTTTTCCCACTATGTAGAGGAATCATGTGCACTGCAGAGACGTTAACTATTTGTTGAGGAGTTTCCCTTACCTTGGTGAAGATGTTGTAGGCTGACAGTAACCACTTAAATACATAATTGATATCCTGCCTATCAGAAATGTTTTTTAACTTGTTGATGGGGATAGGGTCCATTCCTCTAAATATTGCTAATCGTCAGGCAGTAGTTCATAGTAAAGCTTCCAAATGACAGTTTACCTGAAGACTAAGTAAGTGTCCTAATAAACTCTTTCAGTGCATTGACATGTGCTTGTATTACAGATTTTTCCATGCAGTTCAAGAATATTTATTCTCACACTCTGAAGAGACTAAAGATAATAGTACTGTAGGTGAAACATGGGGCATTGTGGTCTGTCTGTCATTTGCCCAACTCCTTAATCCCATAAGGGGTGGCCACAAACAAATCGCCTCCATGACACCCTGTTCACCGCCATTTCACTGCCCTCCCCCCAGCTCACACACACCCTTTTATACCTCTCCACTTCATCATCCTCAGCCTCCCCCTCCCTCTCTCCCCCTCCACTTCACTCACATACACACTCCTCATTAGTCTCTCATTCTCCATTCTCTCCACATGGGTATACCACTAATGTGGTATGGTATTTAAGAAATAATTACTTGACCGTTAATGAGAAACTAGCTTTAATTTTATTTTACAGTATAGCTTTCTTGTGCTAAGGTGTGCGATAGAAGTCATGGTTAGGTAAGAGGGATTATAACATATAGTATGGTTGGATGCCCATGTAACTGATTTTAGCATTATTGTATCATTAATTACACCAGCTTTTATATTTCATTACTTTCTAAAATGCTTCCATGTACAGTTTTTTTTTTTTTTTTTTCAAAACCATGCCCACTTCCATAAGAATTTCATTATTCCTGGCATATAATATGCCAAGAGTTAGACACATAAACATAATAATGAAAATGTTTATTTTTTATTATTTTAAAAAATCTCATTGCTGTTGCCAGTCTTATTTAACTGAGAGGAGATGTCTGGTAGTGGAAGGTCCACTGAGTCTAACTCCTAAACTTTCAAAGATCTCTCCAGAGCTGAAAATAAATTGATTGGGTGATAGCATGAATAAAACACAGCATGTAGAGTGGGCCTGCACTTTTTTTTTTTTTTTTTTTTTTTCCCCCCCCCCACCTTGAGCAGGCAGCTCACTTAGGTCTATACATGGAAGTAGTAGCTATGTGCCCACTTTTGAGCTGCTTAGTCAATTAGATATCTAATGTCAGCTTAACCCTCTCGGGAAGTATAAGTTGTCTAAAGGTTTCAAGGACGTGATCAGAGAGAATGGAATGAGGGCAGACCTTATTGGCGCCCAAAGGAAAGCATTCCCATGGATTTTATTTGCCCCTGGAGATTGGTTATATTGGTATAAATTGTATACCATCCTCTTTGCTGATGTTTATTCTATAAGATAAGCAAATAAAAACATACAAAACTGATGAGTAGAAGTACTGTACAGAAATCTATCTATCTATATACCTAAGCTGCTTCCCCCAAAGAAAGGAGGGTAATGCAGTGAGAATAAACTTGTTCAAGAGTAAAAATTGCTTCAAAATAACTTCCCAACATCCAAGCACAAAATTTTGCCAACACTGAGCAAATACAAAGCGTGTGTGTACAGAATTTCACAAGCTTTCACATGCTGTTTTTGGAATTTTTATACGACCAATAGTTTTCTAGGAAATCACCAAAAATCACGTGCAACCCACCCTGAACTCCACCGAACATTTGTGATTGTTGGCCTTGAAATAGACACCCTCCCCCATGATGCACCAAGGTATGTCACACCTCATGCTAAAGCTTAATTTTTGGTAAATGTTTTTGTCCAAACTTGCCTACTTGGTATCTCTTCAACCCAAACTGATAATGACATTAATTGTGTCATCGAGCACTTTTCACGCCATCTCTGAAATGATGCAATTTGCATCATCATTCATGAGGGAATTAAACACTGGGTTTGTATTGTTAATCAAATATTAAAATACTGTGCTGTATATGTAAAAAAAATTACTGTACGCATCTCGTGGCACTGCTTAATAATGCCTACGGTTCATTCATCAAACAATTCTTGTAATAGGATTTCATAAAGTAGTTAAAGTTGGTCATTCAGATACAGTGTTTTACCTTCTGATTGCTATATACAGTAATCACCCGATTATCCGACATAATAGAGCCAAAGGCATGTCTGGGTAAGTCTCTGTCCGAATAATGGACTTCTCCCCTGTTCCCCCCCCTCCCCCCCACCCCCTTCTTACATACCCTAACTTTGAAAGCTGGTGTAAAAGACCACTGCAGTACATTATGCAACATTTGTTCCTGGTGTTTTACACTGCTGTTTCTGGTCACACAGACCTATAAACAATCAGCCAAGCAATTACCATGGTCAAGCAGATCCATCAACCATAGACAAGCAATCACCACTGCACGGTCATACCCTGCAGTGACATAAAAAAAATACCATATTGCGCAGTACTGTATGTGATAAGACTGGCTACACAAGAAAAATGCTGTGGGCACACGAAACACTATGGCAAAATTGAATAAATCATGGTAAAATAGAATAAAATCGTTGAACAGTACAGTAAGCTAAAATGAAATAAGGAACATTACAGTCAGCCAGAATATAACTGGCTACACAAGAAACTGTGGACACACAAAACATAATGATAAAATGGAATAAAATCATGGAACAGTACAGTAAGCTAGGAAATAGTCAAGGAACAGCACAGTCAGCTAGAATAAAACCTGCTACACAAGAAAAAGAGAGTGGACAGATAAAACATAATGAGTCTTACAATTCGTAAAGCCATGTTGAATCTTGACCCTGAAGAACAAACCTTGCCTTGACATCGGGGACGTTTTGAAGGGGAGCAAACTTCTCGGCAGTGGCTTTCAACTTGGTGCCATGCACTAGCACACTTGCAGCCTGTTGTTGGTGGTACCAGATCAATGTCGAATGATCGACCTCAGCATGCCGGGGCAAACTCATTGCCTTCCGTTCGGTATTGCATTTGTTCTTCTTGCCAAAGTCTGCCGTGTACTGAGTGAGTTTGTCACAAGATTTCCTGATGTCATGTAGGGTTGAACAGGCCAGGTCGTACTCCTTTAGGATGCTGGAAGTGGACCGTCCCTCATCAGTCTTACCCAGGATCTCATGCTTCTTCTCCAGAGTGAACACTACTCTCTTCCTTTTCCCTGGTGGAGGGGCCAGTATCACACACCCAAGTAAGAGGCATGTGAGGAATAGCAATGCAAGAAGCAGGAAGGGGATCACCTCAAAAGCAACTATGTGCACTGCCATGACAACTTTCAGAGTGGAGATGTTTACTCATTGTATGTCGTCTGGGAAATGAGAACATCTGAGGGGGCCTCTAGCGGACGTTGGGTGAACTACAGAGCCAGGCGGTGTGCTGCCACTGGGCTATTCTCGCCTGCCCGGGCGAGAAATGTTCACGATGCCAAAATTTCACCCCAGAGGCAAGAATTTTGTCTGGATATTTTGAAAAAATGTATAATTAATGGCTTAGTATAGCCAGATCTCAGCGTACAGGTAATGGATTGTATGGATAGTGGATGCCCGGATAATCAGGTAATTACTGTTTAGTGTATAATACTAGGCAGATCTGAGTGTAAGGTGACCAACACATAACCATGAAATGGAAATACAGAAGCGCGTTTCAGTTAAAAGTAGTTCAGTCTGTAAAAGCTTTTAAATTTTTTATGTACGGTACATTACATTAAAGATGATAGTTATGTAATTTCATTTTTTTCCCCCCCCAACTTCTGTAACAGGAATGAAGTACTGAAGTTCTTAAAACTGTGGTTCATAGAACTTTTGACATCACCTTTGTCCAGTAAAAAACAGGAATTTACAACACCTTGCACGCACACTCAGAACAAACAACACTGCTTGATCCAGCTGATACAGGTGGCAGACATTCCACGATCATCACTGACTCATTGTATCAATATGGTATGTCGTCATGTACCGGTACTGTATTTATTGTTTCTGTGTAATGTTTTTTGTAACATGAGACTGTTAAAACCTAATATGCCAGGGACTCATGCTTCACAGTAATACAGTATGCTGTACTGGTCCAAAATGATGTATTCTGTGGTTCGTTGTTAAAGGTCCTTGTTAATTAGGAATACAACACTGTTTTACACTATGAGTAGTCCAGGTTTATAGAACATCGGACAAAAAACAAAACATCCATAACTTTGCTCATTGCAATACAGTAAACCCTTCATAAGTTGAACTCATGTTTATAGGACTCTAGGGCAGTTTGACTTACTGAATTTTCCTACTAACTGGAAATAATTGAATATATATATATATATATATGTATTACCTCCCAATAATTGCAAATTATATGCGATTACTTGTTTATTAACACTAAACTAAAGAAGCATTTATTAAGCAATAAAAATAAACAGTAAAAACGATTTGGTGCATAGGAGGTTGCATAGGTGGAGGGGTGCAACAGTTACATATACTTAATTACGTAAAGTTCTGCACTTATTTACATCACTTTACAATCAGTCAAATTAAAATGTGACACATGGAATATGATAAATGTAGCACTTGGAATACGGGAAACTAAAATGTAACCCTTTATATAAACACGAAGTCACGCCTCAGTCAGAGTTCGACTTACCGGAAATTCTGCCTTCTGCAGGTCGACTTATCAAGTTTTTGCTGTACAATGGTATCAGAAAATATCAACAATATTTTTGGATTTGTGAAAGTGTAATACAGTATTCTGGTGGTGGAGAGGGATGACTTTGTGTGGTGGCAGTGATAGAACCAGGTGGCTCCACTGCTTGATTTTATGAACATCCGTCAGCCCCAATCCTCCAAAACAAAGATAGTGGACTGTAGAAGGGCAGTTATCATACAGTCCACTTGGTTCACATGTCAGATGCGCTTGGAGTTGCAACTACTACTGCTAATATTCTTCCTGTACAGTATTTTAATCAAGCACATCGTGTAGTATGGTAAGGTATCAGTTATTTAACCTAAAACCACAGGGGATAAGTAATATGTTTTACTGTGAAGTGCATCATGATAATTCTTGCCACTGAAAAATCTCTCAAGATCTGAGGGTTGTATGTGCAGTACTTTAGTCATTGGAATCACCATATTATATCATTTATGAGAGATAAGGGGCACAGTACAGTATACCATCATTATTGGGAAGCATCGCTTTAGCTTGAGGTCTTCATGGTAATTCTACTGTAACACGTGCATAGCATGCTTTGGTTTCTCATTGTATGCCAGCATGAAGGAGTGGTGTGGAGGTGGTGCAGTGCAAGTTTGTTCTTGTCATCTGGGCTTTATGTCATGTCACCCATCAAGTGCATCTTAACAGGCATTGGGGAAGGGAATGCACTTCTACTGAGTCAACCTCTACTGTTAACACCTGAGTTGTGTATTATCATAACAATTTGTGTGTCCTTATCTAACCTTTTGTATGACTGTGAAGCTATACTTATTTTCTCTCTGGTTATTCTGTTGTGTTGTTTCCCCTGTAATGTTTTATGTGGAGTGTAGGAGCCAGGGCTAAACTACTCTGACCAGGCATTTCAGACAGAAGTGGCCATTCCCTGCCGTGTGAGTGGCATTTTGTGATTAATAAACCCTAACTATCCCATGGATTTAAATCCATATGGATGATGTCTGTTTGGAGTTCCTTAACCCAGTAGACCACAAGATTTTCTTAAAATAACATTACTGAGTCGTTGTCAGAATTGTAAAAGTAGTCAACACTGAATGAATAAAAACTCCGTATTCATTGGCTTATACAAGCTTGTATTGCTGTTATGACAGAATATATGTGTTATGATAATTAGGTTTTCTTACTGTTATTTGATTCACATCATTTTGATATAGTAATAATAATAACTAATAATAATTATTATTATTATTAGTGAATGGAGAGGGACTGGAATTGGTGAAAGAGTTTAAATACCTGGGTACAGTGATAGATAAGAGAGGAAAATGTACAAAAGAGGTGGAAAGTAGAGTGACACAAGGAAGGAAAATAGCTGGTGCTATCAAGGCCTCGATAAGAAACAGTGGCTTGAGTGTTGCAGCTACACGAGGCTTACCTGAAAGAGTGTTAGTGCCAACTTTAACATATGGATGTGAGACTATGGTGTGGCATGAATATAAAAAGTCAAGAGAGAGAGAGCAATGGAGATGGGACTGCTGAGGAATGTATGTGGAGTACAGAGAGTGGATAGGATACAAAATAATGCGATTCGTGAAAGATGTGGAGTGAGGAAGTCTGTGGACACCAGAATCAAAGAGAGTGTACTGAGATGGTATGGTCATGTGAAGAGAATGGATAACAATGGAGTGGTGAAAAAGTTATATCTTGGAGAATTTGAAGGAGGGAGGAGGCAAGGTAAGCCAAGGAGAAGGTGGAGGGATATGGTGGATGAATGTGTGAGGAAGAGAGGTATGGAAGTCTGTGAGGCCAGGGGACTGACGAGAGATTGAGCTGGCAGGATGATTGCTGTGGGAAGAGCATGATCAGGGATTTGGCACCCCTTTTTAATGTGACAGCATTCGAATTGACTCTGTCAGATACATTTATGTGAAGCTACAGAATGTGGTGAATGTTATTGGCATATCAGATAGAGCCAGGATTCCGGGGGCCCATTGGATTGGGCAGACTTGGGCTGTCTGGACATTGCTACTCCTCACCCTGCCCTAGCTTGGGAAAGGAGGTTGGGATGATGATGAATGAATGAATGAATTATTATTATTATTATTATTATTGCTGCATTGTTGTTGTTTTTATTGTTGTTGTGTAATCTGAATGTTGGTTGTTCATCTTGGTTCTCTATCTATTATGCATATCAGAGGATCATAACAGTGCTACAAGTCTTCATTATTTTTCAGGGTTGTTGCTCCCTATCATTACAGATATTTCCTTACAGCTGGTCCAGTACACTAGGATAAATTGGCAAATCAGCTACTTAGGTATTAAAAAGCTTCAGTAGGTGATACTCTGTAATGTACAGTAGTAATAACTTAACCCCTAAAATACTAATAGGATCGATCGATCCTTTCCCAGAATTTGGCTTGATGCCTAATAAGATCGATAGAGGAGCCTTCGTATAAAATTGTGGACACTAGGCTTCAGCCCAATTGTAACGTATATCGATGCAAACCAATGAGAACTAAGTCTTGAATAGGGAGGGGGGAGGATCCGGGCCCCTACCCATGGTGGGTGGGTGATTCCCCCACCACCCTCTCACCACCTACCTCTACCCCAAAGCTTTTGTTCCCTCTTCCCCTCCCTTGCTTGTGACTGGACTCACAGCTCCTCCTGCCAACTCTATAAAGCTGATTTTTCCATGCCACCCCCCCCCTCCACCTTCCTCCCTCATTCTCCCCCCTCCACTCCTTCATATTCCCTCCACCCCTTCATATTCCCTCCACCTCCAGCCACTTTCTTGCTGTGGTTGCGTGGTAAACATTTGACATATGAGAATGATATACAGTATACATTTTCTGGTTTGGAAAATCAAGATCTTTCATTCTATGATACCAGAAGTAATGTTGGTGCAATTTTTTTTTTTCTCTCCTTGTATCCAAGGGTTGCCAGTGTCAGTTTTTAACGATCATTGACAGGCTATGGCTCAGTAACTAGTTGGTCTAGAATGCTCTGGTTTGTGGCATAAGGTGTTTAAATTCAAGCTCTAAACCTTGGATATAAAACTTTTTACTTCTGTAAGAGTTGAAAAATTGGCTCCATATACTGTACAGGTTTTCAGGGAAGCTCGGTCGATCAAATTGTGCATCCTAGGGGTTAATAATGAGGCCATCAAAAATAGCTAACTTCTGACAACAACTTACTCGGTTATTTACAGTATTTCATTTTGCATTAATTTTCACAGACTCTTTCTTTACCCTCTTTAAAGCAATTGCAGTCGAACTTAATGTCAGCATCTTAATATTATGTACATAATTATAAAATAATTGTTCACATGTTAATTATGAAACAGTGCAGTAGGTCTTCATTATGTTGCCCATTTTCATCATTTTTTTTATTAGGTTTACAGGAAGTTAAATAAAAATTGCCATTTAAAGTTACATTGTTACCTGTAAGACTGATTTACACCTGGAGAGGAACATCTTCACTTGGTGGCACCAACTTTTCATACATACCTCAGCACCATCCCTATTCCGTGGAAGGAGGATGGTGGACTGCAGGAAAAGAGTTTCTTCAGCCTGCAGTGCACCAGGTTCATGTTCAAATGAGTGTGGAACAATAACAATAATGATACCTTTACAAGTTATATTTCCATTTACAGTACAGTACTGTACAGTATATGGAAAAGTTGTGACTGGCTTGGAAGGAGCACTGCTCTTAAGAAGTGTCATTGTTACCATGGTACACTTTGTAACATGCTGTGCTCTGGTTGGAAGGGCCTGGATTATGTTGTTTTGGATGCCGCTGCTGGTAGGGACTCCTTTCACTTCCCCTCTATAGTTGGCTTCTGCCATCTCATTAACCGTTTTGTTAAGACCCCAGTGACTATAATCTTGTGATTGTTGGGACTGGTTGCTGAGCTATAATGAAGCACTAAATAAAATAAAATAAAATAAAATAAAATGCATTGTTGTAATTTTATGTTTGTATGCAGCACCCTGAGTCTGCGGGTGTGCGTGGTATGGGGGGCTATACAACCACATCGCCGCGGCCCCCAGTGCGACGACAGGTGAGAGAGTCCATACCAGCAGTGGTCATTGGCCTTATGCTGCTCCTTGCTGGCAGTGCACTACTCTTTTGGAATGAGGTAAGATGGTAAGGTTTATCTATGTCTATCCTTAGGTCTATCTGCCTGTCTATCTGTCTAAAGTTAGGCTCCTTGGTCTTGGGGTGGCCACGTACAGTTTACCTCCATGTTGATTTACCCTCTGCCATCAGGCTCCCCTCCCTCCCAGTTCACACAACCTTCATTATATCAGGTACCTCTCAACTCCATCCCTCCATTTCATTTTAGGTCTCCCCATCCCCCTCTCAAATTGACAGCATTCTTTATTTGTATTACCTGTTGTTATATTTGTAGTCTGGTCCAGAGTTTTGGAGATGTCTGTGTGCAGTGTGATTTGGATATGAATGTGGATTGGAATGAAGTGACTTGTTGAGAGAGAAGATGACTGTCAGTGTATTGTGCTGGTTCAGTGTGGTGTGCTGCGAATGAAGAGAGAGTTGATTTCCAGAATGAGTATGAGTATCTGGGTGCAGAAATGGAAAGGAGGAGTGAGTATGCAATGAAACTGAAGAATAGAGTGGCCCAGGGAAGAGAGGTGGCTGCTATTACTAAACAGTGATCTTGGTATGGAGTCTGCAAGAAGATTGCATGAATGTGTCTTAATGCCTACATTGACCTGTGGGTGTGGGACTTGACTGTGGCATGAGTATGAAAAATCAAGAGTAAGAGCAATGGTTAGGCTTGTGAGGTGGAGTCAGCCTTTCATGGGCTTGACTAGTGTTTGACGACTGTAAATGTATGATCCATTTCATTCAGCATGCTGTTGATTGTTCTCCTGCTTTTGCACATTTTTGTATTTCTGGATCCCAACCATGGATAAGAAAAGTGGTCAGGATGTTGCTGCTGACAGTGGTACAAATAATTCAACTTTAAATGCTGGTACATTTTGCAGGGTCGTGCAGTTCACACTTCTCACAGCCTGGATGAAGGTTATAGTGCCGTCAGGAAGGTCATCAGTGCAGACACCATACTGGAGGAAAACAACCATAAGGTGAGAGAGGGAGAGAGAGAGAGAGAGAAGAGTTTGTGGGACGACAGATTGCAGTGAAAGCAAAGTTGTTGTGCAAATGAATAGAAGATAAGGATAATAGAGACAGATTAAATGAAGGATGGTACAGGACTGTAATTATTAGAGGAGGAGTTAAGTTAGTGAGTGACCATGACTGACACGAGAGATGGTTGAAGAATTTATGGTGGAGAATGGAGCTAAAATAAAAAAAGACAAGAGGTAGCACTGTAAGTCGTCTACAAGATTCCAGATGGATTGATAACAGGGACTAAAGTGGGGTAGAAGAATTAGGTTGAGGAGATTTTACATGGTGTAAGAAGAAAATGAAGTATTGAATGGAATTAAGCCCTTCAGTGCAGTGACATATTACAGAAGAACTTCACTATAACAGACTAAATTGGGGCCCAAACCATTTCAAAAAAAGTGAAATGCTGATAAAAGTGACATCCTGAATTCCCCCTCTAGCCCGGACTTTTTCTGATATATCAGACATTAGTCCAGATCACACCAATGGTTTTTAAACTGTTTTCACTACCATTGCTGTACTGTTCTGTATTATACATTCGCTACAGTAATCGAATGGTATAATGTATATAATAATATTGTACTGTACACTGATAAACATGTCTTATTTACCTTATTGTGGTGAACATAACCTAATTGGTCAGGCAGTCTGGATTGCTTCTGGCTTTGTCAGACTTTTTCTAATATATAAGAATTTAGTCCATAGCTCCTCGATTCCAATAAGAGTGAATTCCGGTCTATTGAAGTCCTTTATATTGAGGTTTTATTATATGGTCTTTTATTTGATTGTCGCTACCTCCAGACTATTATATTCACCTTCAGATAGACTTTTTGAACTGAAAGGGTTAAATACAGCATTGGTGAACGCTTTGTCACAACCAGTCTTACCTAAAGCTGAATAATATCATCTGTTACCAGCAAGACTACGGTAAATAATTCATCACTGGATTGATAGGGTTAAGAAAGAATCCAGTTGGTTGATAGGTGACTGGAAAGTAGACAGTTTCTGTGTAAATAAAGGTAAAAGGATAAGTTTGAGAGATCTGTACAGGGTAGATGAAGCTTAACCTCTTCAGTATGGTGATATTTATTCTTGCAAGCTTCAGGCATTCCACAGCACACTCATCCATACCTGCAGCTTTCCCTGTTTTCATCTCCTTAATTGCCTTCTCCACTTCCTCCTTCGTGATCAAAGAATCATTCAGCTCTCCCAGCACATTTATTCCTTGCACCCTTCCATCCACCACAATCTCAGCCACCCTTTCCTCCTCTACATTTAACAATCTTTCAAAATACTCTGCCCATCTCTCCCTTACTGCATCCATCTCAATTAACATCCTTCCATCTGCTTTTACTCGTTCTTCCATCCCAGACTCGCCCTTTCGCACCCTTTTCTTCTCCTTCCAAAACAGTTTCTTATTCTGTTGAAAATTCTCTGTCAGCCGCCTACCCCACCTCTCATCTGCTGCCACTTTAGCATCATGCACAGCCCTTCTCCCCCTATTCTTCTTTTCCTTATACCTATCATATGACATCTCATCCTTCCTCTGCAGCCACACTTCATATGCACATCTCTTCTCAGCCACAGCCATACTTACTTCCTCTCACCACCATTCACTTCCTTTTCTTACACCACTACCCACACGTCTCACACCACACACCTCTTCTTTGTACAGGGAAATAATTATACCCGACTACCAATCCTCTGGGACACTTTGGAGCTGCGGATTGGGAGGCCCTCAGGCAGTACTTCTTTGATTTTCCATGGAATGATTATTGGTTCCATGTCTGGGAGCCATCTGAGTGTGCCTTGTGCATTACGGAGGTTATTCTCTCGGGCATGGAAGCATACATTCCTTTCTCATATCCTTTGACTAATGCAAGACTTCCAATCCTCTGGAACTCTATCTTCCTCCCAGGCCAATCTGCACATCTTCCATATCCATTCTACTATTATCTCTCCCCCATGCTTCAGCATTTCACCACACATTCCATCAATTCTTGGGGCTTTCCTCATTTTGGCTTTCTTTATTGCTTCCACAACTCCCATCCTTCTGATTTCATCCTCTCCTCACATCCCTTCTCCCAGCCACTTACACATGCATTACTTTCATTCTCTATGGTCAACAATTCCTTAACGTGTTCTCTCCATCTGCCTACTTTTTCTCCTTTCTCCACTAGCAATACACTATTTTTATCTTTCACTCCCCAACTTATTTCTTTATAACCCTGTCTGACTCTCTTTACCTCTTTCCAGAACATTTTCTTACATTCCCTCCACTTTACATTCGGATTCCTTCCAAATCCCTCATCCACTCTCTTCTTAATCTCTCTTACTAATCTTTTCTCCTCTCTCTCTTCCACTCTACATATAACTCTCTCTTCCATCTCTCAACTTCCTTCACACCCGTTTCTCATCCACTCACTATATGCTTTCTTCCTTTGTGCCACAGTCTGTCTCACCTCTTCATTCCACCTTGCTGTTCCTTGCACCTCATTTTGTCTTCTCTTCATCCCTCACACTACCTTACATGCTGCACATATTTCTTCTGTGAATATCTTGCACGCACCTTCCACGTCCCCCATCTGCTCCAAATCACATTTACCCAATCACTCCTCCACTTCTCTCTTATATTAGGATTATGGTACTAATAATGTGTACTTGTCAGCTGGTGTATGTGTGGGGGACGCTGCTAGCATCACCAGTATTGGGAGATGAAACATATGGCGTGGAGATCAATGCTGTCAAGCTGAAGCGCAGGGTTCAGATGTACCAGTGGATTGAAGAAGAGTCTTCGCTGTTAGTATACAAGCTTTTGTTCTCTCTCTTTTCTAATCTCTAAATTCATATATCTGTCTACTGTATTTTTTTTTACTCTTCGCTGAGAGACAAACCAAATGGTTTCCTGTACACCAGGAAGCCATTTACTACACGGGGTGGAAACCATATAACCAAATTATGGCGCCTGGTGGTTTGGTGGGTAATTAAGGCGCTCCAGTTGGATTGAGCCTGTATAGGTTTACATCCAAGGGATGGTTGGGGTTTATTGCTTATGTTATGCCACTCAGGGACGAGTGAGGCTGGTCATTCTCATCTTAAATGTCAGGACCAACTTGCCCAGCCACAGGCTCCTGTGCTCCTCATGGGGCAACATAGGATTGGATGATGGATGAATGGATGGATATACAGTATGAGGTACTTGTAAGGTCTGCATTCCCACTGAGGGATTCTTGAATGGAAATTCGTTAAGCAGAAGGAACATATAATGTAATTTTCATATTTAATTTCACAGATGTTTAACTTGTAAGAGATAGGTCGACAAAAGATCCAATGTTTTAAATGTGGTCTTGAGGGTATGAGAAATTTCCGGTGTGTTGTGAGTATCAGGACTGTAGATTAAGAACAGAAAGTGTTGACTGGGGAGACAGCCACTTGGAGTGTGTGGAGTTTAGTTACTTAACCCGTTAACTGCTCATGGCGGTTTTTTGGAGGTGTCCGTGGTGCGCAAACATAGGGGTAAAAATGAAATTTCGCAAAGCCCAAATTTAGTCTTAGGAATTGAGAGAACACATGCCAGATTATATTGTAACAAGATATTAGCTCAGTATTTACCTTGGTAAAGCCATGGATGAACATTGAAGTGTCTGATTCCCTATTGGAATGTATGGTTTTCGGTTTCTTTTTCGGTTTCAGTTTTGAAGGCTCAGACATGCTTGCATGGGTTGGCCTTCGTCACCATGGCACTATATTCGAAATTCACCTGCGCAGCCAGGGCTGGATTGAGCAGTCACACTCGGAACAGCCCAGGCTGTATAGAGCAGTGAACAGGTTAAGGGACATAATGAGTGCAGAAGAAGGAGCAGAGGTTAGTTCCACTGCTAGAATGAGAATAGCATGGAAGAAATTAAGGGAACTGTGTCCCCTCTTTGCCAAGGAGCTTCCCATTTGTTCTAAGGATACTTTTAACAAAACATATGAAAAGTGCTATGCTGTATGGCTATGAGACTTGATTTGCAAAGAGATGATAGTGTATGAGTAAATTGGATTGCATAGAAATGAGAAAGGTGAGATGAATGAGTAGGGTTTCACTGAGTGACTGAGACTGAACTGACAACTGTGTAAGGTAAAACAGGGTAATTTCACCGTGAACGGTGTTTTTTCTAAATACAATTCGCCATAGACGGACTATTGACATTTTTATTGCCATATTTATACATTCAGCTCTTGTGCTAAAGATACCTATAATTGTTATTGTCAAAAAAAGATTTGTGTGTGTGTGTGTGTGTGTGTGTGTGTGACAAAATTATCCCGCCAGACGGGATAATTTTGCCATGTCGTATTTGTTGTTATTAGTGTTATTTATTGTTGTTATTATTATAATGCCATACTATATATTATGCACAATTGATTAATTGTAGGATTAGGTAGCCTAGGATACCATACAGCAGGGCCTATGCCATGTATTGGGTGAACTTTACATCAGTACCATCCATCATTATTTCACTGATTGATTCACGGTTGGTAAGTTGGTCAGGGGGCTACCATGGCACAAGTGCAAGGCAGGGTACTGTTTTGTTGTGTGTGTGTGTGTGTATCTGTGAACAATGCAAACAGTTCTGTACCACTTTTAACCTGAAACATGTATGTAATGGGTAAATAGATTTTTTTTTTTTTTTTTTTTTAATGTCAGGAAACTATTTACTACACTGGGTGGTAACCATATACAGTAGAAGTCCGATTTTTTGGCATCTATGGGACCAGGCAAGTGCCGAAAAATCAAAATTGCCGAATTATCAAAAACTCTACCCACTCAGTACCTTCTATGTTTCGGTGAACACTGTCATCACTACTCATATCATTACAAATGTGTTTGGAGAGAGTACTGTATACTGTTTGATACTGTACAATACTGTAATGAATACAGTACTATACATGAATATGAAAAATAAAGAAATTAGTGAACATACTGTATATAAATGTAATGGTACAGTACTGTAGGCCTACAAGTTCACATGCACTTACCTAAACTTATAGTAGGTTCCTTATTTACATATGTACAATAGAAGGGGTTGATTGGAGTCTGCTACTGCTGGAAGAAGTCCCCAGCAGTAAAGGGGACGAAAAAAATTGGAAAATCTGCCGAACGATCAGAGATATTCGTAAATGGGACTATTTCTCAAAACTGCCGAAATGTCAGATTTGCCGGGGAATTGGATGCCGAAGAATTGGACTTTTACTGTAACCAGACTGTAGCATCTGGTTGTTTAGTGGATAATTAAGGTGCTCCAACTGGATTGAACCTGTGTTGGTTTATATCTAAGGAGGTTTATTGCTCACGTAATGTCACTTGGGGATGAGTGAGGCTGGTCTCTCACATCTTGAATGTCTGGACCGACTTCCATAGTCACGGGCTCTTACGCTCCTTATGGGGCAACACAGGATTAGATGACGTATGTATGTTTTATTCATGCAGTAAATGCTGTAAATTTTCAGTAAATGATTTTATTTCTCTGACACCATTTTTTTGCACAATGGATCAAAACTTCACATGACCTTGTTAGGGTGGCATTCCTCTAAAACCTAAGCCCAACAGAGGCCGAATCCATGCTGTAGTTGAGGAGCTATGGGCCTTTGAATTGGAATTATTGGTGTTGAGGTGAAAGTACCCTGTGGCCTAATTACCCTGTTTTCCTCTACTGCAAGAGATTTGGCATAAGAAATGTGTAAGAGATAATGAAACATGGAGGATTTGGTGGTTTTGACATACTAAGAGGAAGTAGGAAAAACAGTAATAATACATTACTGTAATATGATTGATTGTGATGATGATGATGATGATGATGATGAGAGTATTATGTTGTTGGCATGTCTTTTCTCCCCACAGCCAGCCAGAGGAGACTCCTGGTATGCCAACAGACACGTCATACTCATACTCTAAGGCATGGCGGGACAAGGCCGTTGACAGTGCTGCATTCAACATACCATGGGGCCATGAGAACCCCAGGTAATGACATTCCACAGTTTAATGTTTTCACCTTAATGTGGCCCAGGTTTTAATTCTTGCAGCTTATTTCACTTAGCTTAATGGTAGAAAAAGACAATATTGCAACTGTATATAATTTCCATAACACTTCTTTGTGCTCAGCCCATGGGACTGCAGAAGCCCATCCACTTTAGCCAGCACTTCCTAAAACTATTTATTGAGGTAATGTTAAGGTTTGTCTATGTGGTGAAAGTAAGGTGCATGAGGTAATTGTGTTAGTGTGAGGGGCAGCTTTACATAGAAAGCAAAAGTGTGGGATGTATGAGTTGTGCTGTCTGTTAGTACTGACGTAGAGAAGAGTGACAGGAATGTTGGAGTTTGGGTAAGTGTTGGCAACAGCGTGTGTGACTTTTAAGTTCTGATAACTGATTGAGCATTTCCTTCTTTATGTAGCTTTCACATTTAATAGGCTCAGAAATGATGGTGAGTGTATATATTAGATGTATGGTATTTATGGTGAAGCTTTTGACAGTCTTATTGTTAGAGGGCACTGATTGCAATGTTGGCCTTGCTTTGCACATGGTTGTGGAATTTCCAGATTTTAGAAAATATCTATGTAATTAATGAGATAGGTATGTCATGTGTGGAAAATCAGAAGCTAGAACAGTAGAAATTGGACTTTTGAGGAATAGTTGGTTGTGTACAATGAACTGGGTAAGAAACACAGGAGATTTGTGAAGGATGTGGAGCAAGGAAATCAGTTCTTCAAAGAGTAAAAGAGAATGTGCTTAGATAGTGCAGTCATATCAAAGGAAGGGAGTAATATATATAGGGTGGTGAAAGAGGGTACGTGTGAATGAGTGTGAAAGTTGGTCCAGAAGAAGGTGGATGAGTTTGGTAAATGAATGTGTATAAGAAAGCAAGGTATGAAATCTGAGGAGGGTAAGGAATTGGTAGTGGACTGAGATGGATGGGTGAATTATGTACTGTATAGAGAAGCAAATGAAAAGTATTTGGTACACCAATTTTACCTAGCTACTGTAGTCTACCAGATTACTATCGGTTAGGTATATGT
Organism: Coenobita brevimanus; assembly: GCF_032717465.1. Lineage (NCBI taxonomy): Eukaryota > Metazoa > Arthropoda > Malacostraca > Decapoda > Coenobitidae > Coenobita > Coenobita brevimanus. The sequence continues at coordinate 2,168,470 of NC_137002.1, read as the reverse complement.
GTGAAGCTCAGCTATAAAAACAAATACTATATATATAAGAGACCCCTAGTAATAGACTGGGCTATACGCCTTCTGCCAAATTCGAGCTAAGGCCGCCATGTTGTTCCCACAACATTCCATTGTATTGGGGAAGTAAGAGGTTCAAGAATACAGCCAGCAATATGGTAAATATTATGGTGAAGTAACACTAACTTTCACCTGTCTGGGTTAAAGTCGTGGTGGGAGCTGTGACATTCCGACACACGAGCATGGCACGGTGTACTAAGGGGAATTTTCTATCAAGTAACTCATGCCTGTGGGCCTTATAGACAAATAGCATATTGAGAGTCGAGATTTACTAATATAGCGGGCTGGGGCAAATTTGGAGACAGGAGCAGGGCCCAGTATACCTTTAGCAGTAAGCTCGAAATTTCTATCAAGTAACCCTAAACTATTTGCCTTATGAACATACACCAATAATGAATCGAGATCGTAGTATTAAATGGGGGTACGTGCACTTTCCTGCTATACTCTGGAGCTGTCCAGTCACAAGCTGAGTTGCATACCATGTGGGTTACAAGAGCCTCAGTCTGCCTGTCTCTCTCGCCATGAATAGTGCAATTGCAGTATTGTTATTATCATTATCTACAGAGAGTGACAAGCCAAATGGTTTCCTGTACACCAGGAAACCATTTACTACACTGGGTGGTAACCATATAACCAAATTTTGGCGCCTGGTGGTTTAGTGGGTAATTATTTTGCTCCAATCGGATTGAACCAGTGAAGGCTTATATCCAAGGGGTGGTTGGGGTTGATTGCTCACGTAATGCCACTCAGGGATGAGTGAGGTTTGTCACTCTCATCTTAAAATGTCGGGACCAACTGCCTAGCCCCGGGCTCCTACGCCCCTCATGGGGCAATGCAGGATTGGATGATGGATGGATGGATTATTATTATTACTATTATTATTATTATTCTGTTAAATATTTTTATTATCCTACTCTTTCATTATTAACATTACCATTGTCATTGTTTTTCTATGTTTACAGAATACCGTCTCCATGGTTATTGTCAAACTTTTTCAGATTTGGGGTCGTTCCTACATTATTCCTTTACCTTGAATGCTTCCTAATTATGTTACTAAACCTATTATCATCGTTATTATTATTGTTTCGTGCCATTTATGAAGATATTAGTGTTGTTTGTTGTTTTTAAAAATGCACTCAAAGTTAACTGACCTTGAAACTGCTAAAATCAAGTCCAAATACTAAAATGTCATAGTCACTTTGTCTTTAGTCGATAGTATGACACTCCATTGAGATCACACTGAAGTATTTTTAAACTCTATTCCATGTTTCTGAGGATAATAATAGTCAAATCACATTTTATCAGAGATTCAGTCCAACTGTGGTGGGTGATAATTTGTTTCATCACACAATATCATTATGGATACTCATAGATAGCACAAGTATGAGGTTACTACCAGGAAGTACATACATTAAGCTACATCTCAAAAAAAAATTTATCAAGCTAACTCTAGCGGTTATGGAGATAGGACAGTATAAAGGTTGCAAAACTTTGATCGCATTTCTCTCTCTCTCTCTCTTTTTCGGCAGATCACCCGGTATATTACTAAGGGCCACATATAATTTTCATGTTCTGAGGGATTTGCTTATGAAGTGGAGCCAGGAGTTGGAAGCCTTGAATGATGTGGGAAGGTTGTGTGGCACATTTCATTGCATATCTTGTTTGTTAGGTGTACATTTATGCTTTCTCTCGTACTGATTCTAGATTATACCTCACCATCTTTTAGCTGGGAATAAAGTCTGGATGATGGTAATGATATTATCATCTGTATTAGTCATTCTGGCACTAATGAGGAACCTACATATGGTGGCACTGTGCACCCGGGGTGGAGCAGCAGCAGTATCCTCCTGGGAGCCAAACCTTGTATTTCCATGTACCTCATCGTGGGAAGAACCCTTGCAAGATGCTGTCTATCACAAGGAGGTGCCAGATCCTTACATGGTTTATGCACTGTTCTGCACCATTAGGTTGGCCTCACAGAAGCATTTGCATACCTGTGGTCAGTGAGTCTGCTCAGCTAGACAGACTGGGATGAGGGACAGCAACAACTAGGTAATTTTAATCCTTCCGTTCTAACATATTTGTCCAGTCAGTCTTCATCGCTGTTTTCCACCAGTCAGCATTTCGTATTGACTTCCTCCAGCTAGTCTTCCAACTCAGTCTTAGGTGTAATGCTCAGTACTGAGCAGACCTCACAGATCTTTCTCAGTGGCATTGACAGTTCAGATGGCATCTGTACAGGTATGTAGCTACTGCCTGAGTCAGCTTGTCCAGATGTCCAGTAAATACATTGCATTATCCAGTGATAGTCAGAGGGAGAGGGCAGTAAACAACACATATGATGTCTGCATCTAGTCAGTCATTCTCACTCTCTTTCTCCAGTCATTCAGTCAGGTTCATTGCTCCGTCCCATCTGTAGTTAACCCCATCATCCCACAGGTCCATTCCTGTTGCGTCGACTGTTCAGATGGCTGAGAGCATACAAGTAGGGAGCTACCACCTGAGTCAGCCCATCAAGGAGATGTTCAGCGAGTACATTGCCTTCTCTGGTGATGAGCAGCCAGAGGGAGAGGACATCAAGCTGCACGGGGGCATGTACTATATCACACGTGACATATACAACCCAGCCATCGGAGATTTAAGAATACAGTTTTACTTTACTGGTCGTGCTGGGGAAGTGGTAGGTGAAGTGCCCTGAAGCCCTTCACTTCAGTTATGTTTTTCATAATTTATTCCCAATCTGTTCAGACCATTCACTTTTGGGTAGACATTTTGAGCTGTAGGTTCTGTATTAGAGATTGCCTTCATTAACCCTTTAACTATGACAGGTGCTTCCTAACTTCAGTAAAATAATTTAGATGTACCTGTACTTATAACACTTTAAGAAATATTACCAAATTGAAGGGGTTAAATTACTTTTCTCTTACCCAGTGAACTGTATTTTAGGTTGAGGTAGTTTTGACATGAAGAGAGAATGGGTGAGAGTACAGTTAATCTTCATCTAATATACTATAGCGGTAGCTGTGTGTGTGTGTATTTTGGGCAGCCGAAACTACACATTCAAATCACGCCAAAATTGGCACAGAAATTGCAAAAAATTCACTGATATGAAAAAACTTGGTCCCATCACGGTTGAAAATTTTTTACTATATTTAATGAGCGATCACATTTTGACCAAAAAAAACACCGCTCCTGGTGCCCGGCATAGGATCTCCGTAGAATTTTTTGCCCACAGGTACAACTAAAGTATTTCGGACTTGTGTTCGAACAACTTGAGTTCCATTCCCGAAGTTGCAAATAACACGATCAGTTGGTTAGCTGCAAAAAATACAAGTGACAACATTACACTAGAACCATAAACGTGAGAGCCCTCCACAGGAGCAAGTGCGAGGGGCCCAAAGGGCCCACAAGCACTTGTATAAGTGATTTCATTATCAAACTGCTGACGAATTTACATCCTTTTACACCTAAAATTGCTTGTGGTTCATTATATTGTCTTTTGATGTCAGATTTTTTTGTTTTTAACTCTACAGTTATGAATGGGAAGCATGTCTTGTTTAGAGGAGCATATTACCTATAGACGTGCTATACTTGAGCAAGGTCTGACTCTTAATTGGGCAAAATACAGTTCAGACTAAGGATGGACTGAAGAGCCTTTGTAAGCAGACCAAGGTAGACATGGGATGAGAACCTACAAAGGAAGTTAAGGGTTAAGAACTTGACGAATGCTGCAAGAAGGAACAAAAAGGAAAGCAGCCAACAAGTAAACAAGGCTGACTTATAGCCGTGGAACTCTGCCTTAGTAGTGTTTAGTGAAGGAAGGGAAATGAATTATGAGAGATGAGTGTGTAGAGTATGTAAAGAGACTAACAGAAACATATGAGGAAGTTGTGGAGTGTTAGAAGTTCATGTGGATGTGCTGAAAATGTTAGTACTGTACCCTGTTTGGTTGGTGGTAGGTGTTGGCAACCATCATCCACTCACTTGATGTAGTGCTACCTGATTCTTCCTTCTCATTTCTCATTCTTTTTCTCTCTCGCCTCCTAGAGCCTAATGGTTTCCTGTAACCCAGAAAGCTATTACAGCGCTGGGTGGTGACCATATAACTACTTGCTGGGTAAAGTGGACCCTCCAATGGTGCTCCTGTTAACTAGGTGGAGAGATGTAAATGCAGTGTCCATCCAGGAGCCAAATCTCCACACTGTTCCCTGTGCCTTGCTGTGGTGAGGTGCCGTCAACCACAAGGGAATGTAGGTTCGCTGCATGGGACGCCTCTGAGGGGACAGTCTTGCCTGCAGTTGATGGGTCTGCTTGGCCAGATGGATGGGTTGATAAACAACAACCCTGTATGGTTTGGTCATGTGGAGTGAATGAGAGGTTGACCAGAAGAGTATATGTTACTATGATGGAGAAGGAGGGAGGGAGGGTGAGACTGAGGTTGAGATGGAGGTTTGGGCTAGAGAAGTTTGTGAATGAGGGTGAGTTGGAGGAAAAGCAGTCTGATGGTGGAGGAGTGCATGATGTAGATGCAGTTTGATTGTGGCCACCCTCTCTGGGATTAAGGAATTGAGGTATTTGGGCGTAGATGATAGTGAAGGTATGCAAAACTGATTTTTACTAACTGTAAATGCCATTTCCCAGGTAAGCATCGTGGCTCAGCAGGTTGGAGACACATTACATCCATACATCACTTCCAACGGGCGTGAGCTACTGATGGTACAGGCTGGGAAGCGCAGTGTGGAGGAGATGTTTTCCATGGAGCATGCACAGAACCGCTTCCTGGCATGGGGTTTGAGGCTCGCTGGATGGTTCCTTATGTTCATTGGGCTTACCTGTGTCTCCAATATTGTCCACTCCCTTGGTAGGTTACAGGTAGTGAAATCAATAAGTGCAGTAATTCTTAGTTTAACATAGTTTCCCTTTATTCATTTTTCACTACTAAGCTATTAAACATCATAAGGATTTCACATAATAAGTGGACTGAAAATAACTATAAACAGTTATAAGATGCACCATCCTGTTCATAGACACAGTGTTTCTTTATGTTTCAGGACAGACCATAAAACCACAGTTTTGGAAGATTTTCTTTTGTTTTGTTTTTCCAGTGTTGAAATTAAGTGGGAATTAGGACTGAGTGTTGATTTATGGTGATGATAAGCTTAATTATTAGAAGTTACTCTATGTATAGTTACGAGACCTTGTTTTTGCATACCCTCCAGCCTTACTCCTCGCTGGAGGGAAGTCATATTTCAAGTTTCACACTTTTTAAACAACTGCTGTCCAGTGCTAAGATGTTAGATTACATGAGGAACAGATTGCAATGACTTTTTTACTTGTTCAGTATAGCTAAGAGGTCTTTATTTGGTGTGAAACCTTGGGTATGAACTTCATCTAGCAAAGAATAGATAGACAGGTTGAGCTGAAGCTATGGCTCATGACAACTTTTGTGCTTTTCATACTTTCTGACAGTTTGCTTTGACTGCTGGTGATGATAATACTAACAGCAGGAAGTAAACTCTTTCTTACTGTCTTAAAATTACTTATTTATACCTGCTGTGTAATACTGTAGAGGAGCATCATCAGAGGGTGGCACCAGCATAACTAGGCAGCTCCACTGCCCATTTATTCAAATGTTCCCTCACTCTTTATCTTCAGAAAGGAGAACTGTGAACTCTAGAAGGACAACCTGAGTGTACAGTCCACCATGTTTATTTCCAGGTTAGCTGTCAGCCACAGCAACAACAATGTAACTGATAATGCAACACCACATTTACCATTACTTTTACAGTGGCATGCTCCAGCCTTCTTCGCGATGTTGTGTATATGGGTCTTGGTTCAGCCAACCTCACCCTCAGCATGTCAGCGTCCCTGGTAATCGTTGGGGGTGCATGGGCTGTGTACCGCCCTGGTCTAGCTCTCCTCATCCTCATAGTGGCTGCGTTGCCATTCATCCGGGCTGCAGCCAATCACCGGCCATCCTCAAATTCTCGCAGACCAACACCAGTTAGGACAGGACTGTAGGGCAGGGAAGTACAAAACAGAGGAGACATTCGGAGCTATTGGTAAGATTGTCCCTTCAGAACAGAGGAGACAAGAAAAACTATGGGTAAGATTGTCCCTTCATAACAGAAGAGACAAGAATATAGTTGGTAAGACTACAGTATCCTTTTACTAACACCACTTAGTCAGGGCTCTAGGGTGAAACTGGGAAGTATAAAGCACAGGAGGAAAGTAGAACTGTTGGCAAGATTATCCTTTTTTAATCAAACATCAAATACACAGGGCTATAGGGGGTGAAGGAAGTACAAAATGGAGACAAACAAATCTCTTGTAATACTGTCCTGAAGCTAACACCACTTAGTTGGGACTGTTATGGGATAAAGGAAGTACAAAATGAAGGAGACAAACAGGACTTAATCAGATTGTCTCTTCATACACTAACATCATTTAGGACTATAGGAAGAAGGAAAGGAGTACAAAGAACACAAGGACGCTAACAGTTATATTGCTATGATTGTGGCCACTTTTTGAATATGAGGAACCCATGTACAAAGCAGAAGTAGGTAACTTACATGAATAAAATACAGCTATTTGTAAGAATTAATTTACATTCTGAATGCAAGGCATGTGTAAAAGGAGAAACAATATCTGAACATAAACAGAACTGTCAGTAATATATTCCCACTTTCTGAATGCAAGGAATTGTATAAAGGAAAAATGATGGGTGAACACTAGTGACAGTTGGAGCTGTAGGTCAAGTTATTGAAGACTAACGCCATATATAACAAGGCCGTCTTTATTTTGATTCTTGCTTCAGTGAAACACTTTATTCACCTTCGGGAAGACCTCTCAGTGAAAGGGTTAGTGCAGTTTGTTGTAGCCCCTTCAGTGAGAGAAGTCTTCCATATGCTGAAATAAAATACCAAGTGGTAGCAAGAATAAAGGGCTTTGGGGTGTCTCTCAACATGATGGGTAACAAAGCTGTGTGTTATAATTGATTTTACCTTAGTCTCATTCCTTCTCTTCCTCTTGGTTTTTATTTGAATGGGGAACAAAGCTGTGTGTTATAATTTTTAAATTTTACCTTTTATTCTGGGTTTTTAATCTGTCGTACGTAATACTTTGTATGCTTTTCTTTTTCTGTTTCATGGAAATTATTCATATTCAGTATCACTGAGCTTTTTGTGATAAAACAGTTGTCTGTTGCAGTACATTATTATTAGCCATTATTTTGTTTTGATGATTTACTTTTTCCTCACCCCACCCTTCATTGAGGAAAAATGATCAAAATTGTAATGATGTATTTCTTCTCACAGATATTCAGCAGCAGCAGCAATAGCATTTTCAGGTCAGAATAATTGTCAGGATATTGCTGCTGCTGCTGCTGCTGAGTACAGTGATTACTAAACTACTGAATGATGATTGATTGGATGTGTAGCCCATTATTTGTGTATTTTCATTTTCTTATTTCTGGATCCTCACTTCCCAAATTTAGTGGTAACTAAGGTGAAGATTATAATAGTACTGTTACTACAGTGTTCTAGCACCAGATGGCTCAATAGTTAGAATTTCCAAGTCAGAGTGACAGCTTTACAAAGCACATGAGTGACATGGGCTGGAATTCATAGAGGTGATTGGAGTTTAATCATCCCTAAATCTGCTCAATTATGGTACCCTGACCTCCAGACTCTTATACTTCAGGTGGGGTAATTGGGATGAACTTGCAATTTTTATGTACAGTACTGTTATTAAGATCATGTATATCTTAGCAGTGCTTTCTTGGTGGCCAAGGTGGATGATGGCAAGGTATTATCACTTTTTTTATATCAGTATAACAGTGTCCTGTTTCTGTATTTTTGAGGTATAGGTAATTGAAAATTGTATTACAGTATTGGTTAATCACTTAATACAGTAAACTCTCATTTATCCATTGTAATTCAGCCATGCAGTACCCCCAAATAACGTGAAACACTGGATACAGTATTGCAAATCTGGCTCAACATTCGGCCAAGATCCAGATATTGTCATTCTGTCCATCTTAACCCTCTGTCCTAAAAACTTTACCATGAGTAAAAGACAAAAACTAAGCATACAAAAACAATGCAGTAGTGATACAGTACAGTAATACAGTACTGTACATAGTGTACTATTTTATATACTCATCAAGTATTGGCATCAGTGGGGAGAAACAGCTCAGGGGAGTTCGCACTCGTAAACAGTACAGTACGCAGTACAGCATAGGAGTAATTTAACAGTCACAGTTGGAGCGTTCACAAACTCAGGAGTTGCCAGTGATTGATGGTTAATTTAATTAGGAACTCGGTCAACTACTCCCAGCCCGCACACCCATATATTTTCTGAAATCCATTCCATGATATTTAGTGATGAAGAGTTCATAAAGTCTTCAGTACTGTGATCATTGGTTATTATACCAGTCTTCTGTATATAATTTACTAAGTAAAATACTGCAGTACAGTTACTAGAATGCATAAAACTTCAAGTGGTCCATTAGCATTTATTATGTAATATTAGAAGTAGGTGAGGTGAGGTGGAGGGAGGGAGAGGGAGGGGTAGACCGAGGATGAGGTGGAGGGATGGAGTTGAGAGGTATATGAGGGAGGGGGGGGTGAGTTGGGGGGAGGGGAGTCAAATGGTGGGTGACAGAGTGACTTGGAGGCGTTTTGTCTGCGGCCACCCTTTGCGGGATTAGGGCGTCGGGCTATAGATAGATAGATAGATAGATAGAAGTCACACTGCATGTTTAATTTGAAACACTTAACTCGATGTAATGCTGCTCTCAGGTGTCTGCCCTTTCCTCTCCTCCCTCTTTTCCTTCCTTCCTCTTCTGTCTTTCTTTACTTCATGCTTTCCTCGTCCTTCTGCCTACTTGTGACTTTACATTCCCTCTTTGTCTTTCTTTCCTTCATTCTTTCTTGTTCTTTCTGCCTGTGGGTGACTCTACACTGAGTGACAAGCCAAATGGTTTCCTGTTCACCAGGAAACCATTTACTGCGCTGGGTGGTAACCACATAACCAAATTATGGTGCCTTGTGGTTTAGTGGGTAATTGCAGCACTCCAATCGAATTGAGCCAGTGAAGGTGTATATCCAAGGGGTGGTTGGGGTTATTGCTCACATAATGCCACTCAGGGATGAGTGAGGCTGGTCACTCTCATCTTAAATGTCAGGACCAACTTGCCTAGCCCTGGGCTCTTACGCTTCTCATGGGGCAGTGTAGGATTGGATGATGGATGGATGGATCATTTAGTTATTAAAGAGATTAATGTTTCGTCTGGCAAATGCTGAAGAAAATGTACTGACTATGCATTATAAAAAAGGCACAATTTATGAAGGTGAAATCATGTGAAGACGAAACCGTTGACCAAAATCACAAATACCAATGTTTCCAGGAAGATGAAGATAGAACTTGGCACAGGCGTGTGCATACAATCTTCATCTGATTCCCATAAATATTTTTCAGTCAAACAACTTCATATTAGTTTTATATATATGTTTGAAAGTTTTACTTGATTAAAACTGTATTAAAAGATGTGATTGGAATGTAAGTAATAGTTTTTAAGCTACGAAGAATATTTGTCCTCTGGTTTAGACAGTTAGTTTTGTTAGTTTAGTGACCCCTTTCAACATTATCATACTGAGGATTCTTTTCCTCATTTTATTGAGTAAATATGTTCATAAGATAATACAGTACTTATGAACGAAGTGATAAAGGAAACGGTAGTTTAGTTGTTTGCATTTTTATTTTTCAAATTCAGTTATCAGGTGAAGATTGGCAGTGTTTGGGAATTTGTGAATGCTCCTGTTGAGCACTAGGACATGAGCACTGACAGGCCATTAGGTTTGCACTTCAATACAGTACGGAAGCTTGAACTTAGGATGCCAAAGAGTTAGTCAAAGCACCAGGGTTTTGCGACCGCATGGTCAGAAGAGTGGAAGCACACAGGCATGTCTTGACTCTACGACATTCATGGGCAAGAATGAAGGCACGGCAGTGTTTCGTGCTCGCCAGATAAGCGACACCCACAACGGACTCTAGTTGGCTGGCGCATAGCGGGTGTTTTTGTAGGCTCCAGATTTTCGGGATTTCCCCTGGCGCCGGTTGGCTACTGCTTACGAGCCGGTTGAAACCCCACAATGCCAGGAATTGCATTGGACCATCTCAGCGCTAAATGTTACATAAAATTGCTGGATATTAATTTTAATAGAGCCAAGATTGGCGTGCCAGATATTGCTTTGGGCTGGATATTGCACCAATAGATAATTGAGAGTTTATCGCATTTTTGTTTTCTTATCATTTTTCCATTGAACCACAGCAAAGTCAGAGCCAATGAAGCTTTTTGTATTGAGGGATATAATGAGATTATAGATGTTGCAGTACATGCAGGACCTCATATGACTTACACTGCAGTAATGCTGAGTTCTTATGACTTTTTGAGAAACGTTGAGTATGGTATCCTACGATTACTTATATGCCAAAGTGGAATTCTGTTTCTATAAACGTTTCACGTTGGTCATACATACCCAGTAATCGGAGAAAACAATGACTTGTGCTTTAAGGATGCAGTGAGAGTATAAATGATCTAACTTGATACCTGCAAAGTTGATGAATGTGATTGTGCTAAAATAGAATAAGATGTTGTCATTGCCTTCCACTTCATTTTTCCATTGGCCAAACAGCCCCATTGGATAAAAGAGACAGTAGGGTTAGGATTATAGGGGTGCTGTGAGAGAAGTGGAATCAACAGTGTTGTGTTTGCTTCTCTTATCTGTTTTCCATTTAACCTTAACAGAATGAGAGATTATCAGGCTTAGGTTATTCTAGGAGTGCAGTGACAGTTGTGAAGTACCTCACATGACTTTCACAACATTGTTGAATGTTCTGCTATTATGTATGCAGTTGTGCCAAAGTGGAATCATCAGTATTTTCTGTGTTTCTCCCATTCTTCTAGCTAACGTGTTGCAGCCATCATGGATGAACTCTGGGATTAGGGGTCAGGAAGTTAGCATAATTTTTTTTTTTCTGTTATTTCAAACCCATTTGTATTACTTGCTCATGTACTTATCTCACAATCTCTTCCAATGCTTGCTCTTGTACTTAATTTTAACTGATGCCAAAGGTAGAGTTAAGGTGTTGGGATCTTGCTTAAAGCTTGAAATTCCACTTGACAATAAAATAGTTGTATTGAGATTTTAGCATAGAAGATGAGGAGGTGCTGTCCAAGATAGCTGTAGAGCTACAGTATGTACAGGAATGCTTAGTAAAGGAATCTGGGGCCCCAGTAATAACAGCAACACAATAAATACCTTACAGTCATTTTACTGTTTAACCTCTTGTTATTTGTGATATGGTAGTAATGATGTTGAATATTTTTGTTAGATTCCCTGAGTTTTTATTTGTACTTGAAAGTTTAAGTGTCCATTTACCTTTTAATTCCTTGAGCCTCGGGATGCTTGTCCTGAGTTGATAAAGATTGTCTGGCATTAGCCAGCATGAAAAATATGTCTTCAGAGGAGAAAGGTGTAATGTAATGGACTGTGGTAACCTATCCATTGGTTTTTACATGCAAAGAATTTGGAATGGTCTCTATTTTAAGAAGCAGTTGTTGGCAACATCAGAGATTACATAATACATGCCAGTGTGTTGTTGATAAAGTTTAATAATGGTGAGACAGCCTTGTTATAAGTGACAGTGGTAACCTTTTCTTATATATATATATATATATATATAGTTTCATATATAATTCAGCACTCCAATTTTTATCTGAATTTTGTTCCTTGTACTGTATGTGGATTTGTTTTTAATGTTTATATGTTGTGAAAATATGCCTTGGTATACACACGAAATTACAGTATAGTATGACACCTTGGTGGTGTAGGCCTAGGGAAAATTTGTAGAGAATAACAAATTGAATAATAGAGTCGCATACCATACATAGCGCCAGTATTCATCAAGTGCAGGCTTGGCATTTGGGTTAGAAGACACCTGGTTTCACAACTAGAGGGATTCTTCATTAGCTGACAGGGTCATTAGTTGTTGAGGTGAGATGTTGCGTCAGACCTGGCACTAGTGTTATACTGTACCTTGATCGTTTCGCATGTTTGAGTATGTTATGGAGCTGAGTAAAATTACCTCGTAGTTGCGAGGATAAGATACGAAAATCATTATCATAGTCCTTCTTGGCTGAACATAGTCACCTGGCAGTATGGAGAATGAAGTATGGTAGTGAATTTCCATGGTAGTAAAGCAGTTAATGGAAACTTTTTTTTTTTTTTTTTTTTTTTTTTTCCCCAGTGAGGGTTAACCATGACAGAGGTTTTAAATAAAGTAAGCCAACTCATTATTGTGTACCCTTTATGGGAGCAATGATTTTGAAGTATAATACTGTGTCCTGAGATCGGCCAGAGTTATTTTTGCACAAAAAAACTTTAAATTCATTACCATAAAGGTGTGTTGGATGTCGTTTGATACATAGAGGTTATTAGGGCATATTACACCCAGTTCAAGTGGATAATCTAACAAATAGTGCTCCTATATTTACATGGGGAAAAAAAACATAATGAGAGGAGAGTGGTGTTCGATAGTGAATACAGGATCTGATAAGCATATTGCTACTACATTAATAGTCACAGTAAGTGTGCCCCTGTCAGCAGATGGACTCTGCAACAAAATATTGTGGTAAAGGTAATGTACATTATTAAATTTTATCTTCCAGTGGGTTTAGCAAGTATAGAATGTAAAACAGGTATCAGTGGAAAATATTTGGAATATTGACTTTATGTCCTGTACTTTATGAATCTCAAGTCATTTCTTGTTTCACAAGTTGTTTCTTGACTAGTAAACACTCACTCCAAAAAGTGTCTTTGTTCTGGTGATTGATCATTTCAAGAAAAACACTGTTACACTTAGCAATTTTCTTTTCCCCCATAAGGGAAATATTTCTGAATGTAGTGTACTTGAGTTTCTTAGTGAATATTCTTCCTTATGCTTTATTGATAAAGTGTTGGCATATTCCTAAATGAGAAATTATTGGAGATAGTTTTTTTACATTTCATGTACACTTTCAAAATATAAAAACAGAGAAAGTCTCAGTAACTATATTTCTTGCAGTGCTTGTGCAGTAACTGTGGTTATTTTTATTTTTTTTTAATTTATTTATTTTTTTTTTACATCGTGGTAAATATGATATCATTATCTACCCCTTCATTATGAAGTTGACTTATGTATAAATAAGACAGTACAGTTTCATTAAGCTTAGGAGATACTTAGGGTAATGAAAGGATTTAAAATAGACTCCAAAAGTTTTACTGCTTTCAGAGGTCTTCCCTTGGCTGAATATAATTACCTGGCATTAACAAGATCCAAAAAGAAGTGCTTAATAATACTGAAGGGGTTAACACTAGCCATGAAAGGGCAGTTAACATATTCATCAATTTATAGCATATCATTAACACTGTCATAATAATCACAATTTCTTGGAGTAGTGTGTTTCTTAAGCTTCAGTTACCGATGTATAGGGTGGTCCAGATATTGTACCCCAGATCCTGTGTGTTGAGGGGAGAGGGGACAGCTCTGTGTGCTGGTGTGAGGAGTGCAGGTATTTTGATTTCTTTATGACATTACTAATCAATCATGCTATGTTGGACATGAAAAAAAAATCAGACACACTACAACTTGAAAGGTTAATTGGAACTAGAAATGGTGCAGCGTTGACACTGGTCTTGCTGTGTGTCATCCCTGCAACGCACATGAATTCATCAACAAAGAGACGAAGGGGTGCAATACTGTGCATGGATTTCCCTAATAGATTAGCAAAAATCAACAGTATTTTCTGAGTGTCGTGAGTAGCTGGCTTTAGACATATGTTAGGTATTTTATGTAACCCTAGCACTATATTGTGCAGATACTGTAGTTCGTAAACATATATGCTCAACTGTATGTACCATTATTATTTCTGTGGATTTCTGTGGTTGTGTTTCTTAGCTAGTATTGACTATAGACCTCATACAGTATTAGAAAGATGTAAACAGTTATGCATTACAGGTATTTATAACACATTTAGTACTAATAAGTAAATATACCTGTAATTCTTATTACAGTGTACCACTGTACAGTCAAGTGTCAGATGTACAGAGTGAGATATTTTCTCTGGTGCTTGCTGTCTTTTCTACCTAGTGATTTCCAAGTAGTTTCTGAGACACACAGTATAATAATAATAATAGTAATAATAATAATAATAACATTGATATGATGTTGCAAGAGTGTATGTTAGGAAGCAAATTTTCTAAGGTATTTTCCATCATGTTGTTGCATCAGAAAGCATTTCTACTGAAGTAGAACTACATTGTAGTTAATTTTATCATTCCTGTGGTACGTAAGGAATTAATGATAAAATTCTTTCTGATAGATGACTATAATCAAATTAATTAAGAGCTCATTCATTTTTTTTGTACATTGTAGATTGCAGTATTACATAGTAATTCCATACTAACACAGTATATATATACATATATGGTCTGAAAATTGCTTTATTAAACAAAGGTCACTTTAAAAGAAAGGTATATTTCACCCAAATAGATTATCTCATCAGATATTAAGAAACACATGAGAAAAAAATAATCAGAATGTATCATGTACAGTGGAATATGTTTATCTATTGGTATTCATTAAACATTCAAACTCCAGCCTTGGAAGTACAGTTGTAAAGCACTTAGCTGGAGAAAGCTGTGCATGAACTTATTACAGTTCCATTAGAAAAGGTGGTTGTCATAATAAACAATATGTGAGATGTGTGATGGTCTCTGGGGGTTATAATGATCTGGATTATGGCAACCTAGTCTTTCCTCTAATAAGTAATACAGAATTGGCTGCCTCTGTTGCTGGTTTTATAGCTTTCCTTTTAGGTGAGAGTAAGAGTTTGAATGCATTGATTTTGTGATGAGGAGGGGTAGATTGAGATAGTTTGGGCACGTTGAGAAGTTGGAGAATGACAGTTGGGTGCAGATGGTGAGATGTGTGGAAGTCTGGGGTAGGATTGCAGGAGGAGACTGAAAAAATATGGGATGAGGTCATAGAGTGCATAGGGAGGCTACCAAAGATCGAGCAGCTTGGAGAGCTTCCATTAGGTGACCTGGGCTGACACATGCCAGCATGTTGGAGCCTTTGTAAACAATAAGCGAAGGATGATTATATTGCTGCAGGTTTCGATGGTGATGAAGTCCATATGCATTTCATATAAGTAAAACAATTTTTGTTTAAGTATATGTTAGTTTGACTTATTTTAGCTCAGATACTTCACTGGAATGTCTTGCGAAAAGTATTCGTTAAATGAATAAATTTCATTGTAAAAGCCATGTTAAGTGAAAACAAGTTAACTGAAAATCATGTTATTTGACAGCAAGTTAACTGAGGAATTGCTGTAATAATTGCAGATAAAAGTGCAGTTTTGTGAAACAGTGTATTAAGTATTCAGTTCTTTGCTGTGTTGTTACAGTTTAAAATACTGTCATCTACACACTAACCAGGTAGATGTGACAAAGCACATTAATGCAGTTAGAGAGTTAATAATTGAGAGTTTTAACCAAACTTAGACACCAGGTGGTCTGATATTGAACACTAATCCCTTTAATCCAGGTCATCTCCATTTTAGTTTATTCCTGCTGCTGCCAGATTACTTTGTTCAACTTAGGAAAGGCATCTTATATTGAAGGGGTTGATTAAGCATGACTCTTCCAGTTAAGTAAGGGAGAGAGAGAGAGAGAGAAAGGGCATTGTTAAGGCATTAAAATTATGACCCCTCCAGTTCAAAAAGTGTTTCCTAAATAGTTAACATAATCATCAGAAGATAGCAAGGTTAAAATTAAAGTGATGCCCCTCAGTAGAATTGGGTAACTACATTGATGCTTTTCATATTTTATTCATCATGACAGATTGATTTGCTTAGCTTAAAACCTTCTCTCAGATGACATACAGTATCTTGTTTTTATCTTGCTGTCATCAGATGGTTGTAGTTTGTATAGAGGCAATTTTCAAAAATTTAAGAGGGTTAAATATAGCCTTGATCAACCTCTTTGTTGATAAAAATCCTACCTAAGTTGAATGAAAACTGCCGGGTGTTAGTAAGATTATAAAAAAATATACTGTCTGTCATCATACTTCAGTGGTCAGTGGAGACCATCTAGTGAGGGGGTAGAATCAAACTTGAATAACCAGTATGAGAGCCTAATGAAGGGTGAATAAGGTTTCTTGTAGTAATAGAATAGAATTAAAAAAAAAAAAATGTTTTTAACTCCATCACTGCAGTAACATCTCTGAAATACTGTACTGTACAGTAGTTAATCACTACTACTTTATCAGAAACAGAATAGATTTCTATTAACTGTGACTATCCTTGTTTTTTCTACACCCAGGAGATATGTAGGATGGGGTAAGCCTCAGCTCCCATCAGTATTTTCTTGCTGGAAAACATTTCACACTTTTTCACTATAAAAGATCCCCCTTTGACAGAGTAGAATTGTCAGGTGGTAGCAAAAGTAAAATGAAAATGACTTCTGACTGAAATGTTTATTGGAGAATGTTTCCTACTTTTCCAGCCTAAGGATGTCGCTTCTAAGCTGAATGTTATTTTCTGACATTAGCTTGAATGAAGGAGTTAAAGTAGAACTTCATCTGAAGTGGTAGTGATTCGTTACAACATAAGTCAAGGCATGCAATTCACATTGGCATCTTATCTTTGTAAGCAGTAATTTCAGAGCAGCAGTTTCAGTCTTATAGTATCAACGACAATAGGGAAATTGAATCAAAAGTGTATACTGGTATTTATAGATTTATGATGGACTTGTTATTCCTGCAGTAAATGGCACAGTAACTGGTACATCATTGAACTTCTTTTACTTCAAATAGTACTGTATTTTTATTTCATACAAAATTTCAGGTGTGTCTAATAGGAACTGGTCTTAAATGGAAGGAACTGACCATGTCACTGTGATGTAGTACCTGCACTTTAATGTATTCTTCGTACCTCCAAATGATTTTATTAAGCTTAGGAGAAATCTTTTGTACTGGAGAGGTTAGTAAAGGTTGTATCTGACTCCTCCAGATTTAGGTCTCTCCTAAGCTGAATAAAATCATCTGAAAATAATAAGATTATAAAATACAGATATTATGAAACTCATGATGTCATTGTGAAGTATTTAATGAACAGAACAAAAACACTGAAATTAACATGCAGTACTGTATTTAGTTGTACCATTATAAATGTTAATTTCCTTCATGCAAATTTAACTGTAGAAACATTAGGAAGTTATTTTAATGCTTTTGCAGGTATTTCATTGAATATAAATGTACCATGACATAAACTGGAAACAGTGATCGTTATATATGAAAAGGTAATAGTCTTTGGGCCATAATCTCATCAATTAATAATGCTCCGTAGCACCAACTTCTTTACCATTTCATCATTGCATACATGTCTCTGGCTTCGGCTTTCCTGTCATTCTCTGACCAAATATATCTGTCCCTTGGGTGAGAAAGGAGGTCCGGATGATGATGATGATAAAAAATTCTTTGACTGTCTTACATCTACGATGGAATCTATCCTATCCATTTCTCCTTTCACTAAAATCTCCATTCATGGAGATTTCAATGTTCACCACCACCTTTGGCTCTCCTCTCCTTTCACTGATCCACCTGGTGAACAAGCCTACATCTTTTCTGTCCATAATGACCTAGAGCAGCTTGTACAGCACCCTACCCCTATCCCTGACTGCCTTTGAGAGAGTTCCAACATACTTGACCTCTTCCTTACAACTAATCCTTCTGCTTACACTGTTAATCGTTCCTCTCCATTGGGCTTCTGCGACCACAACCTTCTCACTTAATCTGTCACATTGCTCCAATACGGCCTGTGGATCCTCTAAGAAATGTCGGTTGTGGCACTTTGGAGCTGCTGATTGGGAGGCCCTCAGTCTGTACTTCTAGGAAGGAATGGTTATTGCGTCCATGGCCAAGAGTCATCTGAGTGTGCCATGCACATTACAGAGGTCATTCTCTTGGGCATGGAAGCATACATTCCTTTCTCATATAATTTTACTAATGCAAAAAAAAAACTTGGTTTGATCACACTTCTTCTAATGCTGTCCACAACAACAAGAAAGCGCACAAAAGGTACCAGAGCTAACCCACCCTTGAATCTCATCTTTTTTATGTTTCTGCACAGAATCATGCTAAGTCTGTTCTTTGCTGTGCTAAAAATAACTTCATCTGTACTAAGTGCTCTGAACTCTCCAACCCGAATTCTTTCCACTCCTTCTGGCACCTTGCCAAAAACCTTCCTAGCAACTTCATGTTATCATCCTTTCCTCCTCTTTTCCACTCTGATGGCTCTGTAGCTATTTCTCCTACTGATAAAGCAGATCTCTTAGACTTTCTCCTTTTCCACCTTAGACATTTCTGGTGCAGTTCCTCCATCACTTCACCCCTCTGACTTCCTCATGGCTGACATAAAAATTTCTTCAACTGATGTATTTTCTGCCATCACTGGCCTCAGCACTAACAAGGCATATGGGCCTGATGGTGCCCCTCCTGTTGTTCTCAAGAACTGTGCTTACACCCTGCCTAGGTAAAGTCTTTCGCCTTTGTCTGTGAACTTGTACCTTTCCTTCTTGCTGGAAGTATGCTCTCATTCAGCCTGTCCCAAAGAAGGGTGACCATTCCTAACCCTCTGACTATCACCCAGTTGCTTTAACATCCTGTATCTCAAAAGTTTTTGAGTCTGTTCGTAACAAAAAAATTTAAATCATCTTTCCCATCACAACCTTCTTTCTGATCGTCAGTATGGGTTCCACCAGGGACACTCCACTGGCGTTCTTCTCACCTACCTTTCAGACTACTTGTCATCCTCATTTCGGGAATAAGTTTTGCCATTGCACTTGACATCTCAAAGGCTTTTGATTGAGTCTGGCATAAATATTTAATTTCCAAACTGCTCACTGGTTACTGACCTTCTATCTGTGCCTTCATCTCTAGCTCCTTGCTGGTCGTTCTATAGCCACTGTTGTAGATGGTCATTGTTCTCCCAGATATGTCAATAGTGGTGTTCTTCAGGGCTCTGGCCTATCACCAGCTCTTTTCCTTTTATTCATCAGTGACCTAAGCTATATATCTAACCCTATCCACTCATACACTGATGATTCCACTCTTCACCTTTCCATTTGCTTCCCGCAGCATCCATCTCAGCAGTTACTACAACAAACAAGGGATGAGGCCATGGCACACCTAATATCTGACTTGGCTTATATGTCTGACTGGGGTAAAAGTAATCTTGTTGTATTTAACACACCAAAAACTCAGTTTTTACACCTATCAACCCGTCAAAATCGTCCACAGGAGTATCCGCTAATGTTTAATAATATTCAGTTCAATTCTGCTTCATCTTTAAACATACTTTGGGAATCTTGGGATTTATTTTGGAAAGATTATATTACATCACTTGTAAAATCTGCTTCCAAGAGATTAGGTGTGCTAAGCCAGCTCCATACCTTCTTTACCTCTGCACAGTTGTTGACTTTATACACGGGTTTCATTCGCCCCTGTGTAGAGTACAGCTCTCATGTGTGGGGAGGCTCCCCACATACAGCTCTTCTCAACAAGGTGGAGTCACAGGCTTTTTATTTCATTAACTTTCCTTCTCATACTGGCTCCCTTCAACCTCTGTCTCTTCACCACACTGTTGCATCTTAATCTCCTTTCTGTCGCTACTTCATTGGTGACTGCTCCTCTGAACTATCTGCATGCACCCCTCCACCACTACAATGGGCGTGTAGCACCCGTCTAGCAAAAAACTCTCATCCTTTTCTGTCCAGCTCTCTAATGCAAGAATTAACTGTTACTCCCGGTCCTTCATTGATGCAACAGGTCAGCACTGGAACTGTCTCCCTCAGTCTGTATCTCCTGTTTCCTAAGATCTCCCGTTTCTCAAATGCAATGTGTCCAGGCATCTCGAAATGAATGGATCTTGAATTTGGCTGTTTGTTGTATTGTTTTTGCTTTTTCTTGGAAGGAATTATTTGTTGGCTGACGGACCTTGGTTCTTTCTTCCTTGCATTAAAAAAAAAAAAAGTGCATCCTGTATGTCTCAGTAATGAAGAGGTGTGAATAACATCTGTCTGTCTATCGGTAATCCTGGACAGGGTTGTCATAAGCAAATTAGGGTACTCCCCATCTCTACACATTCTCCATCATAAGGCTACCCTACTTCCATCTCACATACCCTTGTTCATAAACCCTTCCGCCTTATACCACTGAATGTTTAGGGATATTGTGCAAAATATATCTGTAGGGAAGAGGTGCTAGGGAGTGTCCTTAATCAATGAGAGTACAGGCTTATGTGGATATGGGAGTGGGTGATGTACAGTATACTAATGTACTTTGCAATAAATATACTGTATGCAGTTTGTTATCATTTGTTTGGCCCCCAAATGTGCATTATGTGAGAGATGCAATGATAAAGATTTGTAATGTATTTAATTTTTATTTATTACATTTTCTTTGACAAAAGAAAAAAAAATGTGCATGGAGTAAGAGGTGTACCGAATGAATGAAGACTTAGTTTGGATTTTTTGTTATGAATTCTTTGATCCAGAATATGCATTGGCTAGAGATGTATTGACAAGAAATTTAATATTGAATTTATATTGATTTGTTATATTTTCTTTGACCAAAATATTTGTATTGAGTGCTAAATGTAATGTTTGTGTGAAGACTTGGTAATGAGGTTTTCCATCACTTCTTTTTTCCAAAGTACATACAGTGAGTTAAAGATGTACAGTATTGCTGTTAGGGAAGTTTGCAATTACTGTACTCTTGTTGGGAAAAAATAGCGGTAATTGACATGTATGATATTGATAATGGTTGAAATGGAGTTGGGTAATAATTTCTTTGACCAAAAAATGTGCTCTGAATTCAGTAAATGAAGTATGTATTAATATGAATTGGCAGTATTTTGTCCCATTTCATGGAGTAGGCTGTTGATTTGTTCTCCATCTGTTGTATTTTTCTCGTCGCTGCTGTGTGGACCCAACCTTGCCTCATTATTAGGTGGAAAAGGGAGGTTGGGATGACCGATGATTGTGTGTGTGTGTGTGTGATGAATGTAAAATGTGTACAGTATTTGGTAAATGTGCAGTGAGGAAATGTTGTTGGTATTTCCAAGCCTGTTTGGCTGAGCAGATCCATCAACCGCAGGCAAGCAACTGCCCCTGCAGGGCTGTCGAGTGCAGTGGACTGATTTTTTCCCATGTGGTTGACAGTGCCTCTTTATAATGAGGTGCAGGGAACGGTGTGGAGGTTTGGTTCTTGGATCGATGCTGTATTTGCATGTCCACGTTACCCCATTATTTGTTTTTGATTTTGTGATGATTTATAAAATAATATGAAAGTAAAAGATGTATTACCCCTTTTCGGTAGTAGTATCTTCGTTATTTTTAATGCCACAAGATAGTTGCACTCTGTTTTGTAGTGAACTTTTGTACTAAAGGGGTTAGAACCAGTTATCAGAAATATCCATAGTATGTGAGATCCCCACGAGTTGAAAAGAATTGTATGAAGGTAGCTGGTAAGCAGTTGTTTCTGTGGGGCTGTCCTACAGGTACAGTACAATAGGCCAGCATGCAGTCTAGGGAACTGTACCTCACCATGGTCAGACCAAGGTCCTTCCCATGGCGAGGTGCAGGGAAGTATGCGATGTCACAACTGCACACACACTGCACAGTGCCACCATGTGTAGGCTCCTTGTTTATGCCACCCCTGTAGTTTGTGTAATACAGCGTGGCCCATATATTATATAGGCTTCATACTGCTTTTGCACATGGCTAGGTGATTTCTCGTGTTGTGGGGATGGCTTTGCGTTGTCAGTGTCTTCTCTGCATCATTTACTTTCCTACAACCATGCCCACACTATAATAGCAGACTGAACCATCCTTGCAACATATAAGCTGAGTTTCTAATGGAGGCTATATATGGACCACCTTGTATATCTTCCTAACCTCAGATTTATTCGTTAACGAAAAGTCAAATTATCATCACGGCTGATATTTCAGAGATCCTTCAGTCGCTTCACCTTCAACCCAAGGACCACTATATGTTTTGGGGGCTGCAGCCTGCAAGATGTACCGTAAGAGGGAAGGGGTAAATGATGTGCTATATCTAACCCAACCGAAAAGAAGATTGTCAAAGTTGCAAGAAAACAGTAAAATGAAAAAATATATAGCCGCGTTTTCGCGACATTTTCAAGTCAAGATCATCGTGATATCCATTTTGACTGATATTGAGTTTCAAGTGAGTGTCGCGAAAACGGGTTGGCAAGATTGTATTGCCTTTACGTCAGAGCCATCTACAAACATTCGTTCGTGCGTTATGTGGCTGCCTTGGGAGATTTTCTGCAAATAGAGGAATTAAATGATATTCGTCATGTGATCGACCAGACAGGGCTTTTGCTTGAAATTTTGGAGTGAGATGAAAGTGCAGCTGTACAACTGTTGTTGGACACAAGGTTAAATGGTCAAAATCCTCAAGACCCTCAAGTTGTGGTTGCATCAGGGAAAACAAGAGTAAAATTGCTCTGGGCCTGCGGCGATGCTTTTGTTTCAAACGGTTTGCTGTAAATGTAACTAGCCATGTCAAGTAACCTTACATTGGACCACGTTCATGCCTCGATGGGCTTAAATGAAAAACTTTTTACTAAAGTTGCTGCTAGATGGCGCCACCACAGGTATCAGCTGACAGCAAATTTCGATTCATTTCAAATGTATGGGACCATATTTACGTCTCAATAGGCCACAAGCTCTTTCTTCTTCTCTCACGAGTTTGGCTCGATTTCGGTAGCGCTGGGTTTGTTTACAAAATGGAAAGTCAATACCAGTCAAAATACCTCAGGAGGAACATTGACTAATCTTGACTAATCATGCACAAAATTCAAAATTGTCTTGACTTTTGGTGCTCGCGAAAACGGGTATCAGCACGATAGTCAATATGCGATATCAAGATATCAAGATTAATCAAAATATCTTGACTTTTAAGGTCGCGAAAACGCGGACATATATATATATATATATATATATATATATATATATATATATATATATATATATATATATATATATATATATATATATATATATATATATATTTCCTTTGACGGTAAAGGATACCTGTTGGAAATTAAGAACGCTTCGAAAGAAAACGGACCCAAGTGAATAACAAAGAAGCGCGGTGGGAGGGTGCGGTGATCCCGTCTGTGTAGTGTTTTCATATTTTCAAAGTTTGTGGATTCTTGAACATATCCTAAAGGAGTATGAAGAATCAGAGAAGGTGATGCGATATAGTAAACACCCCGAAAGTGCTGGTGTGGCAAGGTAAGTGAAGATTTGAAGCGGCTCATTTCACTAAGTTCAAATTTCTTGCAGGGACTTTGATGCTTCGTTATTTGTAAGCGTGGTTGTGAGGCAGGTAAGGAGTTTTTACCAGCACGATAGCGAAGTTGGTATTGTGTTCAGTTTGTCAGGCTGTCTGTTATTACGAAAACTTCGCAACCGCACAAGGTATCAAAATTTTACGGTTGTATAGTAGAGATGAAAATCTTGGATGAGTTGGATGTTGGCGAGAGAAGGTTAAGGTCATCCCGAGCCGGGCAAGATATGTATCGGCTCGCGGCTGGTGTGATTCTTCCTTTGGGGGGCCCTCTAGTATGGCTTTGCCTTTGATTTTTACATAAGTAATTGCACAGTATCCAGTAATAATATATTTGAAGGTGAATTCTACGTTAAACATTTCGTTCGTACCGTAGGCTGATTGTATTTTTCCAAATATTACTTTGCTGCACGTTTTATGTAGCCTGTATTTTATCGGTGAAGAAAATGCATGCTTGAAACAAGTAATAGTTTTTAAAAACTGCCATTTGTGTTTGGAATTAACGAGGTGGGCAATTCACTGAAATTCACGTGCTCAAGAGTGTATGGATAAGCTTAATAGCCCTCACGTACTGATTGTCTTACATCGTTGTATCATGACATGGTTGAGGTGAAGGTGTACAGTACACTGCGTTCTGGCAAAAGGAATAGCCATTTTGAAAGGTTGAGTATGGAATTTTGAAGCATATTATGAAGATAGTATGACATGGTTTTTTTAGGTTATTTCATTTTCTTTCATACCGTACTTACAGCCCCAACCATTTTTTATTAAATTTTTTTCCCCAGTAGTTGCTTTTTGAACTTTGAGCACCATTACCAGTACTCGCCATTGCTAATGGTTCAACACCAACTCTTTCATCAGGTTGTTCTCAAATGGGTGGTCTTTGTACCTTTACCTTTTTCATGAACCAGAAGCATGTCTCATTTGAATTTACCAGCAATTGCAGATTCAAGAAAATTTTTAAGGTGTTGTCGTGTTGCCCATATCATTTTCCAAAGTAATGAGGGTTCTACAATCCCTTGCTCTGTCAGATAAGCAACATTGTCAGGAAGGACTGTTTGTGGGAGCAATAAACATAATACCCAATAAAAGATGGCATGTAGGCTATGCATTCTACTCAGTCCTGGTTACTACCTTAGTGTGATAAACCATGGGTGTTGCCTGGGCAGCATAAGCAACACTCCTGGATCCATCCATGACATTCCAGAACCACATCACACAATGGTTGTATTTTTTCACCACACAAGATTTATGATGTGAGGTCTGACTGTACTGTACATGCCCCTTCCCTCATACCACCCTTTTTCAAGTGAATACACTTTAAAGCAACATCAAACTTTGCATTCTATTTCTCTCCCTTTTCAATAACTTCCTTCATGACTATTTATCCAGCCCTCATGTACTTAAGTTTTTGGCTTTTCCATGGTTCATCTCTTCCCATGATTCTTGATGTATACAGCATGTCTTGGCATCTCCAGCCAAATGAATGGTCCTTTGTTGTCTGTGAGATGGATATTTAGCAACATAAACTGTGGTTGATTACTAAATGAAATTTGAAATTTGGATTTTCCAGGTGAGATATGTGCAAGAAGGAATCTTAAAAAGGCTATTAAAGAAAATGACAATACTCAGAATTTATTTTTTTAGCTGGTCATAACAAGGTTCTTCACAAATATATATATATATATTATAGAAAAGGTCATAACTTCATTACCGTTATATATATATAGATGCGAATGAATGTGTTTGAATGGATGAGTAAATGGGGAGTGTGTCGTCCTGTCTCGGCTACCTCCCTTTCCTTGGGGGAAGCAGCCTAGGTATATAGATAGATAGATGGATATATATTATAGAAAAGGTCATAACTTCATTACTGTACTCTGAACAATACTGTACAGTTTAGGCGACATCCTTAAAGTAATATGGGACATTGGCATATGTACCCTTTGGTACAGTGACATCATCTTGTTTTTTCATAATATACCACTCAGTTTTATTTAGCTGTGGGGAGACAGGATGCAGTAAATAGGTTGATTAATTTATTTCCAATTGCTTCATTACAAGAGATCTCTCAGAATGTGAGTAAAATTGTCTCCAAGTTAACAAGAATGTTTAGGGAAAAAAAAAAAAAAAAAAAAATGAACTGAAGTAGCTAATGCAAACTTGGGTTTGATAACTAAACTTATATTTCCGGTATCAAGGACAACCGATGGTATACAGGGAGAGGGAAGTATTGAGGCTTTTGTGCTACCAGTATACATTTTGAAATGTGAGAGGAAGGACTTTGAAACATTAATCTGTGTACCCCATTTCAGCAAATACAGTATGTAACAATTAATCTGTGTACCACATTTCAGCAAATACAGTATGTAATATGCTATAAGTAAAATATTCTGGCATCAGACTGAACTTTACATAAATTTATCAAATATCAAAACATATGAAGGGGTATCATTGAGATTCAGTTCGTAAGAGTCTTGATACTTTTTTTTGCAATCACTAGTTTAAATAAAATTCTGGTTAATAGCCAGTGCTTTTGTAAGTTATAAGTTCTTTGTATTACCATATCAGTAAAAACCTAAATCTATATAAATCCAGCAGGAGAGGAGTCAGCTTTTTACAGCAAATACATTCTGAGTAATGGAGCTAAATATGTTCTTCTAGCAGTTGATATAAAAATATATTCCTTTGCCTTGTAATGTACATACATGGCAAATATTATAAACAAGCTGTTGGATGTGGTCAGCCTCAGAGCTAAATACTAGTTTTCATTCTTATGCTGCAGAGCATAGTACTGCGTAACTCAAGAAATACAGTAATCCCTCCACTATCCGATGTAATAGAGCCAAAGGCACATCCGGAAAGTGGGTCCGTATCCGGATAGTGGGCCCCTGCCTCCTGGACAGGTACTTATGGACCTTAACCCAGCGTAACTCAGAAAACCACCTACATAATTCTCTACCGGACATGCATAACACCTATTTAAGACCCTATTCACACAAATAAGGGACAGAAACTATGAAATAAATGAAAAGGAACCAGAGGATGAGGAATTAGAAGTGAGTATGGAAAATATTTAGCAGTGTATGGGGTACTTACAACACGTCTGTGGCCGTTCGTTACGAAGGTTAACCTGCCTCCTCTAAGGCTCTGGCAGTGGTATAAATGCCCTCGAAGCACATACATTAATCCAGTGTTGTGCTGCACTTAATCCTTGGCACTATGAGTTATAATTGTTTAACCCGCCGCGTCCCATTGACATATATGTATGTCCGAATGTTTTGTCACTGTGACTCCCGTTGACGTATATAGACGTGATGCAATTGCAAGGTCTGTCATTTGTACGTTTTTCAAATTTCGCGCATGATTTTTGGTACATAAGGTATACACGGGACACCTTCATCTACAAGATGCCAGGCAGGGACAATGCCTTACCCCACATGACCCCCCCACACACACATACACATGCCACTGTCTTGGCAATTCATCTGTTATTGGTGACCTGGCCAATAAAGACATGTTGTGCCATGGTACGAAATTCAAGGCCAGAGTGATTCCCCAATCAATGACAATGTGGAGAACAAAGTTTACGTAGCATTAGAGGAAGAAACAGTCAGAAATGATGATCAGGTAATGTTGCCAAAAAAGGTCAGGTATGTTGTGATGTGTTTGGTGCGTGAAACGATGCTTATATTGCCTATATTAGTGTGTGAAAACCAACATATTCTCGTACTACATATAAATTCGTACTAAATAAATAAATAAATACTGTTTATGAGTAGTTTGGAGTAGTTACCCTCCCATAGAACTTGTTTTCTTTGGAGCCAGCCTGATAGAAAACCCCATAAGATAAGGGGTACAGCTACCTTTATCTGGTATTTTAAACCTCAGGTGAGCAATTTCTCTATGAATTTTCGATATTTCTCACCAAAAGCGGAGGTTTGAGCCCCCCCCCTCCCCCCAAAAAAAATCCAAAATTGGTCGGGATTTGGGGGAGTCAGTGGTGGAAAATCGGTCGGGATGGGGCGGGTTAACACTGCACATACTGTTCTTGATTGCACCACGCCAGTTTCAACCACCAGTTTACACTCTGTACATAATCTTTGCACTCTGAATTATAATTTCATAACTGCAAAACACTAAATTCCCATGTCGTCTAGTGGCAAGGTATTGCAGTTTATTCACTGATTATTCACAAAAATGAGCACGTCTAGTTGGGATGGTAGTTAGGTGGTAACTGGGTAGGACGGGGGAAGCAAGCAGCGAGCATAAACACAGCTGGTCGGCACCGCGCCAATTTCAAAGTACGGTTGAAAAAATGTCGATTTTTTTTTTTTTAATTTATTTTTTTTTTAAACTTTTTTTTTTTTTTAGCCATTTTTGGGTTCCAAAGGCCCGGTCCCAAAATGTCTGGTAAGTGGGGAGTCCGGATAGTGGGCATACGGATAGTACTGGGATTATTGTAATTAACTTACTCTATCACAGGTATAACAGCCTACCAGTATCCAAACTAACAGCTAATTATTTTGTTCAGCTGAAAGACATCCTTGTGGTCAAGTAATAGCAAAGTTCAGTATTTTAAAATATAAACTAAGAAAACAACATTTCTGTGTTCCGACATTTATGTACAGCACGTGGCGAGTGACGAGAAGGGAGGATGGTGAACTGAATGAATGGAAGGCAATGATTGATTATGTGTGTGTGGATAATAGAATCGGAAGGTGTGTAATGGATGCAAGAGCATACAGAGGTTGGGGGAGTGGACTTTCTGACCACCACTTGGTGGTGGTGAAAGTCGAGGTTCAAATGAAATGGAGGAGGAGGAGAAAGGAAGGACAGAAGGAAGTAGTCCATACAAGGATGGTAGAAAAGTGCAAGAGGATGGAAAAAAAAGAAAGAATAAAAGAGAGAAGTGGAGGAGCGATTGGATAAATATGATTTGGAGCAGATGGGAGATGTGTAAGGTGTGTGTAAGATACTCAGAGGAAATTTGTGCAGCATGTGAGGTGGTGTGTGGGATGAGGAGAAGATGAAAGGGAGTGCAAGGAACAGTATGGTGGAATGAAGAGGTGAGACAGACTGTGGCACAAAAGAAGAAAGCATACAGTGAGGGATGAGAAACAGGGGTGTGGAATAAATTGAGAGACAGAGAAGAGGGTGATATGTAGAAAGGAAGAGAGAAGTGAAAAGAATAGTATGAGCGAGTAAGAAGAGAGTGGATGAGGAATTTGGGTGTAACGTGGAGGGAATGTAAGAAATGTTCTGGAAAGATGTAAAGAGTTAGGCAGGGTTATAAAGAAGTAAGTCGGGGGTTGAAAGATAAAAATGATGTATTGCTGGTGGAGAAGGGAGAAAAAGTGGGCAGATGGAGAAAACACGTTAAGGAATTGCTGAACACAGAGAATGAAAGTAATGCGAGTATAAGTGGCTGGGGAATGACTGGCTGGAGGAGGGAGGTGAGAAGAGGATGGAAACAGTAGGATGGAAGTAGTGGAAACAGTGAAGAAAGTCAAAATGAGGAAAGCCCCAGGAACTGATGGAGTGTGTGGTGAAATGCTGACTCCATGGGGGACAGATAGTAGTAGAATGGATGTGGAAGATGTGCAGATTGGCCTGGGAGGAAGGTAGAGTCCTGGAGGATTGGAAGTCAGTATAATTATTCCCCTGTACGAAGGGAAAAGGGGGAAAAAGAAGGGTGTGTTAATCATTGGGGCATTTGTGTTCTTAGTGTGACAGGAAAAGTATATGGTAGGATACTTATTGGCTGAATAAGGGAAATAAGAGAGGAATTAGTTGGAGAAGAGCAGGGAGGTTTTACAAAGGGAAGAGGTTGTGTAGATCAGATATTCATTCCTAGGTCTTTATTGTAAAAGTTTCTAGAGATGGGAAAGAAGTTGTATGCAGCCTTCATGGATTTGGAGAAAGCACATGACAAGGTGGATAGACTAGGAATGTTGAAAGTATTAACGATGTATGGAGTAAATGGAAAGTCGTTGAATGCCATGAAGAGTATGCATGAGGATGCTAAGGCAGCAGTGCATGTGAACTGAGTAATTTTTCAACTAAGGCAGCAGTGCATGTGAACTGAGTAATTTTTCAGTCTGACTGTTGGTTTGAAACAAGGATGCCATGTCCCCAT
The DNA here is from genome assembly GCF_032717465.1 of Coenobita brevimanus. Classification (NCBI taxonomy): domain Eukaryota; kingdom Metazoa; phylum Arthropoda; class Malacostraca; order Decapoda; family Coenobitidae; genus Coenobita; species Coenobita brevimanus. The sequence continues at coordinate 2,138,781 of NC_137002.1, read as the reverse complement.
GGTTGTTCAGTCTGTATATGGATGGGTTTATAAAAAAAATGATACAAGGTAGGGCAGTGGATATTGTAGCGACCCTAATGAGAGAGAGCAGTGTTAGGAATTTCCCTGTACTGTTGTTTGCAGAAAATACCCAGTACTGTATTGTTACGTGAAGATGAAGGGGAACTGCAAGGCTTGTTGAATGAGTTTGGGAATGTGTGTGTGTAAGAAACGGAATCTAAAGATGAATACAGGGAAGAGTAAAGTTATGGTCTTTGAGAGAAGTGAAGCCACTGAATGTGCAGTGAGGCTGGATGAGGAGGAAACGGAAAATGTGAGTGTGTTTTAAGTATTTCGGTAGTGTGATAAGTAAGGATGGAAGTTTAGAGGGTGAAGTGCTTGGAAGGGTGCAATAGGGAAGAAAGGTTGCTGCTTCTTTGAAAGCAGTGATAAGGAACAGGGAAGTAAGCATGGAAGTAAAAAAAGTCACTGCATGACAGTATGTGATGCCAACTCTAATGTATGGAAGTGAAGCTTGGGCCTTGTTGGAAGGACACTAGTCAAGAGAAAGCAGTGGAAATGAGGTATTTGAGAGGAGCATGCGGAGTTACGTGGAGAGACAGACTGACATTTGAAGATGTGAAGGAGTGTTGTGGTGTGGACATGATAGAAAGCATTAGGAGAAATACATCGAGGTGGTTTGGCCATGTGGAGAGGATGGAGCGTGAGAGACAAACGAGGAGAGTATATGCAGGTGAGGTGGAAGGGGGGAAAGGGAGGGGGAGGCCAAGGATGAGATGGAGGGATGGACTGGAGAGGTATGTGAGGGAGGGGGCTGTGAGCTGGGAGCAGGGCAGTGAAGTGGAATTGGACAGGGCAACATGGAGACGATTTGTTTGTGGCCACCCCGTACGGGACTGAGGCGTCTGGCAATAGACAGATAGGTAGACAGGCTTTATTCAGATTGATACCATAGATATGTTCCATTGCTTGAAATCCTAGTCATCCAAATAATTAATTATTCAGTTGACCTTTTCATAATGTGTTAAGGCTAATCTCAGACATTCTTGTTCGGTGTAGGGAAATCATAGCAATGAGTAGAAATGGGTTTCAGATGTTAATAAAGGGGCTAAGAGCTAGCGTGCAAAATAAATCTTTGGAATCAGGAGCATGAGAAATTTCTAAGCCCTGTGTGTTCATTGCATTGACATAAACACATACTGCTTCTTATCCATACTTAGGGCCATGTACACTTATGGTCAGTACAGCAAACACTCTCATAATGCTCAGTCACAGCGCAATTCTCACATAACACAGGAGGTGCCATTTTGTTCCAAAAATGTCACAAAGTGGAAAAAAATAGATTTAACGCAGTTGGAGGAAGCTGCTCATTTTTTACAGCACTTGACTATGCAGTGGCAATGAACATAATGTGGCAGGAGGCCCCAGTTTGTTGCAAAGTCATACTATATGGCCAATGATAGAAAGCGGTGCGAGGCATAAAATTATGGTTGGAATTCACACACTGCAGCAAGTGATGGACAGAACATGGATTGCATCAGCCTGTGACGTATTGCTATCATGTGTCTGCATGGATTGTCGTCATGATCCACTGAGCATTCCTGCCCCAGTTAAGCCTACCCTCCTGCGTTCGGCTGCACACATGCTGTGTGTGACCTCCCCCCCACCTGACCCAGCCTGACCATGCCGCTGTCCTGTTTGCCTCAGCCTTACCCTGCAGAACGTCTCGTGTGACTGTGACTGCCTTCTTAAAACGCTACAGCATGCAGAATGTTGTCACCAACATTTTGAAGGCTTGGGAACTTGTCTCGGTTGCTATTAGCAAGCATACCTGGCGAAGGCTGACACCTGAGTTGTGTGCTGAGAGTGGTGGTGATGCGTGGTCAGTGGAGGAAGTGCAGGAGGAAGCATTGAAAGTGTGTCGAGCTGTGTCTGATTGTGAAGAGGTACAAAAGCAAGATTTGGTGGAGGTAGTTGAGGATGATACCATGCCAGAGGAAGTAATGCAGTGAATCAGTGAGTTAGGCCAGGAACACTGGGAGGCAGAGGACCAGGAAGATCAGGCAGAGGCACCAACCTCCCCACCAAATATGCTGATGGCTTGTATCAACAACATTTTGGCTGGTGCTGAAGAGCTCAGGGAAGTTGATGAGATACGCAAGGTTTAAACTCGGGACACTGTTGCGTGCAATCTGAGCCTATGCAAGAGAAAATTCGCCAATGCCACCAGACTCTCCTCATTTGCTACTTTACGCATCAAGAGACTCAAGAGCAGTAACAGCCAGAAGATGGTATGTCTGATGTTTCTGTTGACTTTGAGGGGATTGTGCAAGAACAGAAGAGTGGCAACATAGGACATGCAGGATTCATCTTCTTCCTTGGAAGAAGGCTTAGTGGAACCGGCATGGCAGGATGACCATGCTGGGGACCAGAAGGAGTCCTGCCCTGCCTCGGAATCCTACTACACTTCCTCCCAGCAAGCCCACAACCTCTTCCATTGAAGGTGAGGAATCCTTCAGTGTTGGTATGTTGAAGCCCTTATTAGGTAGGTAAATGGGGGGGGGGGGGATATGACTTTGGGGCTGGATTAGGTACCACAAAACCCTTTAACATGTAAACATCTGGCCTTATAACACAGAATCCCCATAATGTGGGAGCTTAAAGATACAAAATTCCCACGTTATGCGAGTGCTTGCTGTACAGTAATTCCTTTAAACCGCCTTGAAAGTATAAAAATACCTTATATTGAGACAGTAGTTAGGCGCACTGGAGGAGTAGGTGTTATCTAGTTCTTCTTTAGGGATGAAATTAAATTTCTCATGCTTCAGTGCCAAACTTGACATGTACTTCTGAGCTACTAACCATGATCAATTTTCTTGCAAGCTTACAAGCTATAGCACCCATTCTTTAGTAATTGATTTAATTTATTGCTCCTTAATGCTGCCTTATGTGTCATTTGAGCTATGATACCATCCTAAGTTTTGTTCCATATTACAAACTGGCAAGAATGAAATTTCTGGGAACTTCATAAGCTGACAAAACTGTTACCCCATGACACACTAGAATAACATCACCAAGGGCTGGATTCATGAACAGCATTTACCTCTTGTAACTCAGATTTTTATTTTAGAGGAAGAGTAAGACATGGGAAGACTTGCACTCACACTCTGCTTTTTTTGGTCTTCCCATAAAAATAAACAATAGCCCATGGTAATTTTCATGTAATAATAAGATTTGTTTTTGCAGAAAGAACATGACTTGGAAAGATTCTACACTGTTTATCCTTTTTGCAAAAGAAACTCTAGTTGCAAAAGGGTGATGATGGAAAGCTAGTGGATCTCAGTCCAATGCTGTAAATGTTGCACTTGTAGTGATGTTCTTGCTTGTTTTAGGAAAGCAAGAGGACAGGCAATGCCCTTAATTTTGAGCATCAGTATGAAGTTGTGAAGGACTGTTCACAATACATTTAAGAATATTGGCTTGCATGTTGTACATATTAGAATGATGAGTTTCCCAAAGATGTTCATTCAACATTTTCCCCTGCAGAAACTTTTCATCACAAAAACCACACTGAAACATTTTCACATTACTGTGAGTCAATAAATGTTCCCTTAAAAAGGAATTACGAGTGAATTTTTCAGCACACTCTGGGCATTTGAATGAGACTGCCTTTTCAGAAGGGAGTGACCTGATATGATTATTCAACTCTTTGGAGCTTTCAAACTTCAGGGGACAGTGACTGCAATGGTAGGACATCACTTTTGAGTGTTTTAGTATGTGTTCACGTGATTTGCATACTGATGAGGACCGCTTCAAACTGTGAGCACTGTGTATTTTTTTCTGCTTTACATGGATTTTCTCATGGCGTTGTAGTATAGAGCGAGTTGCAAATGCAACACTGCAAATATTGCACTTCCACTCGAAAGATTTTTTCAAGTTATGAACAGGCACGCAGCACTCATGTTTCCCAATGTTTGACTCGTGTGAAAACAGTCTTTTGCATCTGACGCACTTGAACTGTTTTTTATTATCTTCATAGCAAATCACACACCCAGATTCCCTCAGATTAGCAGTGTACTCTTCCTCTTGATATGAGCAATCCTCATCACTCAAGGCTTCTACTTTAATATCAATTTCATTAATGTCACCAAGCTCATCAGATTCATATTTCACTTCAACAGTGGAAGGGATTTTCTCCATTTCACCATACCACTCAGACACATCTTGGTCATTATTATGGGTATTCATGTCCCTACAATCTGTCGCAGCCATTTTGCCTATCAGTATGGTACCGTAGTGTCTTTATTCTTGAAACGTCCAGATGATTATCTTCTGCTTATATGTAGTCCTCGAAGAGCACCTGGAACAGATGAAAACCAGTTTAGTACAGTGTATTACACAGCTGGATAGACAGGGGTTAAGGGACAACTACAACAGTGCTTTTTCAATACCTCTGCCACCATGTATGGCCCATTTAGGTTGCTGCTGCTGCTGTTTGGTCCCATGCACATCTGGCACATGAACCCAGTGGATTGCAGGTTAAGGCTGCTTTTCCTGCAGTATGTTTGTATAACCAAGTAGCACAGTTGCCCTGTTTTAAGTTACCTCTCAGTTAGGTATTCCATTTTGGCTATTATATTCAGCTTAGGGAGTCCAGAGTTAAGTGACAAAACCTGGATTAGTTTATCAAGGTAACGCACATGACCTGTTTATTTCAGGTACATTAATGCTTATGCTACTTAGCTTGCCAATCCTGAAAGATATCGTTCATATTGTATCATTTATAAAGGTTCAACCTGCTGGTATACCTTGGCCTTGGTTACCTAATGCAGCTCTCCATGCTGCTCGATTTCTGGTAGGCTCCCTATTTAGCCCCTTATCCATGAGGTCACACTGTATTACCGTCCCAGGTCTTTTTCGGTCTGCCTCTCGCAACCCTACCCTGACGTTCAAACTTCTTACCTATGTGCCCAATTGTCATCCTCCATCCTCTCAACGTGCCCAAACCATCTCAATCTACCCCTCCACATCACAACACCAGTACAGTCCAGTCCCATCCTTCCTTTCAACCCTTCATTCACAATCCAAGCTCCCCAGGCCTCGAATTCAAGAATGCACTACACATCCATCTAATCATTGTCATGTCTGTGCATTTGAGCTTATGAATATCCCCTTCCTTTACTCTTGAGGTCTTGCTATCGTATAGCATCACACTCCTTACATCCCTTATCACAGAGGGAGAGCCCTTTCAATGTTAGGAGAGGCAACAGATTCCTGAACTTCCTTCACCCACTCCTTATCCTTCCCACACTTCCACACACTCAATAGATTCTCCAGCAAGATCAATCCCCACATGCCTGACAGCCAGTACATGCTCTCTCTGACACACCACACACGAGAAATATGCATTATTTCGCAGTCTACCCCTAATACCACTACATCTCTAATGCATCCACATATCACAAACACTACACAAGATGGAGTTACTGTACTTTCCACACCCTTGTGGCAAAATGCACATGGCCATACTCCCTCTGCTTTGACAGTACCGCCATGAGCCCTAGATATCATCACTTTCATCCCCATTTATTCTCAAATCCTTGTGCCCCATTCCATCTCCCCATTTCCTAGATCTTTCTCTAGCCTTCCTTTCATTCTCTGCAGTCAATAGCAAGTCATCAGCATACAACATCACCCATGGGAGTTCATTTCTGAAGTCAGGTGAGAGAGCTTCAAGCACCATGACAAACAATAAGAGACTGAAGATTGACCTCTGATGCACATCAGCATTCACAGAAAACTTATCACTCAAAATCTCCATTCACTCCCAGCAGGGTACAAACACCCTCGTACATAGCCATAACCACCCTAACCAGTCACTTCTTGATCCCAAGCTTTCTCATTGCCCACCTCACCACCTTACTTGGGACTTTGTCAAAGGCCATCTCCAAAGCAGAAAAAAGTACAGCTCCCTTTTCCTACCCATATTATATAAGTGGCTGGGAGAAGGAGGGAGGTGAGAAGGGAAGAAGAGGTCAGTAGGATGGAAATAGTGGAAGCAACGAAGAAAGCCGAAATGGGGAAAGCTCCAGGAATTTATGGAGTCTATGGTGAAATGCTGAGGCATGGAAGGTGCGCCGATTGGCCTGGGAGGAAGGAGGTCCCAGAGGTTTGGAAGTCGGGTACAGTAAATTATTCCCCTGTACAAAAGAAAAGGGAGAAAAGAAGTGTGTGGTAATCATTAGTCTCCTGAGTGTAATAGAAAAAGTATATGGCTGGATACTTATTGACCGGAAATAACAGGAATTTGCTGGAGAAGAACAGGGAGGTTTTAGGAAGGGAAGAGGTTGTGTAGATCAGATATTCATTCTTAGGTCTTTAGTGGAGAAGTTTCTAGAGAAGGGAAAGAAGTTGTATGCAGCCTTCATGGATTTGGAGAAAGCTTATGACAGAGTTGGTAGACAAGGAATGTGGAAAATATTAAGAATACAGTATATGCTGTAAATGGGAAGTTGCTGAATGCTATGAAGACTATGTATTGGGTGCTAAGGCAGCAGTGCATGTAGATAGTGAACTGAGTGAATTTTTCTATCTGAATGTTGGATTGAAACAGGGATGTGTCGTGTCTTCATGGTTGTTCAATCTGTACATGGATGGGGTTATAAGAGAGATACAAGGTAGGGCAGTGGATGTTGGAGCATCCCTCTAGAGGGGGAGCAGTGTTTGGAAACTTCCCGTACTGTTGTTTCCAGATGATACTGTTTTGTTAAGGGAAGACAAAAGAGAACTGCAAGGCATGGTGAATGAGTGTGGGAGAGTGTGTAGAAAACAGAATCTAAAGGTGAATGTAGGCAAGAGTAAAGTCATGATCTTTGAAAGAAATGAAGTCAATGTACAATGAGGTTGGATGATGATGAAATGGAAAATGTGAGTGCATGTAAGTACTCCAGTAATGTGATGAATAAGGATGGAAGTTTGGAGGGTGAAGTTCTTGAAAGGTACAACAAGGAAGAAAGATTGCTGGTTCTTTGAAAGCATTGATAAGAAAGGGGAAGTGTGCATGGAAGTAAAAAAGTCACTGCATGATAGTATTGTAATACTAACTATGACATATGGAAATGAAGCTTGGACCTTGTTGGATGGACACAAGTCAAGAGTGAAAGCAGTGGAAATGAGTTATATGAGAGGAGCATGTGGAGTTAAATGGAGAGACTGATAAATGAGGAAGTGAAGGAGCTCTCTGGTGTGGATGAGATAGAAAGCGTTAGGAGAAATACATGGAGGTGGATTGGCCATGTGAAGAGGATGGAGAGTGAAAGATTATTGAGGAGGGTGAGTGAGGTGGAGGGGGAGGCCAATGATGAGTTGGAGGGATGGAAGGGAGAGGTATATGAGAGAGGGTGGTGTGACCTGGGAGGAGGGCAGTGCAATGGCAGAAAACAGGGCAACATGGAGACGATTTGATTGTGGCCACCCCTTACAGGAATAAGGTGTTTGGCAATAGACAGATAGATAAATGTTTTTCCTGAGCTCTTGGGCAATGAATATGGCATCAGTGGTCCCATTGCTTGGCATAAACCCAACCTGTATTTCATCAGTATTCACTCTTTCCCTTATCATATCTACTAGGACTCTCTCCATTACCTGCACTATCTGGTCCAAAAGTTTTATGCCTGCATAATTTCCTCTTTCCAGGGCATAACCCTTCCCTCTATATACAATACAATCACACACTTTAGCCATTCACCTAGAACAACCCACTCCAGTACATTATGAAGCCATCGGCATTTCAGTAGTCATCTCAGACACACCCACTGACTTCTCCAACTGCATCCTGCCCATTACTATCTCACAGTAGCAGCATCAATCAAAGGCCAAGGACCAAACTCTGGATCTGCTGATTCCATCCTTCCCTGTTCCAGTTAGATTCCTCACTCACAACCAGTTATAATGCCTAATCACAAGTCAGCCAGTCATCTGGTACAGCATAATATAGTGTATAACTGAATTTATTAAATCAGTAAACCCACTCCTATATATCTTGAAGCCTTCATCATTTCAGCAGTCAGCCCAGACACACCCAGTCTTCCCAATGTGCATCCTGTACATTGCTCAGCTCACAGTAGCAGCATCAAAAGTCAGTGACCAAGCACTGGATCTGCTGACTCCAAACATTTCATATTCCAGACACCTCATTCTGCAGCCAGTTATAATGTTGTCTTCAAGCATCCTCACTGTCCACTACTAGCTTTCCTTCATTTATCACACAGCCCACTCATTTTTCATACACTGCTCACATATAATATCCACTTTTCCCTGTTCATCGGATTTACCACCTTAACCACATCCTTCCAGCACTATTTAGGGTATCCAGTAAAAGTCTCGGAAACTCAGGCTTTGTCATGTATACCACCTTTCAAACTGTGCTTGGCAGTCACGTATAGTATTCCTCTCCGTTACCACCCCTTTTCTATTCTGGGAAGTTTTCCATGTTCTCTTTAAATGCAGCTTCTGCATCCTTATCTCACCACCATGTTACCTTATGTTTAGGCATTGTCATTCTACTTTGTGGCTTCATTTCATTTTCTGCAGTACTTATATTTGGCTTGAATATATATACAAAGTTTCACACATCTAGAATTCCACCGTAACTTATACACCACGCAGTACACCACTGTAATAATTTTGACTATTAGGAAGATCCGAAGATGGGAAAAAGTGGGCACGTCTCTTAAATCTTAAGTGACTTCTTCTTGTGGGTTGGAGGGACGGCCGAATCAATGGCCCGAAGCCCTTACAATGCAGACTGAGTAGGGTCTCACGTTATATGCGGGAGAGCTGCCTAGATTTACGGACGAAGTCAGACGTTTACCGCACAACACGTTGTCCGTAAAGGATGTCAGCAGTGTTTACTGACTATTCATTGTATTCAAGTCTCCAATTGGTTCGTCTGCAGTCGTGTTTGTTATTGTAGGGTTGCCAATTTTTTGTGGGGTGCCAGGTTCTTCGTTTAGTCGGATGTAGCACCAAAAATATTTCGATTCGAGAGTTCTGGGTGCTTTTGATGCTCGTAAATCTTAATGTCATTTAATGTGAATATATGAAAGGCATGGATAATTGATGTTCACGGAAATTTGAAGCTGTTTATGGGTTTTCGCTATATTTAGCAGCATTTTACATGTATTCTCCTTTCCCTTAACCATTCAGAATTACGGAAAATATTTCCATGTTAGTTATGGCCCCACAGTTTTCCCGTTACTCATGAATTTTAAGAAAAAATATGCATGAAAGAGTTTTCCAGTGTGAAGTAGCACTTGCTATTGAAAGTGTGTGTGTGTGATTACATAATCATATAAGTGATACAGTATGCTTGTCCTTTTTTAATTGGAATACCTAGATTGGGTAAGCTTCCCGCTGAATTGTGAACACATGATCTAACATGGAGGTGCCAGACACCTTGATACTTCCGCCCCCACGCACATATCAATAGCTCATGTACGATGACGTATTAGTTTATGCTTGGCACTTTCATAATATGATTCGTCTTAAGGAAGACTTCTCGTACTGTGGCGTATTGGTTCATGTTTGTCACCTTCATACGATTGAGAGAACCTAATCGTTTTGAAGGGTTTGCGGAAAGCTCTATGTAATCCCTCCAGTTGGACAAATCTTTCTTAAAGTCTATTTTATTGAACGTGGTGGGACCTCACACACTGAATTGGTCAGTGGAGGCCATATCTAAGCCCTCCTGTTTTAAAAGTATCTCAAGCAACATGAAATCGCCTGTAAATGGCAACTGGCAAGAGTAATTGCTTCTCCTGACCCATCCACGTAGGCTATCCATTCAAACCTGGGAACACAAACTAATCCATTTTGATTGAGTGTAAGGCTGCCTGTTCGAAATTTCTTCATATTCACTCATATAACTTCCAAACATTTCAACTGGTCGATAGGGTCGGGTTAGTCCGGGTGGCTGGGTATGTTCAGACCTCATGACATTCAACATAGCTCCTTATCTCCATGTTATATAGGAAAAGTTTGTTATAGAATTACAGACGTGACAGCAAGACAGAGACAGTGAACAGAAGATTAATTCATAGTTAATAATACACAGGCTGCAACACAGAAATTCCTCTATTGTACTATCTTGAGTGGTAGTGTGATCAGAGTGATACGGTAGCCGCAGATCGGAGGTAGAGGTAGTGAGCACATAGTACAGAGGTGAGATGAAATGGCATGGAAGAAGAGTGATATGACAGTCAGGACAGGGAAGAGAATGTGTTTGCAGAGTTACTCGGAAGAGTAGGGGGAGGTGGAACTCATGTAAGATATAAAAGTGTACCGTATATCTCTGATTCAAGTCAGGATGGATTAGGCACTGATCTACTACTGTTGTCATGTAATCTATTACTATATATCTGTTTTATGGTCGAATCGTTGGTGACTAGACTGCCAACCCCAGTGGTCTTAGCCCAGTGATGAGGGTGATTTGATGCCCAGCCAAATGAATAATAAGACCTGTCAAAGGGCAGGTGAGCTTTTTAAGCCAGGGGCTCAGTACCAGTAGTCATTATTGGCCATCCACCTGAATAACCATGGCAGCTCACTTGGATAGCCAGTCCTGGTATCCAAGAAACTCATGACCCTGTCCATAGACTAATTGTGAGTCCTCCCTGACTAGGAAGGTTGAGGAAAGGCATGTGCCCCATCCCCATAACAACTGTCACTTCCACAAGCACAGTTATTACTGAAAAAGTCGGGGTCAGCTAGTCGCAATTGATCACTCCAGTGTTTTGGAGGGGTGGAGGAGGGGGTGTCTTCACTTACATAGCAGCAAGGAGAGCTTCTTGTCCCAGTATGTGACAGGGCCTGTTGTGCTGACACCAGTTATGAAAACAGTTGGATAAAGTCTGTAGGACCCCAGCAGATGAATGTACAGTAGAAAGGGGACCCTAGATCCCATCCTTTTTAAAAGACTTCTTGTCTGAATCCAGCTCAAGGCATTGGTGTTGTTCATGTCTGGGAAGATCATAGCTCACCTATTTTTTACCCATCCATAGATTGCACAGGTGTGGCATCAACTGGGACATAGTATGCCTATAGGCATGGTGTAGTCATCCTTTTGTTTGAAATACAGTATTCAGAAGGTGAACCTGCCATCAAGTGTTGTGTGAGAATATTCAGGGAATGGGTATGAGGAAGCGGGGAGATGTTATTCTTGTGGAGGTGGGTGATGAGGTATCAGTCTGGGAAGGGAAGTATGAGTGATCAGGGTAGGTGGAGGGACTTGAAGAATATCAAGGGAAGAAGAACTGGTTATAGGAAGAGGTTGTGAGCATGAAGAGGAGCAGTAAGGGAGAGTACTATCAGGTGTGGTATGGATGATGGGGTGAAGGGTACAGCAGGAGTGAAATAAGATCTGTGACTGACAAGGGTTGGAAACTGTGAGGGGTGTACCACACTTGTTGTAGACTGATAGTAGAACTGCTGTCATAACCATTCCCCATCCCTATACTCAGTTTTAGTGCAGAGGTCATGAGGAACTGATGCCCTCTACCAGTGTTCACAAATCCCTCAAGGTGGTTGTCATTTGTCTCCACCTAGATTGGCACTGCTACCAGCAGAATTTGTTAAGGAGCTGGGAATGCCATAGCTGAAGACTTTGATCTCTAAAGTGCTCATGCCAAGTAATTTATCATCACATTGTTTTGTGTCTTGCATAACATCCAGAATGGTACCCTGTTGCAGCTGCTACAGATGCATTTGTTCCAACTTGCCTTGCACTAGCTCTAGTATCAGTGGTGGCAGGAGCAAGAGGAACTATTAATTGTCATGTGTTAGTCAGTGATATTTGTTAGAGGAAATCGTAGTTTGTCATGTACTGAAGTTAATCTGTGTGAGACTGCAGATTCCACCTGCCATCTTGCACTTTCAGTTTCAACATCTGTCTCTAGTAACCTGCTCTCGCTGCATTTTCAGTTTCATCAGTCTCTAGTAAATACAGTATTGAAATTCTCTGAAGTGCTGCCTCAGGTGTTATGCCAAAATGCAGGGTGCAGGTGTCTGAGCAAATCATAAAATGCTCAGGCACTTCCATACCCCATGGAGATTTACATTACCAGTACCCAGCTGTGCCATTACGCGGAGGCCTCGGTGATATCACCTCTACAGCCGTCCATGTTTCCCTACTTGTCCAAAGCGTCACAGCTTTTCCCTTCTTTTCCTTTCTACGTTGGCCCCCACTGCTTACAATTTCCTAAGTGACTCCTACCTGTACTATTTCCAGTATATACTGTATATCATTAAATTTAATTAATTTCTCCACACCCATCTACCTTAGTGCCTTATAACCATATTGTGGCTCGGTGCTAGTTTTTCATTTTTCCTTCCTCAGATGTCTGTTAACAGGGCATCTGACCTTGGATTAGAGCAATAAAGATAACTGCCTTGCTAGTGGATACCCTTATGTCTGATAGAGTGGAGGGCTTCTGCCTGGAAATTCAACTAGCAAATTTTTCCTCATTTAATCAGAGTAACCCCTCAGCACTGTATAATCTGACAGTTTTGCAGGAGTTTGTGGAATGTAATTAAGCTAGATAAAACTATCCTTGTGACTATTAGAAAGAGGGGCTTTATCTCTCATTTCCTGTTACCTGCTTATTAGTGTTTAGAGGGCAATATCCAGTCTAGGTTGATTGCTGAACTCGAGTTATTAGCACAAATGCATCAGGAGGTTGATTTAGTTGAGAACCTGTCATATAGCAACATTAAAAAAAAATGGCAAAAACAGGTCATATCTGAGACTGGGCAATTGTAGTCCAGAACATTTAACCCCTTCTGTTTGGTGACATGGTGTTTTGTTTATTCTTGTTATCTCTTGACAGTTTTAGTCTGCTTTATGCATGCTGGATGAGTTAAATTCAGCCTTCATTAATCTTTCACTAATGGAGGTCCTGCTTGAGTTGAATAAAATTATCAGGAAGTAGCAAGAACAAAATGAGAATACTAGATGAGAATACAGTATATAACTGGAGTGAAAGGGTTAAGAGATGATGATCCCCAATGACTTAATGGTTACTTCACAGGATATCACTGGATTAAAGGAATTAAAGTGGGTATTGGTTGTATGTCCTTTAATTGCTTGCACATGTTCAGACCCTGCGAGTTAACACCAGTGGCGTACACAGATAGTTTCAAATGAATTGTTCACTTTTGATGTACCCCTGTTTGATTTATAGATGCCAAGCACAAATACTGGATGTCACTGTTCTTGGAAAATACAGTTAGACTTTAGTTACAGACCAGTACAGATACAGAGCAGCCTACTCCTTTTTGTACAGTTTCAGTCCATGTTTTCCAAGTCATGGATGTTTTCAAGAATACTGCAAATTTTTCCATACAACTGGTACTGGGAATTGGGGAAACTGGAAAATCAGCTTTAAAAGTAACAGTTAAACAGGCAATAGATACTGGTATAGTTTACTGTGGACTTATTATAGGAAAGAAGAGTGTACTGTACATACATATGGCATTTCTATACAGTATGTGTGTGTGTGTGTGTGTGTGTGTGTGTATATATATATATATATATATATATATATATATATATGTGTGTGTGTGTGTGTGTGTGTGTGTGTGTGTGTGTGTGTGTGTATGTGTAAAGAGCTCATAAATAGGGCTTAGGACTAGTCATAAAAGTGAAGAATGCTAAAAAGGTGTGCAAGCCTCTAATTCTCTCCAGCAAGGAGAGTATGTTTTTACCCGTTTGTTTTTCAGTTAGCAGGATTATTAAAAACCTAAGAGATTTGGACCAATGGTGGTGGATAGCCCACGTCCCATGGAACAAATGATTAACTTTTGGGACCGATGTTTGTTAGACTGTTTGTCTGTTAGCAGGATTACTCAAAAAATAAAAGAGATATAAACCAAATTTGGTGGGTAGATAGCCCATGTCCCAGGGAACAGTTTACTTTTGGGACCAATCTGGATCGTATTACAGACTCTGGATCCAGAAAACACTGTTTGCGAAACCCTAATCAATCATGAGAAAAACTAACTTATTATCAAGAGTTGTTTGGAATTTATGTTGCCCATGTCAGAGAGATGCACTCCAATGAGTGCCCGTCTAGCCCTTACTTGGTTTTGTTAGGTGGCAATAAATCATCCACTCACTTGATGTAGTGTTGCCTACTTCTTCCTTCAGCTTTTTTTTTTTTTTTTTTCTCCATCACTTACTGTTACTTCTGTCCTTTTCAGGTGTCTTTACATTGGATGACAAACCTAATGGTTTGAAATCAGTTACACTGCTGGTTGGTAATCATATAACAAACCCATATGTGTTCCCGATTTGTCAACAAGTGAGCTGGCAAACAGTTAGTGTCCCTCCTTGTAAAACAACTACGAGTAACTCAAAGACAAATGGTCACCCCATACAGGATTATGGTGTCTGGCTGTAGGTAGATAGTAATTATGGTCAGATACTGGGGACTTGTCCTTCCTTTTGCACTTGTTTTAATCATACGTCCCTTCTTGCATTGTGCATGGCTGAAAACCCTCAAGTAGCTACTATACAGAGTAGGTAGCCTTCATTAGTCAGGGACTTGTTTCAGAATATCAACTCTCATTATGGATTTTAGACTCTAACTTTGAAGGAACTAGCAAATCAAAATCTTAGATAGTAGTGGAGCTTCATGTTGGAAGTTTTCAATTCAGCAATTTGTTGTAGTACAGTTAGTAACCAAAAAGACCATTAAAAAAAAGGCAACTTGTGACAAGAAGTAACTGTAGAGAAGAACTGGGTAAAACTGATATTTTCTCATGCTGGAGATTTCTTCAAACTGGAGGAGTTACAATCTTAATTAACCCTTTCACAACCTCATTTCTTCCCGTAATGAATAAAGTCATCTGGAGATACCTTGGCATGAATAAGCTATATGAATAAAAAATAAAATATCTGGTGAAAGAAATTATTATATATATATATATGTATATATATATATATATATATATATATATATATAATATGTGGCTGATGATATTAAGAGGTAAGGTGGTGTTGGAAAAACATTCTCTGGTTGAAGGTGTTAAGAAGTAAGCTTCTCTAGCATGTCAGTCAGTGTAAGCTCTTCCTGTTGGTACTCCTTCATTGTATCCTCTGGTACTGCCCACTCCAACAGCACTAACACATTCTTCTTCAGCTCATCCAAACATGACAGCGACTTATTATCGACTGGTGTCAGCTTAAATGATTTTAACAGATCCTTCAGCACTTCATCAATGAGTCTGTTACCGTATGCCAGTTCATCGAGACGCTCCTCAGAAGCAATGCGGTACAGGAGAATGGCCAAATAATTTCTGAGGTTGGCTATAACATTTTCATCTGCAATCTCCTGTGTCCTATCAAGTTTATGTACAGAGGCCTCATGTGTCCGTAGTTCTTCTTTGCTAGTGAAATCATCTTCACACAAGCTGCAGATGTACGGCTTGGAGGATTTATGTACACACCTCATGTGCTTCTTCAGATGGGGCAGCTGTTTGAATGCAACTGAACACAACATACAATGGAATGGCTTTTCACCCGTGTGGGAGCGCATGTGGATCCGCCAAACAGTTGTATGGGAGAAACTCATGCCGCAAACTTGGCACATATATGGACGTTCTCCCGTGTGTGTTCGTGTATGCACCGTCAACTGAGATTTCTGAATGAACGTGACACCACAGATGGAACACTCAAACTCACGCACGGCTGAATGAAGCCGCATGTGGTCAGCCAAGTTTGCTTTGAAAGACTTGCCACACACTTTACACTTATGGTGACGTTGGCCATAGTGAACTGTCCGGATATGCTGATACAGATATTGGTCCTGTGTGAACTTCTTGTCACAGTATTTGCATTGGAACTTTTTTGTGCTGTAGTGTGTAAGTATGTGTTGTTTCAGTGTGGCTTTCGACTTGAACTTTGCATCACACTCAGCACATGTGTATCGCCTCTCATTTGAGTGCATCACAGAGTGCCGATTTAGGTGTTCACGCCTTGTAAATCTCTGCTCACACTGATCACACTCAAATGGCCTATCGCCTATGTGCACTTGTTGTTTATGTGTCTTCAGTAATTCACCACTTGCAAAGCTTGTGTCACACATATCACAACGGAATGGTGTCTGATTGATATGAATAATGGCATGTTTATGTAATGCGCAAGCTCTCACAAAGGTAGCATCACAAAAGTCACACTTGAAAGGCCGGTCACCTGTGTGAATTCGCATGTGGGTTTCGACATTGGACTTGCAGATAAAAGATTTGCCACAGATGTCACACTGAAAGTCTTTTTTGTTGCGCTTGGTAACTTTGTCTGGGTTAAGTTCTGAGTCGTCTTCTTTAACTGGAGTCTTTTCTGTGACCTCCACTGGTGCTGAGTATTCATGTTCCTCATCACTCAGGTTCTCTATTTTAATATCAATTTCATATTCACCGTCAGGGTTGTAGGATACATCTGGGCCACTTTCAGTTACTGGTAGGTCGTTCTCAACTGGTTCTTCCTTGATTGCACTTAATACCTTTGTCTTTTTCGCTTTTGGTTTTGCACGAGGCTTCTTCCTGCGTCCCTCTATGAGACTACGTTTAGCCCGTTTCATGATGATAATATGTTGAGCACTTCAACTCACTGAATTAACTTTGGCAAGGATATCACTTGTCACCCCCCCTCCCCCCCTCCTAATGAGCCATATTCTGGAGAAGTGGTGATGTTATGCTTCATAAAGCTTTCAGCTGAAAGGTATACTGATGAGTATGGGTGAGCAGCAAAGCTGTTGTACTGATTCTGGACATGGAGGATATGTTCACAGTACAGTTTATTGAAGGATGGTTAGTCCAGTCCAGCACCACCGTTGGTCCAGTATCAGCAACTGTAAACAAAGTAAAAGTTTAATGTCTGCATTATTCTGAGCTTATTCATAGTAATAAAGACCTCCCATCTTTATAAGCATGAGTAAGTGCATGTAACATGCTCAGTTATGTTCAGTTCACAATGAGGGGTCTTTCCTAAGCTTAAATAATTTACTCTTGTGGCAAATTATTGTAACCCCAGGGTCAGCTGAAGCTGTCCTCTCCTGCAGGCCAGTAGGTTCCCAGCAGAGGACAGAGGGAACTGAGAAACTTTGGAAAAATATAAATGGTCAGGGAAGTCACCCAGCTCAGTGCCATCACTTGCCATTCCACACCATGAGCAAGTATTAAACATGTTATCACAATACTGTAGGGCTTACAGTAACAAGAGAATTGCTTTTAAGTTTTATTTCAGCAGGAGAGGTCTCCTAAACTAAATACTATACTGTATAATGATTTGGTGGCACCAGAAAAAGTGTAAGTTCTCATTATAGCTACTAAAGGGAGTTAAAGTGGAAATTGGAAAGGTTGCAGTAGAGGTTGTTGTGGTGCAGTAGTTACTATTATGAAACTGTAGCTACATCGTTTTCCTGTGGAATGGCCTACTTTGTACCGTAATGGAGTTAACACAGAAATAAACATTTCAGTGTTTGAGGAGTGCCCACAAATAGAATTTTATGTAAGAAAGGTCTCAGTTAACATTCTGTTGTTGGTCGTAAGTTTTCTATCTTGGCTAGCTATCCATGTTTACCTTCCAGCTGGTTCTCACTTGATCATTCTTGTCCCTTACTGCCGAACCAGTGCTGGCAAAGTTATGTACCTGTAAATTAATTTTCCTCAAGCGGTCTGTCTATATTATGGGTATTTGGCCATCTTGGACCTTCTTATTTGGTACCATAACTGCTTGTCCAGTATAGTTTCACACAGGTATCTCAACTGGAACCGCGTGACCTTGTTATTCTTGCTACACCAAGTTGTCACATATACATTAGTGAGTATTGTAAACAGGTACACATAATTCTGCTTTGCTTTGGTTATCATGTTTTCACAGTGTGCCATATGTATTCTTGATTAGGTTTTACTTTGATAACTTTGATACTTTTCAGCCTTTGGCCATATAGCAGTCACAATTGTGCTGCAGACTACTGGTACTACTGTATTGTAATATACAGTGCTATTACTGCACTTCCTTTTCTTTTTTTTAATCATCATCGTGGTTATTTATACATGGCACCTCCCACCCTGCAGCTTTACCTTCCCATCTCCATTCAACACCTTTTCAGTATCATTTTGTTCCCCACACTCCTTCCACCAACTCATCACTACCATCAGTTAGTTATTTATTTATTTTCTTACTGCAAAGCGACTGGTGTACAAATCCTAGGGGATTTTTTTCTTCTTTAAAGTTTGAGTATCTGCTCTTGGAGAGCTCTGAATGTTTTTATTATGAAATACAAAGTTGCTCATCTTGAAATTTTGAGTTGATTTAACATGTCGGCTATTTCATCTGGTGACCATTAGGCGATTATCTTATTTCGGCTGTTAAAGGGCATATTAGCAAAACAAAAAGTTGCTCAGGTTGAAATTTTGAGTTGCCAATGTCAGCTGTTGCACTGGGTGATTAGCAATTTTTAATTTTGGCTACAAGGAGGCATTTTAGCGACTTGTCAAACACAAAGTTGCTGTGCTTGAAATTTTGAGTTGATTCATGAAGTAAACCAATTTCACATACTCGAGTTTCAAAGAGAGAAACTTAAAAACTGGTTGCAAGTTTCGCCGCAGGTTTATGAAGATAGTCTCTTGTGTTTTACATCGTCGTTTCTGTGTACTGTATCACCATTCCCCCTTCCCTTCACACCCTGCTCTTATGGCCGCTTTCCCTTCCTTTCAACACAGAGCCTTTTCACCACTGCTTCAGTGCTTCCTCTTCTAGTTTCCTTCCGGGATCCAGCTTCCCATGGTACTCATATTTTTACATCACTGGCTCGCGTGGAAGCCTAACACCTTGAATCACACGATGAATTTAATATTATTCCGGCAATTTCTGGACGATTTTATTCAGTTTAGGGAAATCTTGAACGAGCTAGAGAAATCCCTAATCAACCGCTAGACTAGTAAGTTAGGTGGCATTCCGAACCAAAATAAAATAGTCTGGTAGTCGTAAGAATAGACTACAAATAAGACCCACTTAAGTTGTTTGTACCCGCTTGGCTCAACTCCCCTCCTAGCTGAAATTGGCAACTGCCTGTAATGACTTGCCATTACCACTTGGCGTTGGTTCACTTTATATTCATGCCACTTAAAACGTATGCCAGAACTAACATTATTTTCCCCATAGTCTGTATGACCTGTTTGGACATGAAAATGCAGTGAATGTTAATATTTACCTCCCAGAACAAACGATGTCCACCACCACCTTACCAATCTAATCTTGGCGACTGAACTGAACGTTCTCATATATCGATCCTCACAGTTGGACCGCCAGACGTAGGAAAACACCCTTGTGTTACCAGAAATTTGAAGTGTTGGCGTTATTCATTGCATCCATATATTTTCCGTCATTACACCAATGCGACTCAATCGTAAAATGACCGTCCTGAGCGTAAAAACCAATTCCGAATTGGCGTTATTTTGCGGACTAGTTAGAGGCAAATCGGCACCTCATTCTCACGTGTTACCAGACAGGCTGGGAGAGTGCGTGTGGATTGCGGTGTCTCGACCAGTTTGAGCCAGCTGTCATTTTATTTAGAAAAGCGTTATGGAAGAACGGCTATACTCGTATCACGTTAATGTGGCCCAAATTTTCTTCCTCTTTGAGCCTGTTTCGTTAATCTGAGTGGCAGAATAAGACAGTATCACGGCTCTACACATTCCATAGCTCTTCAAAAACCGGTATCAGTTTATCGTGTTCTGTTGCTAAAACTCTTTGTTGGGGAAACTGCGATTATAGGCCAAGGTAGAGTAAAACAGCGCACACACACACGCACACAATCCATTCAGGCCTTTTGTAATCACATAAGGAAGCGTATACTCGTTAACTATGTCTTGCTTGCACACATTCCTTAGCGCATTATTTAAAACACTACGCGTATGATACGTATGTTAGAGAAGAGAATATTATTGTCCCTAGAAATAAACAGGTAAAAGATGATATACACTTTTGCTCTACTTCGGACTTGCCTCATCTCCATCTTGAATGCTGAGTTGTAACAAGATATTTAGAATATGGTGCTCGTCGCAAAAAGTATTGAAAGGATGCAGAGCACACACACACACACACACACACACACACACACACACACACATATATATATATATATATATATATATATATATATATATATATATATATATATATATATGAGCCGCATGATCTAAGCTGCAACATAAGGATAACCAGGTCTGTTCAGGACCTGTTAGGTTCATTTAAGTCTGATTGCTTCCTTCCGGGGACATCTGGGTATGCGGCCAGATCATGTATCCGGCTCAGGGAATGGACGCCCCTGCCCTGCATAGTCCCGGGTCACCCTTGGAGAAGGTGTAGCACCCGTTAGCCCACCATCGTCCCTGGAGGTACTACCCTGAGAGTGACGTGGAGCTAAGGCCCAGTACCTGGCGCTGTGCAACACAAGGCCCATAAAACCACAACACTCCCAAGCCCTTTACTCGTACATCAGTTTTCGTGGTGAAGGGTGCCTTCATGTGGTGGCACATGGGGTTCAACTGCTTGGTTGTACCAACGCCTCCAGTACTTCCCTGTCCCCTAAGCGGTGCACTGCAGAAGTGCGACTTTGGACTTCAGTCCACCGAGTTCTTATTCCAGATGAACCTGGGATACATCTGTTTCGGGCCTGTCAGATCATTTAGGGTCGTTCAGGTTTAATTTAGCGCATTCAAGCCATTTAGATTTATTTAGATCCTCCTCATCTTTGTCAGGTTCAGACAGGTCAGGTTAGAGTAATTCAGTTCAGTTTGGTCCATACGTGCAACTTCAGGACTATTCAGGGACCTCTCAGTCATTTACGCGGTTACAGCAGGTTCTCTCTCTCTCTCTCTCTCTCTCTCTCTCTCTCTCTCTCTCTCTCTCTCTCTCTCTCTCAAATCCTCCAGCTGCGAGGGTTGGATTTCATTATTGTTTTTGCTCATGCCGACACATATGAAGACCATACCAAGGAGGCAGCTCAAGGAGTATATTAAATCTCCTTGAGTCAGCGCATCCACCCACTTACTGACCACGAGAGCCCTTTGAGTCAGAGCACCTTTTTTCTCTTTTGTTCTGGCTGTCTCCGGACCATTTTTTATTCAGCTTGGAAGGGAGGGAGCGTATTGCACTGTAGGAATAAAAGGAGACTTTCTTACCACTCCAGATGTCTCGATTAAACTGAATATAATCGCGTAAAGGCAACAAAAATGATATAAAAAGTACCTCATGGAAATCAAGTTGTTGAAAATGAACATCACTAGTTCGATACACAAAAGCCATGTGGGGTAGTCAAATAACACCCTGGCCTGTGTGAACGGTAACAGGCAAAGAAGTTCGATATGGTCAGGGCACATGACACGTTCAGTACTCCTTTGTATACATTTCTAATAAAGTTTGTAACATTCAGACATGTACGAAGGCAGTCCATTCACTCACGCACTGTTTGCCCGTTATAGAGGCGTACGATTCCAACAGACATCAGTACGTGGCACTTTCAGTACTCAGGTATTAACAGGACTTAAAGATTACGTCAGGTGTTGAGTATGAAGATGCATTAGCTTGTTTAGAGGATTACAGTAACAGTTAGGCTAGAGGTGTATTGAACAACAAGCTTTTTTTTTCTTTCTTTCTTTTTCAATTTTTAGTAATATTGGTTTGGCAAGGTCTGTTTTGCTTTTGACACTTGGAAGACGGTGTAAAGGAACAATCAACCGTAGCAGCATGTCCATACTTTTATGAGAGACAGGGTACAGTACCGTTTTCTTTTGACCTTGAAAAGTAATATCTATCTATTCTATTCTAGAAGGGTTGGTGCCCCTCCCTGTAAAACAACTAACTCAGTGTCAAATGGCCACCCTTTACGGGATTATGGTGTCTGGAAAAGTAATATACGGGCAAATAATTTTTACTCTATAACTGTATACACGTGTAAGATGTGGTGACTTCTACGCATAAAAGAATCCAAGCGAAAATGAAATGCGACAATACTGTACACACTAGTATCTTGACATAATATTCATTCTTCAGTACACCTTAACTATTTACTTGCCATAATAGAAAGAAGTAATCACTGAAATCTTGTGCAGTATATTCACCCCAGGTTACCACGGTTTAATGTTTGATTTTACTTCGTGAATAATTGAAAAGCTATTTTGACAGTTGTAGTGCCAGAAAATTTTGCTGTCTTTGTCCCATAGCAATTCATTTTCCTGTATTTCATGCATTTGACTGGACCTGTAGGAAGCCAATTCCCGAGGTTCTATAAGAAGATACACAGAGGACTGAAGCTCCTGCAGTCTTCGCACAGCACCTGGCCATTGTGAACTAACACCTGCCTTGTGATAGGCCAGGGATATCACATTCATATCGGGTGTTAGGGTATTAGTGTGGGTGGTGTCGCGTTTCCGTGGGGCCATATGGAAGAGCAGGGAACATGACGGTATCGAATTCAGATCCACAAACTGCTCCCTTGAACACGTAGCCCCCAGTCCACAACAGGATCCACTCTACCTCAACTATATTACACCTACCCTGTATCCCATGCTATTTGTCTTTTCAGCCTGAGTTAAAATGAGCAGAAACGGTGGCTCATGACCGTACAGGCAGCAAAAGACGTGTCCAGCTACCATATTCACAGACTTTCTTGAATATGTGTAAAAAAATGATTAAAAGTCTTACTTTCATTCACACAGCTACCAGGCGCTGCACAACCTAAGTAAAGTTTAAAGTGGAAAAGAAAAAAAAATAGAATATCGATTATATTGTACAGTTAAGGAGACTTAAATTAGGTAAAATTAGAATTCTGTGTAAATAATTCCACCGACCGTTCGATTGAATGGGACCAGAAGGATAAGTTTCTCTTTATGACGTGGTGTATACTGGCAGTCTGGGTAGCCAAAAATTCAGGTTGCACTGGATTGTTTGACTAACTTTTGAAAACACTGGCCAAAACTTTTTTTTATTTTTTTTACCATATCCATAAGGTCATGTTATGGTACAGTGTGTTTTTTTCTTTCTTTATGGTATAGTGGTCTAGGTTACTGCAGTGAGAAGAAATCTACCTCAAGAGGGCCGTTTTCCCCGTCTTCAGTGCATTCTAGTTTTATTTTTGTCTGCAGACAGTGTTATTCAACAAGAAGACCCATGGGGCATAGGATACTGAAAATTTACCAGTAGGCTACCATTTGTTACAGTACGATGACGTTTTATATTTTACTTTTTGTACTGCCAGGTTATTTTCTTCATCAGAAGGGTGATCTCGCGTATTGTTAGGACATTGACTTTAAACCAGCAGCTGTTCATATAAACATTTTTGAACCAGTAACCCCAAGTAACCGTACATATAAACCATGTGTATGTACTAGCAACCATACCTCTAAGCTTACTGCCATAGTAATATACAACCATATGGATTTAAGTCACAGTTTTATGGAGTACATTATGTGAAGCTGGTCTTCTATGTTTGCTCAGATGAGTACCGTAAAAGTTCGTGCGTCTGAGAGAAGAGGGAGGGTGATGAAAATTAGGTTGGTAGCCTATATATATAGATATAGATATATAGATAGATACAGAGAGAGAGAGGTGGGGGAGGTGGGTACTGGGGGGTGTTGAGCTGGTGTTCTCATGCCGTGCCACGCGTCACCCACTCCCCCTCGTCATTCTTTTCACTTCCTTTTCCATGCTCCTTCCCCCAGTTCCCTCTCTTACCATTTTCCTCCTTCGTACACCTTCCTTGTCTCCTTACCTCCATCCCTCCCTCCTTCACGTTCCTCTTTGAATCCCACCATCATTATCCTCATTTCTTCCCTCCCTTCTTCCCCTATCCTCACCTCCCTCCTTCATGTTTCTCACTTCTCTCCTTTCTTTCCTTCGTCATTTTCTTCGTAACCGTATCCCGTCATCCATATTCTCAATTCTTCCCTCCCTCCCTCCTACCTCCATCCTCATCTTCCTGCCACATGTTTCTCCCTCCTTCCTTCCCTCCCTCACATTTCTCCCCATAATTTCTTCATCCTTATCCTCAACTCCCTCCTGCGCCTCCCTTCATCCTGATCTTCCTCTCTCCACTCGTTTGCCTTTTCCTCTCTCCACCTCCCTTCACCTTTAACGTTCCTCACTCTCCCACACTTTTCCCCTGGCCTCCATCCCTATTTTCCTCCCTCCATTCACTTGTCTTTCTTCCATTCATCCATCCATCCCCATCTTCCTCCACTCCCCTGCATTTCTTCTCTCCCTTCCTCCACTCGATTGGTTTTCCTCCCTCCATCCATCCATCCATCCATATTCATCAACTCACTTTCCTCCCTCGCTCCCTCCATCCATCCATACTCATCAACTCACTTTCCTCCCTCGCTCCCTCCATCCATCCATACTCATCAACTCACTTTCCTCCCTCGCTCCCTCCATCCATTCATATTCATCAACTCACTTTCCTCCCTCGCTCCCTCCATCCATTCATACTCATCAACCCACTTTCCTTCCTCTCTCCATCTATCCATCCTTCCTCAACCTCCTCCCTCTCCTCCATTCGTCACCGTCCATCACAGTTGCTTTCTGATGATTAGTTTAGCAAGATCTTCCTAGGTTTTTATTGTTTCTAGACGATGTAAAGGAACTATTGACTAGCTGTACTGAAGAAAGTAGATAAGTAGGTTGGCAGGTGAAGTAGTAGACATGATAGATAGATAGGCAGCCGGGCACGTAAATAGGTAATGGTGATAATGATGATAATAATAATGATGATAAGGGTAATCGTTATCATCATCATCATCATAAATATTTAGGTAGGTAGATAATATGAACAGGGAGATAAGTATGTAGGTAGACAGACAACTAGGTAAGCAGAAAGATAAACAGAAGAGTAATAGGTAGGTTGATAAGAGGTAGGTAGGTGAGCAGGGAGGTAATTGCTCAGAAAGATAAGCAAGTAAACGGAACAAAGTAGGATGGTAGGTAAGTAGGTAGTTGAGTAGGTAGACAGACAAGGAGGTAAGTAGGGAGGCAACAAGGAAGGTTTAAGTACTTAGGTGGGGAGAAAGAGAGGTATGTAGGTAAGAAAGCAGGATAGAAGTAGGGAGGTAAATAGGTAGGCTGGTAAGTACGTAAGTAGGTAGGGAGGTAAGTTAGAAGGTAATGTAGGTAGGGAGAGGGAGATATGGGTTATCAGAGAAGAGGGAGGCTATTGATAACCTTATCTTCAAACCGCTCTCTCTCTCTCTCTCTCTCTCTCTCTCTCTCTCTCTCTCTCTCTCTCTGTTTATTCTTTTGGACCTTTGAACGTCAGAATTAGTGATATTTAGCATAACATCAAAAGGCATATAGTTCGGTAGGACTATGAGGTGGAGCCGAGAATTTCAGAGGCTTGAACAATGCACTAGACTCCCTTGATGGTCTTCCATCGTCATTGTTTTACAGTTCTTAGTTCCGTACCTTTCCCATCCCATGTCTTAGTGAAAGGCCGAATGGTTGTAGTAGAAGCAGTGGGAGTAGTATAGTAGTAGAACTAGGAATAGTAGTTGTTATTGGTGGTGGTGGTGATGATTATTGTTAATAAAAGCCAAAGTAGTAGTAGCAGAACTAGGAGTAGTAGTTGTTATTGGTGATGGTGGTGATTTTTGTTATTAAAAGCCAAATAATTATTACTAACCTTTCCTAACTACTGCCCTTTAGTTTTGCTTCACTTAATAGTCAGTAGTGACACAGGCATCTCTAACTTGACCCTGGGTTAGATCCCACCCAAGGGAGGGTATTTAATCTCATCACTACAAGAACATCTATTATGTTATCTCCAAATGATTTTATTAAGCTTAGAGGAAACTTTGAACGGAATGGGTTATGTGTACGCTTCATTAACCCCATCAGTTCAGTTAGTCTCCTAAGTTGAATGGGATCGTGTGGAGGTAGCGAGATTTATGTAAGAAGACAACAACGTACTGAAGGGGTTAGGTGGATACTGGGTTGTCGTACTGTCTTTTATGTTTTTGCATGAATTCGAGCTGGCAGATTCCCCTTATAGCGTATACAGACACACATACGTAAACACTTCCACGCCAACGACAAATTTCCTCGAGTATTTCTTATCCTGCAGTTCAAAAGCCTCTTGCACTTAAAACCACGCTTGTACATTATCATTAGGTAGAGGCGGGCTGCTTCTCCTTTGTCAGAAAGCGATGTCCTTTGGCCCTGCAGATCAGTTCCCTTGAGGGCACGTAAACCACGGCTGAAAAGCGTTTAGAAACTGCACTCTCATGTCATGATAAAGTTTGTTCCTCTCTGTTCCCGTTCATCTCTCCTGGCGAGCTGTATGTGAATTTGACTTCGCCGATCGTGTTATATGGGAAGGGACTTAGTTGAATTCGAGTCTTCCTGACTGATCCTCCGGGAACGCGCTAATCAAAACCATTGCTTTCCTTTTGTTAGGCGTTTGCAAGCCGACTGCCAAAACGCATACGGGGGACACTTGTGCATATATATACAGTATACACACACTTCAATCTGTTCATACTTATCCTACCATACCCAAGCCAACGTAATCTCATTGCATCTCATCTAGCGTCCCATGTCAGTCTTCAGTTGTCTTGAGGCGGGGATTATTTTGTGGGCGGCATAGGAATTACCAGTGCTTTTGAGGGTGGGAGGTAGAATTCCCTCTAGTTTTAACACACGTCCAAGACTCTAATGTGTGTTGGGGTATATTGTGATGAGTATTTCAGTTACCATTATTTCAAGGAATAGTGTGTGTGTGAGGTATGTTTTTAGTATTTCAGTTACCCATTACTTTCAAGGATTCTAGTGTGTGTGAGGTATATTTTTAAGAGTATTTCAGTTACCCATTATTTCAAGGATTAGTGTGTGTGAGGTATGTTTCTAGTATTTCAGTTACCCATTACTTTCAAGGATTCTGGTGTGTGTGAGGTATATTGTGGTGAGTATTTCAGTTACCCATTATCTCAAGGATTCTGTTGTGGCTTGAGGTGTATTTGTAGGAGTACTTCAGTTACCCATTATTTCAAGGATTCTAGAATGGCATGGGGTATATTATGATCCGTATTTCATTTATCCATTATTTTAGAAGGTGAATCTTATTTATGACCATTTCATCCTGTCTGACATAAGTTACCTACACCAATCGAACTTCTATCTATCTATCTATTGCCAGACGCCTCAATCCCGTTTGGGGTGGCCACAAACAAATCGCCTCCAAGTCGCCCTGTCCCCCGCCATTTCACTCCCCTGCTCCCAACTCACACCCCCCTCTCTCATATACCTCTTCACCCCATCTCTCCATCTGATCCTCGGCCTCCCCCTCCCTCTTCCCCCCTCCACCTCACTCACATACACTCTCTTCGTCAGTCTTTCACCCTCCATCCTTTCCACATGGCCAAACCACCTCAACTTAACCAGTTTTATATAACCCAACGTCATCTCATTGAACCCAAGTTAATCAGATCTAGGTCTGTATTCTCTTTCGTTAAAGAAGCTCCCTAAGGTATTTTCCTAAGCGATTTATTTTTCATATTTAACCTCTCGTCATCCCTTCTCATCGAATCTGAGTTAATCAGATCAAGGTCTGTATTCTAATCGGTTAAAGAAGTTCCCTAACATCTTTTCCTAAACGATTTATTTCTCATATTTAACCTATCACCATCCCTTCTCATCGAATCTAAATTAATCTGATCTAGGCCCGTGTCCCTGTCGGTTAAGGGAGGTCCCAAACATCTTTTCCCAAGTGATTTATTTTGCATATTTAACCAAACGTTATCCCTTCTCATCGAATCTAAGTTAATCTGATCCAGCCCCGTATCGTTGTCGGTTGAGGAAGCTCCCAAACATCCTTTCCTAAGCGATTTGTTTTAGTTATTACACCTTACTTGCCATTCTTTGCTATACAAATCTTTCAGAAATGGCTACAGGCTGCATAAATAACGTGCAGAAGAATAATAATCAGCCATATCCAAAAATAAATCGCTAAGGAAGAGATGATAGGGAGCTTCCTTACTCGATGGGAATACGAGCCCCAGGGTTGTAATTGGCTTTGGATAATTTGTAACATTTCCTTCAGTAATATATTCTGTACATTGTACCCCAGTAACCTGTTGTATGTTTTTGATGCAGACTGTTTCGATATTAACGCAAAATAACACCGTACAAGAGGTTGCTAAGGTATTGGGAAAATAAATCAATAAAGAGTAAGTGCTACGAAGCCTTCTTTGCCGTCAAGGTTGTGGCTTTCATCCCCAGCTAACCTGATTGCTTTCAATTACCTTTACCTGACGACATTGATTTACACTTTTTGGGGTCATCTAATATGGTCATCAACTTTATTGTGTGTGTGTGTGTGTGTGTGTGTGTGTGTGTGTGTGTGTGTGTGTGAGAGAGAGAGAGAGAGAGAGAGAGACTCCCATATCCTGTCCACCATAATCACTAACTGGATCTAATTACTCCCCTATGGTAACCCAGCCATTACGCCTGGCTGCACTAGGGGCTACTGGAGATATGGGTTGAACTGGTGATAACAATTTTTTTGAGAAAGTTAAAATTATGACACTTAAGCGATTTGTGGATTTATTACTGTTGGAAATGGGGAACTTAAGGATACCATGAACTTTTGGAAATAGTGTATTCAAACCTGGTCTTCATACAAAATAAAATCAGTTATATGAATTTTAGAAGCCAGTGATAAACTAAATCATTCACTTTTTAATCTACTGACATTGAAATTTTCCAGATAGTACGAAGTTTTATTTTAAAAAAAAAAGTTAAGGTATGTAACATTGCTTGTAAGCTTATTGAAACATGTAGACGCTTTTATTTATTTATTTATTTATTTTTGTAACTAAGTTGAATCAGATCTTACAGTAACAAAACACAGGGATCGTCATCGTACTGAAATTCAGAATAAAGGATAATAAAGTTTACTTAACTAGGCTCAAGACATCATCTTTGAAGTTTAAATGCTTACCGGTATTACACTAATTTACGAAACATACCTGAAACCGTGAACCACTTATAAACTATACAATAACTGTCAGTGAAACGTGAAACATTTTATAATGAAAGGGGAGGGTAGAGAGAGAGTGGTCACTGTATCCATTACGTTTTATCCCCTTCGTTAATGCTGGTCCCTCCCCCACCACTCTCTCTCTCTCTCTCTCCACTTCCCTAACCTTTGTTTAAACTTCTTTCTCACCCCTCGTCTCTCGTCTTTTATTCCCCCATTTCGTCTTTTCCTTCATTTCCCTTTCCTTTCTTTTCTCTCCGCTTTCCCTCCCTCCTCCGTACCCTTCATACGTTAATCCTCTTATCTTTCCTTCCTTTCCCTTCCCCCCACCAGCATCACAGTTGCGAACATATGTGCGCAGGGGTTTGGATCAGTTCCTGCGCACCCGTTGACGAGAGAGAGAGAGAGAGAGAGAGAGAAACCAGAACACACACACACACACACACACACACACACACACACACACACACACACACACACACACACACACACACACACACACACACACATCCCCACCTTTCACACTGCACCCACATCACTCCTACGCTGACACATACAAACTCACACTTCTGTTGCCCACCCATCACACCTTTCCCTTCATACTCAGGCCAGTACCTCTCAGTTTCACCCATCTCACTCTCAACATCACCCTTCAAACTCTCAGACGCTCATGCCCATTCTTTCACACTATCCCTCACACCTCATTCTCACCCTTAATACTTCACACTCTCAACACTAACCTCCACATCTGTTACTCCTTTCCTCATACACCCTTACGCAACGCACTCATCTCCCAGCCTCATCTCTTACACTTGCGCACCCACACCCTCACTCGTGTTTATGATTTGCTCACCCAAATAATCAACACATTGTTTTATTTATTTACTTATTTTTACATTTCCTTTGTTACTGCGGTTGTTTAATCTTTCCACACCGGTAACGCCAGTTTCATCCTTTATTAATCAAGGTTGAAAAAGATTCTGTATTTCAGCCTTGATTTTGGCTACCTACAAACGGCCATTGCAGTTCAGGAATAACCTCTCCACAGTAAAAATAATTCTCTCAATTGCTATCATAAGACGATTTTATTAAGTTCAGGAAAGGTCTTAAGTATGTGTTTTTAACTGAAAGTGATTTTAGATGGTGTGTCAACGTTGTGTGACATCATTGATGTTGTATGTTGTGTGGTATTGGAATGGATCCGGTGTTGACTGACGTGAATTTTTTCTTATAGGTTGTGTGTTTGTGTGTGTGTGTGTTTGTTTGTTTGTTTGTGTGTGTGTGTGTTTGTTTGTGTGTGTGTGTGTGTGTGTGTTTGTTTGTTTGTGTGTGTGTGTGTGTGTGTGTGTGTGAGAGAGAGAGAGAGAGTTGGAGGGAAGTGAAGCTAACATATCGATTTCTCTGATAAGATCCTACGATAAGCGTTTATCTCTGAGAGAGAGAGAGAGAGAGAGAGAGAGAGAGAGAGAGAGAGAGCGTGTAGGCGGGGAGGTAAGGGGAAGAGAGGGGAGGAGGGGAGCAAGGTCTAGTTACAGAGGGGAATGGGAGTCACCAGAAAAGCTACATTGCTCATTCTAAATTTGCACCTCTGTCGTCATTTCTAAATTAAGATAATTTTAATTCACACATAGGTTATAATTTCCCAGCAGAGATGAATGTGTTAAACGTTGAAATAGTGTAGGTAATGGAGAATAAAGGAGCTAGTGAAATGTGTTAGTGGAGGTATGTGGCAATGTGCTGGTTTAAACTAGCATGGTTCATCTTCACTGCTACCCGCCACACTCACTTTGCTGACCCTGGGCTGATATACGATGCTGCCTGCTGCTTTGCCTTTGTCTGTGCTGACTACGAGTAATTTTAACCATTATGCTGTGTTAACTCATTTGCTGATGTAAACTAGCACGGTTTATCTTCGCTGCTATCTATCACTAACTGTGCTAATATATTATACTGACTTGTTTTGCCCTTTATGCTGTGTTGATGCTGAATTCCTGTGTTTGCTGCTAATGTGACCTTTTTTACTCTGCAGATTCATCCTCTTTAATGCTGGTTTATATGCTGATTCTACTCGGCTGATTCGCTTATGTTTTTTCTTATTGTGCTGATTCATACTCCTCTCTGCTCATTCAGTCCCTTAAGTGCTGGTCTCCCTCTGCTGTCTGGATTCCTTTGCTGATTGCTTATTTGACCTTTATGCTGTGCTGATTCATCCTCTTATTGTTGGTTTCTCAGCTGTGCTCATTGGGTCCTTAGTAACTGCTGATTTCCACTTAGCTAATTCAGCCTCTTGAATTATCCTTCCATCCCTCCTTCCTTCCTTCCTTCTTCCATCCTTCCTTCCTGCCTTTCTTCCCTCCTTCCTTCCTTCCTTCGTCTCTATATCGCTGCTAACTGACATATGCAGATGTTCCCTTCCTCACTTCTTCCCTTCTCCCCTCCTTTCATTCCTCCATCCCTCATTTCCCTCCTTCCTTGTCCCTCTCTCATTCCGTTGTTCCGACCTGCCCTCCACTCCCATCTTTTCCTCCCTTTAATGCAGATTGTTTTTGCTAACTGTTGTTTCATCCCAGTAAATGCCTGTCTCCGTTGACGCAGTTCTACCATTGCTGACTCAGTCCATGACATGCATTCTTTATTGTCAAGACCATGTTTTTATTTTTATTTGGTTAGGTAGTGAAGGAAACGGGGCCAAATGGGTATCCCTTAGGACGATGGCGTTTATATTTTTATTTTTATTATTATTATTATTATTATTAATATTATTTTTTTTTTTTGCCATCACCAGGCGATTATAAACACATCGGAAGGATCTCTGGTAGTGAAGAGGTTTAGAAAGAGTATCCATTAACCCTTTCAGCTCGATGACGCCTTGTATTTTTTTTGTACTTCAGGATGGTTTTATGTTGAGTCGGAAAGACCATTCGTAGGCAGGGGGTTGCAAACTGTCTCCATTAACCCGCTCAGTATATTGACTTCTTTCATTTATATAATTTTGATCACTACCAGGTGGCTTTAGGAAGTTTAAGAGAGCAATTAGTAGATAAGTTTTTGAAGGATGTATCTCACCTCTCTGTTTCGAAAAATTCATATAGATAAATTTCAGTTCTGTAAGACTAACGGTGGTAGTGACCGTAAGACTGGTGTGGGCGAGAAAGATTTTAACTGAACCATAACTAGTAAACCACGTGTGTGTCTGGTTGTGTTTGTGTGAGGAGGGTTGATAGTGTGTGTGTGTGTTCAGAGGGGTGTGTGTAATTGAGTATTTGTGTGCGTATGAATATGTAGCTGTGTGTGTGTGTGTGTGTGTGTGTGTGTGTGTGTGTGTGTGTGTGTGTGTGTGTGTGTGTGTGAGTATTTGTGTTCGTATGTATAAGTAGCTGTGTGTGTGTGTGTGTGTGTGTGTGTGTACGTGTGTGTGTGTGAAGACTACGTTTATGTATATACCAGACGTTTGTACAGAAATTTAGGCTGTATTTCGTATATTCAAAAAAGCTTGCAGAATTATGATGTATGTGTTATGTGTGATGTATGTGTTTTGTGTGCACATGTAAGCTTGTTAGATCCTCCGTGTGATGATGTATGTGTTATGTGTGATGTATGTGTTTTGTGTGCACATGTAAGCTTGTTAGATCCTCCGTGTGTGTGTGTGTGTGTGTGTGTGTGTGTGTGTGTGTGTGTGTGTGTGTGTGTGTGTGTGTAGGACAGGCACTCATTCCCTTCCTAGCCTCGCTCAGCCTCTCTCTCTCTCTCTCTCTCTCTGTCTAACACTTGTCCCTGTGGTGGTAATTATCACGATCATATGTTTCATTTTCATCAAGTGTTTCAATGAATATCGGTTAGATGCTGTTTCCTTGCTTTGGTGTCTCGTGATATTACTTTACTGCGAGTTTCATTTAGGTGAAGTTCGTTTCAGCAAATGGGTTTCGTAAGAGTAAAGTTTTGTATTCGTGATTTTGTTAATTGGGCGTTTCGATATACTGATGTTTATGATGAAATATCAGTATGGTTATTTTTATTAAGTTTCGTTTATATTGGCTTGAGAGAGAGAGAGAGAGAGAGAGAGAGAGAGAGAGAGAGAGAGAGAGAGAGAGAGAAGCATTTCCTACACACACACTGTTGGAAATAAATGCGTGATAGAACACAGAGAGAGAGAGAGAGAGAGAGAGAGACGGACCCAGCCTCTCCTCTCCTCCCCTCATTCGCTCTCTTCCTCCCACCCTCCATTTGGTTTCCTTGCTACAGTTCTATTTAAATCTTCTCTCCCTTCTCCCTCTCCTTTCTCTCACCCTCTCCACCATTCCTCCACTATCCCTTCCCCTTCCGGCATCATTGTTAAGGTTACTGAGATTTGCATGAGGCGGTAACGAGCTTATTGTGTGGTTAATGGCATTTGAATCATTAACCATCTTCATTTCGTGTACAGTATATGGAGGTATTAGAACAGTAGGAGTTATGTATCTTTCTTTTTAGCTTTATACTATTGATGAACATTTGTAAGATGTGTTTGATACCAGAATTTAATGGATGTGATTTGAATACTCGTTATTGAGGTGGGCAGATGACATATACTTTTTGCGTTAGGTACTTTAGTGTTAACAGAAGAACATTATTGTATTATGGATTCTTTTAGCAACGTATGTGTGTAATTTTTAACGTCATGTAAGATGGGGAGAAAGGATAATACGGCAGCCATGAATGTCCGTTATTATGATATGGCACAGCACATCTTTCCCTGGTTTGGTTCTTTGCAATTACCAGGAGAGCAGTATGTGTCAGTGGTTATTTTTTGCTTTGTATATGTTTTGGGATGGCAGTTAGGGGATGTGTGTGTGTGTGCCGACGAAGGATAATAGGATAGAATTGCCTTCGTTGTTATATGGCAGCAAGCACATCCTTTGTTGGTTTGCTTATTTTGAATTATGTAGAGTACAATATATTATGTATTAATGATTCTCTTAACATTATGGAAGTCGGTTGTGGGGTATTTTCGGCTATAGGAGCAAAAGATAATGGGGAAGATTAGAACGTTCGTTAAAATATGGCAAGAGGCACATCCGTTGTGGAGTTGCCACGCCTCACCGGATAATCAATTTTACCCTATTATCTCATCCCTCCCCCCCCCCTCGTTCGCCAGCGTTCTCCAACCACTCGTGGCATAAATTTTCTGCTTGTGACGCCGCCGACGTAAGGTTATCCAGGGACCTTATCGATTTTGGCGACGGTTGGTTTATATATCGATCCATCATTTTAGTCCTGCTGTGTTGTCCTTCCCGCCAATTTTAAATCCTTTTGTCCGGTGTATTGTGAATTTCATTGCTACCCTTAGATTATTTTTAGTTTTTATTTATCTATATATTAAGGACATCCTACACTGAAAGGGTAAATGATGTTTCTAGCCTACAGGGGAAAAAAAAAAAAAAAAAAAAAAAAAAAAAAAAAAAAGCTGAGTAAGATCGTCTGGAGATAACAGTATGAATAAGATCGTCTGGAGATAATATAAGATCGTCTGGAGATAATATAAGATCGTCTGGAGATTATATATATATATAAACTCATCGGAATGAAGGAGTAAAGTCGTTCAGCCGAGGACGTCTGGTGTATTCGTTCTTACTACCAGCAGACGATTTAGATTTCAGTCTGGTAGGAGAGACTTTTCGGATGCTGGAGAGGTTAGAAAAAAGCTTTCATTAACCTGTTCAGTACTTGAGGTCTCTCTTAATCATCTGACGACGGTTGAAAGCCTGACTTATTCCTTGCTACAGCCAAGCTGTTTTATCTATCCTAGGAGTGGCCACGTTCTGTAAAGGTTAAGTCAGTTCTCATCAAGCCCTTACCAATGTCGTGTTTTGAATTGTGATTAAGCAACTTACAGACTATTTTATTCAGTTTTGGCAGGA
Organism: Coenobita brevimanus; assembly: GCF_032717465.1. Classification (NCBI taxonomy): domain Eukaryota; kingdom Metazoa; phylum Arthropoda; class Malacostraca; order Decapoda; family Coenobitidae; genus Coenobita; species Coenobita brevimanus. The sequence goes on along the minus strand of NC_137002.1, from coordinate 2,103,797 downwards.
TCTCCAATAGTGAACGGGATAACGCAGGCTGTATCTACCCCATCTAGTTAAAAAAAAATAATAATAATAATAATAATAATAAAATAAAACTGAGCCTGGAGGCTGCAAGAACGAATTGGGAGAGTTCTGGGCTGTAACATATATCCTCAAATTTCTCGTTCATTTACTAGATAAGCATATTCCTATCCATCCCATGACACGGCAGTCCAAATTTACCTTTATCATTGCTTTTGTCAACACCTTGAAGAGAAAACCGAATATTTCGAAAAATGTAGCTTTTATTTGAAGTTATATTGTGTTCTGATGTGTCTGTTTTTATCGCGATTATTATTATATACTTTTTCAGTCATCGTGTATGTATTATCAGGTTTCTTTATATTCCACACTGTGTATAGGAGACTTGATTATTCTGTGCTGATAATGTTTGTATTGTGATCATATGACGACATCTCGAGGTCTGTAATCTCTTGGGCTTTGGAAGTTCCCTAGTACTTCTTCCTTACCAGTTTATTCCACGATAATGGTATCATGTATGCCATTCATGCAGTGCCGCAATGGAAAATACATTTATCGTGTATAATTATACAAGAGAATAGTTAGGGTATGCGGCCAGAGAATGCCCGGCTCAGGGAAAATGGACGCCCCCTGCCCTGCATAGTCCTGGGTCATCCTTGGTCAAGGTGTAGCATCCGTCAGCCCACCAGAAAGGTGGTAGATTTATAGTTAGCATCCCTCATGGAAGTACTACCTTGAAAGTTACATGGGATCAAATCCGGTAGCTGGCTGTGCTCAGTACTCCCAAGCGGGGAACTCAACCACATTTACCAAGTAGTCAAAGTCCGGGCCGAGACTACTACTCATACATGTCTCCTTTACAAAGCTCACCTTTTTTTTTTTTTTTGGGGGGGGAGCTATTCCTCCTCCATTTTCCCTTGCACCTCGCCATGTAGAAGGACCCCGTTCCGACCCTGGCGAGGCGCTGTGTACTATAGGAAGGCGGCTCCTTGCTTGTAGTCGATAGGTCTGCTCAGCCAGGCTGATCGGGGGGTAGAGCAAGAATAAGAAAATTGTATCATTGCAATAAGACATGCCGAGTAATCACTAGAGAGACGAGGCCAGGGAACTCTGTGAGTTAACAACCCAACATAATATTAGTATGTGTAAATTTGCTGTTATGTAGGAAAATTTTTATTAAAGGTGAAACAGTAGAATGGTGATAGATTATAAGTAGAGGAAAACAGATTAATGATCCAGCCCTTTGGCACCATGTACGAATGTCAGATGATATCAGTATAAACGTAGTACAGTATTAATATGAAAAACCCACGATAGCACAGATGAAGAAATGAAATTGGTAGCGAATAATGGAAGTCTCCCTTGTGCCTGGTAATTTCAATACAAACGAAGAAAAGTTGTAATAATAGCACTAAATGAAAATGATCGTGAATAATACAGTGACCACCCTCTTTTGTACCATATGAAAGAAAACCCCAATATCCGTTAGAGCGGATGTGGGTACGGCGGGTGTTTAAAGGGGGGGATTCATTGTTGCGTGAACCGACCAACTGCATCCAATACCGAACGATACTATTATTATTATTATTATTATTATTATTATTATTATTATCATCATCATTATTCAGTAGTAGTGGAGTTGGTGGTGGTTGTGGTAGGAATAGCGGTAATTGTAGAATATGATGTGTGAGAGAGAGAGAGAGAGTGAGTGACTGACTGCCTGCACTCGATAGTACACAGAAGTATACAACTTGTGGTATGATCTGGAAGCCTCAAGTTCGATTTTTTTGCCATTTTTGAATGAAGTTTGTTTTCCCTTTGTCCATGCTCACTCATAAGTACAATTAGGGCCGTAGATATAAATTCGATGCTTGCATGTCGTATGCTTTGGATGGATTAAGCCTTAACAAAAATATTTATCTGCCTTAATGACCCTGATGCAGTCGAGAGTCATTAATTTCTCATTTCCAAATCAGTTAACATAAGTTCCGACCTTTTCATTGAAGTATATGAAATATATGTTAGTGTATCTGCCTTTAGTGCAGGACTGTGGAGCATCACTCAAAATTGGTAGAAGAGAGCAGACTACGGGAGCAAATGTTGTTAAGGGCCATTTTCAGTGTGTTTTAAGGGAAAAAAAAAATCATCCCAGTATATCTTGTGATTGGAGAGAGAGAGAGAGGGGGGGGGGAGATCCATTACAGGCGGATGATAAGAAAATACAACGCCCCAGTTAATACGGTAATGATCCATGAACTGATGGCTGGTGGTGGAGTGGGATGGAGTGAGAGGGTCAGCTGTGTAACGATGATGTTAATAAGTGTAAGTGTGTAGGAGGGGTGATTGCAGTGAAATGAACTCTGAAGCTAAAGTTGTATGTATAATGTTGCGCTCTGAACCTCGAATCCAATTTTTTTTTTTTTTTTTCTTTTTTTAATGGGTTCTGGTAAAGCCAGAGAGGTCTAAGTCTCCATCTTTCTGCCTGTCTATCTGTGTGTCTATATACACACTAAAATACTGTATTTGATATCGTCTGGTGTTAGCCAGAAGGTAGTAAGTGCTGCCTAAGCTGTCAGTGGGTTTACTTTCAGCCCTTGAGGTCTCGGAAGCTGAATGAAATGATTTGGCGGCAGTCAGATTATCATATATGAAAATGACGTCTTCAGATTAGGTTGGATATTTGTTTTTAACCCACTGAGTCCAAGTAATCCCTACTAATCTGGACAAAACATTAATTATAAGGCAGAGTTAATATCATTTTCACCATCAAGACTTCCTGCAGTTTACGGAATTCAGTGCCCCCCTTTTTTTTGGGGGGGGAGGAGGGGGGTACATAAAATAATAAATCATTTGTGCGAATTTCTGTTAGTATCATGTATCTGTTGGTTGTGGTCGAAGAATGATTATTTGGGACGTGCAAAAGAAAAAAAAATGCTGTTAAATATGTTGAGTACAGGAGGGTTTTCTTGTATCATCTGTAGAGTAAAATGTAGTAAATTTGTTACATATTACTGTGTTAATTGTGTTGTATAAACGAAAATGTATGAAATATGCTGAGTACAGTAGGGTCAGCTGTGTTGTGTTTGTGTTACTGTGTTGTCATAGGGATTATCTGATTATATGTCTCGCTTCCGGTGTGTGCTGCTTCTTTCTCTCTCTCTCTCTCTCACACACACACACACACACACACACACACACACATTAACCCTTTAACTGCCAAAGACGCAGCCAGGTCTCCTGTTCAGATGATTTTGTTGATCTGAGACTTAACCGTATAAGAGGACCTGAAAAATATAGATCAATAATTTTGCTGTCATGGGCTTACCCGTGTTTTATTATTATTAGTCTGCATCTATTACATAGGTGGAGACTATTGTTTTTGCTGGTATTATTATTATTCCGGCCTCAGAGTCTCACGACGATTCCAGGAAAACCGGAGGCTGTGGAATGAATCTGAAGGGCCTAGGTTATGTGTCCTGGCATGAGGCATTACTGATAGAAAAAAAAATCCAAATCCTTTACGTGCAATGGCAGAAAGAGTCATCTCAGCATTTAGAGTGAACGAGATAAGATTTCAACGGGACCTGAGCAAGTAATCTGAAAATGAGACTTGGTGGGCCGATTCCTAAGAGTTTATTTCGTTTTATTTAAAAAAATTCAAATCTCCACTGGGGTCAAGGTCATTAAGAAACAGTAGGTGGAGACGAGTGACTGTCCACACGACAGTTATGGGGAGAGTTGTAGTTGTTTTTATTATTATTATTATTATTATTATTGTTGTTGTTATTATTATTATTACTATTATTATTATTTGTCCACCTACTACATAGGTGGAGACTTATTTTCGCTGCTGTTATTATAATTCCGGCCTCAGAGTCTCGCGACGATTCCAAGAGAATCGGAGACTGCTCAAGGGATCTGAAGGGCCCAGGTTATGTGCTCTGGCATTGGCCATTGCTGATAGAAAAAAATCCAACTCTTTTTATACGCAGTGGAATGGCATGTCAGAAAGTCATATCAGCATTATGGGTGAACGAGATAGGTGGGTCATGTCTACTGGAGATTTCAATGTGACCTTTGATACGAATCACTTTCTCTCCCGACAACAGCTCTCTCCCACAAGACAGTGCTGATGAACTTGGACCAATTTCCACCAATGTATTACAGAATGTATCCTACCATGACCTGTGAACACTACTGAGATGTCCTTTTCATTTCTTAGTGACCGTTAGTCAAGGATCTCCATCCGAAACAGTAGGTGGAGACTTGTGACTGTCCGCAGGACGGTTACAGAGTTCTACTTCTTCTTCTTCTTCTTCTTCTTCTTATTATTATTATTATTATTCAGGTACACCCAAAGATTTTGTTCAGTTAAGGGATTCCTGGCAGGCAGATTAATTCTATCACCCGAATGACGTATTTTATTGTTGCTGTATTCAGATGGCTTAATCTGGTTTAGGAGAGGCTTCACGAGCTGAAGGGGTTAGCTGTAACCTTCATCATCATCCTCACTCTACTTATTTCTGCGTAACTCTGCCAAGATTTTCACCCTTTTGAACTTTATTTGACGTAGCTTAGTGGTAGAGACAGTATGTCTCAACAATCCTTTCCATAGCACTTCTTCGTGACCAGCAATCTATTTTTTTTTTTTTTTTTTATGAGGGGGAAGAAGGAACCAAAGGCCATGAGCTACCACTTGGCATTTAAGATGGAGAAAGAGCAGTTTTAAGCCAACCTAAGATAAAAAATATATATACAATAGAGATCCTAAGTTGAATAAAATCGTCACGTGGAAGTTAGAAATATCGGATCGAAAAGGATTATTAAAAACTTATCTCGACCTTTTTTTTTTTTTTTTTTTTTTTCCATTATAAATCCATTAACATGCATTATTTATCCTAACAAAAGACGCTTTCATCTTATTTGTATACTTGCTTACTAATTTAAGCTGAGGGAAATCCGACCTGTTACAAACGTCACAAGTGACACCCACACGAAATTTTTAGATATCGGCACCGTCTTCCGTCGGAGTCCGTTATTTCCGGAGTGGCGGTTAGGTGTAACTGATTAACGGGTAGGTTACGGGATGATAAGGCTGTTGTAGTGTTATAGAACGTTATGTGGCATTGATCTGTTTGGGCATCCAGGACATTGCTCTCTGTGGACATTTAGGTCATTGATCTCAGGATTTAAGGACACATGCTGTTTTTGGACATTTAGGACATTGATCTCAGGATTTAAGTAAACATGCTCTTTGGACATTTAGGACATTGATTTCAGGATTTAAGGACACGTGCTTTCTTTGGACATTTAGGACATTGATCTCAGGATTTAAGTTCACATGCTCTCGTTGGACATGTAGGACATTGATCGCAAGGAATTTGAATAGACATGTTCTGTTTGGATGTTTAGGACAGTGATCTCAGTATTTGTATGAACGTGTGCTCTCTTTGGCTAAATTCCCGTAGCCGAGATCATTAATTTTGTGTTGATGATGACTCCCTTGTGCCCCAGGTGTCAATATATGATCTAAAGACATCCAGTCGGCGTTTAGTGACTTGAACAGTTGTGGCCTTCACTTGATCACTCCTTTTGGTGAAATTAGACTTCCAAACCATCACCTGACTAACCATCTGGACTAATATTAACTCCATAGACATTACTGGACCCCCAGGGAAGCAGTACAAGTCAGAGAGAGCGAGTGGTGGGAAGTGAGGTGTCCTGTTACCCCAGATAAGATTAGACAAAGTCAGTCTCTCTCTCTCTCTCTCTCTCTCTCTCTCTCTCTCTCTCTCAACACTGAATCATGAATGTAAATGGAGACTGTTTTTATCCCCTCACTCAACAAAGGTCTCTCCTACGCCGAATGAAATCGCATTGAAGGAAAAAGATAATATTCAGCAAAGGTCATGTTGAAGAAGTTAACTGAATCGTGTGGTATTTTTTTCAGGTGAGGATGGATTAAAAATGTATAGTTCCTGATGTCTATAGTTATCTCGTTTCTTTGTCGATTGTCTTGTTTGTAACTGTGATGTGATTATAAACAGCTTTTATGGAGAATACCAGAGTGAATAAAAGTATTTCATTCTCACTTGGATTCTTTCATGCATAGAAATTGTCACACGTTGACGAATACAATAGTAACTGTTTTCCTAATATACATTGCTTTTTGTAGGTAGTGAATGTACTCACTATTAAATGATGTGCAGCACATGGATATTGAAAGTGCCACGTGGACTGTGGTGGTATCGCACACCTGACTGGCTTCGCACACTACTTCCTGTGAGTTGGATGTTACTCGATGATAGCCTTCGTGTAGGTCGGCGTAAAATTTGCGTACCATACAGTATATATATATATATATATATATATATATATATATATATATATATATATATATTAGGTGTGGGTGGACGTAAAATGGACGGTTCCAGGTGTCTAAAGTTATCTCGTTTCTGATCGTCAGTTGTCTTGTTTGTAACTGCGATATATATATATATATATATATATATATACACACACTGGAGAGAGAGAGAGCGGTATGTATATGTAAAAAGATCCTATGTTCGCGTGTCTGTATCTGTAATGCAAACATTGTGCTGAGCACTACGCAGAATCGTTATCAACAAATTCCAAAAACACTTATTAGGGACCCGTTGGAATGTGCTCTAATAACAGCAATTTAAAAAATTCCCAGTTTGACATTAGCTGTCTTAAAAATGATAGTCCATTACAGGTGTAAGTGGAAACGTCAACGCCCGTAATAGTAGTAATCCATGGACCATAATCGTCCGTTACAGGCGTATATGGAAACGTCAGCGCCCGTAATAATGGACCTCGAAAAATTGTATTTTACCATTTGGAGGACTAAAAGAGGTCAAAGGCCTCGCGTGTATCTGTTCTCTGTGTATCTATCAGTGTCTGCATGTATGTATGTATGTATGTAGATAGAAACATCGATATATACATAAAATGGTGGCAGTAATATCAAAATTAGTATCCAGTGGCTCACTCAGCTGAATAAAATACTTTGCCTTGACCGATAATAGAATGCCAGAGTTGCTCCGACCATGAGAGGGGTAATGATGGCAGTATCAACATTCCTAGGCTTGTATGACTCGGCTGAATAAAATCGTCCGGCGTTGGCAGGAATAGAATACTAGAGTTGTTCCGATCGTGAGGGGGTTAATGGTGGCAATTTCAACAGTCCTATGCGCGGTGACTCTCTCAGTTGACTAGTAATTACTATACTACACCTTTTCCCGACCGTGTAAGGGTATTATTGTGGCGGTTTTAACGTTCTGATGTTTCCTGGAATAGAGTCTAGAGTTGCCCTGATCATGACACGGTTAACTGAAACTGCCGATACTAAAAATTTACTTTAGCACAATAGACAAACATTCCTTTAAGTCCAAGATGCCTTTTTCCGTTTTATTCCTGCTGCCGCCACACACACACACACACACACACACACACACACACACACACACACACACACACACACACACACACACTCTCTCTCTCTCTAGAACAGCAGAGTGGCGAAGGGGGTTGACCACCTCATCCTCTCACTCCTATTTTTTTTTGGGGGGGGGGAGGGGGAAGGGAGTGCTGTAGCTAGATTGTCGTCACTCAGGGAACTTTGCCACTCTCACAGCTTGAATATTATATACACCGTGGCTGCACGAAATTTGCTGAGCCTTAGTTATGAGATAGGAATAAGGATCCATATTTGCTAGCCAAAGTTACCCTCCAATCAGACTGCACCTGGCCATCAAAAGACCTGAAAGGGCGTATGGATCATTGTCAGATGAAAGCAAACAGACTATACCCCACTGTCTTATTTAGCTCTTGTGAGTTTATTTTTTATTTTTTTCGTACTAGGGGAGAGTAGGAATAGGCGTCAGCAACCACTCTGCAAATAGAGAGACTTCTAACAGATTATACCCCACTGTCTTATTTAGCTCTTGTGAGTTTATTTTTTATTTTTTTCGTACTAGGGGAGAGTAGGTATAGGCGTCAGCAACCACTCTGCAAATAGAGAGACTTCTTAGTGTTGAATAAAATTGTCTGATGGTAGCTTTATAAAAAAAAATGTCGGATTGAAGGGGTTAACGCTTTTCTCTGCTAGGTTTTGGTAACTGAACAGAATCGTCTGATGTTAGCGTAAGTGGATTTAAAGCGTATGCCAGTGGCAGAGAAAGGGTGACGGGTGGTTGTTGTAGAAGCCTTAGTTGAACAGATCTTTTGTTGTTAATGGGAATAACATACCTGAGATGCACAAACTGCAGTGAAAGTCGTATTGACAACTACAGTAGATGTGAGCACCACATACAAACATTCTAAAGTTCGAAATCCCTCTGTTAGGCTAAGTAAAATTGTTAGGAGCTAGGTTTCCTAAAATGGATTTGCCAAACCTAATTATTTGATGACCGACCCTGGAGGAGCTGTGTAGAGGAGTCGGGGCATATTTTCCAGGGAATATTGGTCTGGCCAGGCATATTTCACGGGGGGCCAGTGACACCTGTCTGGGTAAACCACTGAAAAATACTTCATCGTAGTTATAAAATTAACATTCAGGCACTTGCAGTTCAGTCCGGCCAAAGAAAATTTCCAGCCATACAATAGTTGTCCTGACCATGAGAGTGTCAGTGGTGACAACATGAGCAGTCTCATGCTCTACTATTAACTCAGAGCTGCTTAAATGGATGCAGTGTTTACTGTAATAAACGTTCATGTAGTCGCGATCGTGAATGTTAAAATCTTTTTGCTCGTCAGTTTGTTCGCTTCCCTGTAAGTTAATGATACAGATATTGTTGCATTGAAATGATGCAAATAATGTAACACAATTAACCCATAGGCAAGGTGTCCCAGTGACAAATACAAACGTCGGGCGTTATCCTTAGCAAGTACAAAAGTCGTCGTTTGTGGGTCAGCTCCTTAGATGTGAGAAAGCCTTTGTACTTAGTTTGTTCTTGTTACTTCCAGACGATTACGTTCAACACAGGAAAGAACTGTCGTGGTGATAAGGTTAATGACTGCTGTGCCAAACCTATATACAGTTTGAAGAGTTGTCTAAGCTGCATAAAATTGGTTAGAGGGAGCAATAATGAAATAAAGGACACATCAGCGGGGTGGAGGCGCTGAGGGTTAAGGTGTAATAGACAAGGTAAGTAGGTAAGAAAAGAGAGATCCTTGATGTTACGAGTACCTGACACGCACACACACACACACACACACACACACGGTCGTACGTTAGGTGGCACTGTGGGTTCGTAGCACCTGTTCCCTATTTATTTTATTTATTGCTTATTACATCTGAATTTTCTGTTGTTTGGTATTTGTATAGATTATATATCGACACATCATCAGTAGCATTCAAGAGGATACTGGAATGAATTTGGCTTTCTTTTGTATTGTTTTTTTTTTTTTTTTTTTTTTTTCTTGGAAAGAACGGTTTGCGGACTCTTCGCCTTTGGTTTTCCTTCTTCCTTGCATAAGAAAAATGTGCAGAATAAATCGCTTTGAAAAACAAGTTACGAAGTCTCCCAAAACACTTACAACACGACCGTAATATGGACCAGTAAAGTGGCCTAGGCTAATCCAAACACTACTATAAACCATTGATTCCCCCTGGCCATTATTGCCGAGGGGCTGCGAGAACCTTGTGGATTTGAGGCTGGTGTCATATGACGTTTGAAATAACTTACAATATTAGGAATTACTGTGGAGCATTTTTATTTTGTTTATTTAATTATATCCCGCATGACAAATAGTTAAGCCCTTATTACAGGTTATATGTCTGTCATTGTTGCTGTTAGACCAAAGTATATTACAGAAAAAAGTCTCAACGTTTCACTGTAACCTGTAAAGCCGATCTGCCAGCCTACAGTACAGTGTCGTTGCATGAAGTTGATATTTTGGAACACCTGATAATTATAATCAGAACTGCCTGTTTGGTGTCTGAACAAGTATATACGTATACGATTTAGCTGCGTTCTGTTTACGATTTTTGAGACGCTGAAAACAAACAGCATAATTTTTTAACATTTCATCGATTGAGAATTAAATATAGGCTGAAAAATAAAATGGCCAGCAGTGAGTATGAAGAGGCCTATTGTATGTTTCATCAGGCATGTGCTCTTTAGAAATGCTTATAAATTCAAATGAAGTGCAGTCATAATGGCAGTCATTGTCAGATACATTTTAACATTTTATAACCAAAGGAATGAAAATGCCTCCACAGAACTCATTTGTTTGATGCATCTTATCATGCCTCGAGGAAAATACGTTTAATGTATGTAGTGCAGTGAAACACGTGGCCAAACCTTGAGGCTTTATTTCATGCTGAGAGAGAGAGAGAGAGAGAGAGAGAGAGAGCAGCCTGCCATAAAACTTCACCGTAATGTGACGCAACATGGCGCGATATGACGTCATTCAGCTTACAGCAGTCACTGGTTCACATATTTATCAGTGGTCTCGCACAATGCCTCTCTCTCTCTCTCTCTCTCTCTTAACATTTAACATAGGCAGTCTACCCACCACGTACCTGAAGCAGTTATCTCTTTGGTTTACTTAGATTTATTATTATTATTATTATTTAGATTTTTGACGTCATCTATATCATCATCATTGACTTTTCCAATATAACAATTTGTTTCATTCTCAGGACGTTAGATGTATGAGAACGTGATTTTTTTTTTTTCAGTGTTTTCCATTAACTTTTTTTTTTTTATTATTATTATTATTACTGTACTGATGATTTTTATGGAGATAACGTTGCTACTTATTTCTGGTGTGATGTTTTAATACTACTGCTAGTTATTATTATTATTATTATTCGGTTTATTATTAGTAGTAGTATCGTTGTTGCTATGTTATTGTGTCAATTTAATTATTAATTCGACCGTCACAGTTTTAACCCTCACACACACACACACACACACACACACACACACGTCGGGTATGGACCAGATACATTCACCACCTTAGGACGAGTTCGTTGACAGATGGTGCAGACATGACAGGCTTGTGAATGGAAGTGGTGCCATGTGTGATTTATTAACAGAGTAACAGGCTGGAGAGAGAGAGAATGCATTGTTTAGATGTTTTGTATTATTCAAGGGTTGTGTGTGTGTGTGTGTGTGTGTGTGGATCAATACTGTCAAGAGGCTTAAGTACCTGGGGATTTTACGAGGCCACCACTCACAGGAAGCGGAGGTAGGCAAAAGTAATACACATATTTGGAAATGTAAGTCGGTTTTGTGTCAGTAATCATCATCATCATCATGGGAGGCAGCAGCATAGTTATTCACCATCACATTCATCATCATTGTCAATATAAAGTTTCGGAGTACTTACTGATGTAGATGGGGGGAAATGGGGGATAGAAACCACAGCAGCAGGAGAACTATCAACAGAGTACCCGGGGAAAGAGGACACAGAAACAACTCATTTAAATCATCCGCTTGTATTTTATTACCCGTTTCTGGTAGACTTTACAAGTTTATTGAATACAGAGTTGAAAAAAAGGACACCCTTATTTGCATCTCTTTGCATCTTCATTGATCCATTCATGCCCTTCAAGTCGTTTCTTCCTCAAGTTGCATCTTTTCATATCTCATCCATCCATTCATGCCCGTCATCAATTCTTTTTCTTCCTCAAGTTGCATCTCATTACATACCTCATCCATCCTTTCATGCCCCTCTTCAGGTCATTTTCTTCCTCAGCTTCCATTCTCTGTATTTCTCTCACATCCCTCCACTCACCCATACATTATATTGGCCTGCCATGCCTTCTTCCATCTCCCGACACACATATACCCTTCACCGTCCTATCTATATTGATTCTCTCTATATAACCATACCACCTAAGCGCACTTTTCTACCCCAGTTATCACTTGATATCCGTATGCTGTATTTTCAAGAATCTACAAGTATCGTATCCTGTAGCATAGTTTCCTCATCCTTCGCTATGAAAGGTCTTGTAAGTTAAGAGTGCAGGAATATAACATCTTAGTACTGAAAGGGTAAAAGTAGATTGTTTGTAACCTCGTCACTGTGAATGATGTCCCTCCAATCTAAATAACCATGTAGGGGTTGCAGGAAATAAACAGAAAATCGTATTGAAAAGTTAAGGACATTTTGTGACCCCACCAGAATGACAGATCTTTCCATATGCTAAATATAATCGTCTTGCAGCATGAGAGAGAGAGGGGGGGGGGTTGAGGGTGTTAAGGGAGTGTTTTTCCAACTTTCACATTAAGATATCCAGTTAAGGGTAAATACTATGGTCTGGAGGTAGCAGGGACAGCACAGACAAATAGTGCCGTACTACTAGGGGTGATTTAATCTGATAATGATTGTGCATGTTAATGAATGAATAATTAATGCATATTCATGATGCTGATATAGGGCAAACATTTTATTATTTTTTTTTACTATATGTCTTGGTGTTATGTAGGCTAGGTTGGATTTTAGGTTTCATTAATATTCTTAACCCGTTTCATAAGAGCTTAGATATTCCCTTCCATTTCATAAGTAATTTCAATGCCTTTTTCTGATTATTATCTAGAATATATTCAAATTCCTTGGGATCATATTAAAAAAAATGCGTTTCCCCATCAGTATACACATTTAGTTATACAAACCCAGGAGCCAATTCCGTCCGAGTTTACGCCGAGTATAAACACCATGGTTTACGTAAGGGTTTGTGGGGGAAGCTGTTATTTAGAATGGAAACCTGTCCAGATGCTCGTCCTCACAGATATAGCACGTGGATAGAGGTGCCAACTCCCCTCACATGCCAATCCTCGATCCTTTCATATGTGGGGATGTGGAGTTTGTTTATATCCTCCACGTGGCTTGTATTTTGTGTTGTAGCGTAGACATGGGTATACTGGATGGTGTAATGTGTGTGTGTTGGGGGTTGGGGGTTATTTGGTGGTATGTAGCGGCCGCCGGCAACCCGAGTGCTGTAAGAGATCTCGACGCCTAAGTTTGGATCAATAGGCGACGAACGCGCAGTCGACGATGGACGTGAGGGAGGGGTGGGTGTGAGCCGCTTGGGAGCCGCTCGTGCACATCTATAGCGGTAATTTCCACCCATGTGGCGTGATTCCAGTGCTTGCCACTTAGCCTAGAAACCGTAGTGACGGTCTGTGAGCAGTTTTAGTGAGCTGTGAAGTGTTTGGTAGGAACAGAGGGAAAAAAGGACAGGCATTTTGGTTGCATTGAAGTCCTTGTGAATCCGCCCCGAGGCTACCACCAAGGGGAAGGACTGGTGAGCCTAAGGAGCCGAGATTGGTGCCTGTATCCGTTTATGTACCCCTGCGCGCCTAGAACTTAGCGGTGAGGGACTGTGAGTTAGGTGGAGGTGAGAGGAAGGGAGGAGGGAGGGTATTTATAGCAGTGGTGGCTTGTGAGAGGCAGGGAGAGAGAGAGAGGGAGGTACCGAGTCACTATCCTCCCTCCCCTCTCCTCCCTCCTCCTCTTCCTCCCTCGGCTCTCCCGACCCACAGTGCCATCGCGCCAAGTTCAAATTCCTCCCTTCCCGTCTGTCCCCATTCTCCCAGTCGCACCCCCTTTCCTGTCCCTTCTCTCCGTATCTTTTATCATTGGCTATCGTCTCAATATCAGCACTTGTTTATCTTCACCCATTTCCCCCTCCTGACCCCCATTCATTATCTCTCCCGTACCTTTATTTTTATCAGTATTTCGGTATTCATTACCTTCGCCCTTCGTTTGTATTCCTATAATCTCATATCGCTATTACGTTCATTTCCCATAGTTGTTATTTTCTAATTCACCTTTAGCTTTCGTTCATCTTCATGCATTCATTCTTCACCGCCCTCTCTTCCTAATTCATTCTCATTCCATCCCTGCACTTCCTTTCTTATCCGTTATCAATTCCTCCTGAAATTAACATGATTCTGTTTACCGGTTTTGTGCTGTTCGTCCCTCACCGCCCCTCCCTCCTTTTTATACGTATTTTACCATAACTTGGCATAAAATTACCTTAACCATCTTGAATGCTGAGTTGTAGATTATGATGCAAGTCACGAAGTGCTGTGGAAAGTATCGAGAGCCTTAGCACTGACTTCTACTATTGAGCTACTTAAGTGTTTCCCAAGCGATTTTATTCACCCAGAGAGAACCCCCTGTAGTGAAAGATTTATAGTATTTGCCTTTGTAGTTTGAACATTCCAAAAACTTAAGCGTCCTTGTATTGAAGATTGTGTTGTTGACATTTCCGCATCAGTTTTCCTGCTAAACTCTCTCTCTCTCTCTCTCTCTCTCTCTCCCCCCTTGCGTCATTCTCCCTTAATGTCCTCTGCACTCGTCTCGCATTTTCCTTCGTTGTTTCAGTCTAATTCCCGTCCTCAACCTTCCTTGTCTCCCTTGTTGATCCCCCTTCCTCCCTTTATTCGCTCCTCAGCCCACTTTTCTGCCTCATTCCTTTACTCTCCCTCTCTCACCCTTTCCTCATATTCTTCTGCTCTCTCCCACTCCTCTCCCACCCTCACCCGTAATTACACCATTCCTTCATCTCTTGTCCTCCCTCACCCCCCCCCTTCCCTCCCTACCGCAATCCTTCCTCCCCCTCCATCATTCTGTCTTCCTCATCGGCCATCGTTCCTTATCCCATTCCCCCTTTTCTTTCCTCATACTCCTTCCCACCTTCATTCTCTCGCCTGCCCCCCTCCCCCCTTCCTTACCTCCATCATTCTCACCCCGTCCCCACCCTTCTCCCTTTCTCATCCTTCCGCTCCTCATTCTCTTTCCGCTCCTCATTCCCGTACTCCCTCACTCCTAACGAATTCCCCTTCCCCCACCCCAGTTTTCTCTCTCCCTTCACTTCCCTTATTCAGTTCTTTCACCCCTGACTTTCTCACCCTTCCCTCCCACACCTTTCCGTCCTTCCCACCCATACCCCTCAGTCTCCATCCTCCCTTCCCCCCCTTTCTTGCTCTGGGTCTCACCCTTCCCTCCCCTCGTCACTGCTGCACCCTCTTTTTCCTCCCTCCCTCCATTATTCCCTCCCTCATCCGCGCCTAACACCTATTATCCTCGTTGCTCGATAACAAACTGTAGTTGCAACCCGCAAGAGGAACTGGTGTTATGAAATCGCACGAACAGTTCTGAAATGGATACTGGTGAATGAATTCTTGTGACACGTCGTTGATTTTTATTAGATTTTTTTTTCTGTATATTTTTAATTAGTATTGCCCAAATATGAAGCATTATGAAACCGCAGGAAATATGAAACGTACCTTGTAACGAATTGGGACCTTCGTAGTTTTAATTTATGTATTCAGCTTTACGTTTGTGTATATATATATATATATATATATATATATATATACTGAAATAGCAAGAACAGGTTTGAAGCAACTAATGGTGAACGAATTACTATGAAACATTTCCGTCTGGTAATTTTATCCATTCGTTACAGAAAAATTTGTAACTATTATGAAACTGCACAAATAGTCGATTCTTTGTTCGAGTTACCTTATCGTTGTGAAACTGAGAATTTCCATTTAATTCTACTTTTCATTTTTTATAGTTAGCGCGTGACCAAGAATGACTTGTAATACCACATGAATCATTCATAAACATTGGTGAACGAATCATAGTGAAATGTGTGGGATTCCCGTCACTCATTTTTGTCGTTAATTATTAGTATTATTATTATGTAGTTTTGTGTAAGAAGAGCATGTGAAATTAAGTGGCGAGACAGACAAAGGTAACGAAGTATTGCTGTGACGATGTGGATGTGCTGGAAAGTATTACAAGAAATACTTTAAGATTGTTTGGTAAGAGAGGATGGAGAATGAGAAACTGACAAGAAGAGTGTAATGAAGTGAGTTGGAAGGGGGGGGGACCTAGGATAAGTTTGGAGGATGGGATGAAGAGGGATATGAGGGAGAGGGTGAGAGTTGGAGGGAGGCAGCCTGATAACTGGGTGACGAGGCATCTGTTTTACGGCCACCACTTGCAGGGCTAAGGCGTTTGGCGATATAGATACCAGTAGTTGTCTAAGAATGAATGTGTGTGTGTGTGTGTGAGAGAGAGAGAGAGACAAAAATTCGTAACTCCTTTCAGCACAGTCGATGGCCAAGTGTAGTCAGATTGGATGGTAAATTTGGCGGAATGCCGGATGAGTAGATATCACGGGTAAAGTTTTTCGAACTGTTGTCTAGCGGTAGTGTTATATTTTGAAATTAGGGCTTACAAGCAAGTCTACTCCCGGTATAATTCTGACCTAACGCCTCCCCTATATAACATTTCGAAAATTTGAATCCGTGTAATCAAATTCCTCCGTAAAATCACAGTGCCTGGATAAATCTGACTAGTACCGGTAACCAAGAAAACATTTTGAATTTCGGGAGTCTGAAGTTGTGACCCAGTTCCGTCAAATGAAAACAAACCAGTTATAAAGTGAAACCACACAAATAATTAGGAAAGTTACCTGTGAACTCCACATGTTGAGCGAGATTTCTCAGATTATTGCTCGTCCATAATTTTGTTGCCTATTTTTCAGTTTGCTTTTATGAAACCGCCCCCAAAAGTGACATTCTTGAGCGAATATTGAAACGGCTGCTGTGACTGATTTATTGTGAAACACTAGGGTTAACTTTTTTTCTTTTTTTTACTGCACAAATACTTATGGATCTCCTACAAGTGAACGAATAACGGTGAAGCCTGGATTTCTTTAATTTGTCTTTATCCATACTTTATTGTCCTTTTAATTTGGTTTTGTTTTTCCGCACAAAGAGGAAATAGTTTTTAAAACATGGGAGAAAACGGATAATTGTGAAATTCCTGGTGAACGAATCGTTGTGGAATGATTTTAATTTATCCTTTAATAACCTTATAGCCTATTTCTTTAGTGGTATCGTTGTGAAACCAGACGAATGCCGATTAATTATGGCGTCTTTGAAACTGGGTCTTTGATTTACTTGTAAAATCACCTGTTCTTACAGTAGAATACTGCAGTTGTCCAGACCATGAGAGGGGTGAATATATATATATATATATATATATATATATATTATATATATGTGGAGAGGATGGAGGGTGAAAGACTGACGTGTATATATATATATATATATATATATATATATATATATATATATATATATATATATATATATATATAAGTATATATATGTGGAGAGGATGGAGGGTGAAAGACTGACGAAGAGAGTGTATGTGAGTGAGGTGGAGGGGGAAAGAGGGAGGGGGAGGCCGAGGATGAGATGGAGAGATGGGGTGGAGAGGTATATGAGAGAGGGGGGTGTGAGTTGGGAGCAGGGGAGTGAAATGGCGGGGGACAGGGCGACTTGGAGGCGATTTGTTTGTGGACACCCCAAACGGGATTGAGGCGTCTGGCAATATATATATATATATATATATATATATATATATATATATATATATATATATATATATATAATGCAAAGGAACCAAAGTCCGGAGCCCGCAGACCGATCCTTAAAAAAAAAGAAAAAAAAATTGAGAAGGGATTTGTCAGTTCTTGATTATCGGTAATTGAAGTTGTTCAGGTTTTAAGTTATAGTCTGAATACTAAGGGGCAATAATAAGTCAGCATCAGTGTGATGCTGTGTTGTTTTTATTCTAACTTGGCCTAACATTACCATTTCCGCCTTGATTAATGAGTTATGACAGTAAATTAACACTGATTCTGGTCACGAAAAGTGGATATGATGTTACAGCAACGTTTTGTGTAGTAATCTGAAGTTTTTGAGATTAAAAAAAATAAAATTATAAGTAGGTATGTAGGCTTTAAGTTTTCCGAGAGAGAGGGGGAGAGGGAGAGAGAGAGTGTATATTTTGAGTTACACGTGGGTTGTTTTGTTGATTTCCTCAAAGAATTTGAGGGAAGGAGGAAACGTGAACTATGAAACTGTGTGTTTGTGTGTGCGTGTGAGAGAGAGAGAGAGAAAATTGGGTAAATCAGATCGCGTGTATTGTGGGTTAGAAGGGGGGTGTTTTCTCACCCACACAGGAGAATCAATATCAGTGAATCAGGCCTCTCTCTCTCTCTCTCTCTCTCTCTCTCTCTCTCTCTCTCTCTCTCTCTGTCAGGTATTGATGAGGCGTTTAAATCACCTTGACCTTTCAGTGATATTTGGGCATATGGAGCCGCAATTACGTTCTGTACAGTCGCCCTCAACGTACCATTTCGTGAGTCACCTTTACTAATTCTTAAGCCCCATCGAGTCGACTGTTGGTAGGAGATTTAGAGCAGGAATAGAGCTGAAAAATAAGTGGTTTGATAAAGACTAAAGTACCGATATGTCTTGTTTAACGCCTTTAGTGTGATATTGTACTCAGTTGTCATTATTGAAGATTCTTGACTGGTATTTCTCTCCCTGTGTGTGTGTGTGTGTGTGTGTGTGTGTGTTGACGGCGAGGTGTAGTCAGATGTTTTTGACTATGAAGCCATGCACTGCATAAATAACGTACAAAAGAATATAAATGAGCCATATCCAAAAATAAATCGCAAAGGTAGAGGAACTAGGGAATATACTTAGCTACCTGGCCCGAATACGGGCCTAAGTGTACAAAAATGAAGTTGTTTTATGGTATACCCCGTTGACTTTAAACTAGGCATCAAAATGGCACCATCTTTCTATCTTGAATGCTGAACCGTAGTAAGATTAAAGCTACAGTATGGTGCTAGTCACGAAGCGATGCTGTGGGAAGAAGCCAAGTCCGTATTGTGGTACTCTGTCACTGAGCTACCGACAAGAGGTTTCTAAATAAAGGACGAGAATCTCCGCCGGGTTAAGGTGAATGAACAATACTCGATTATAATAGTTGTGGATGATTTGGTATAGGTTTTCAGAATTATGATTATGATAAAAGTTGTAACTGTCGGTAATGAGGTAATGATACTTCCATTATTGCCTGTTGGAGAGAAGAGAGAGTTGAAAGGGTGAAGGTTATAGAGGCGAAGAGAGGGAGGAGTGCTAGGCATGAGAGAAGAAAGTAACATAGGGAGTGGAGAGGAAGGTGAAGGAGCGTAGGGAGGAATAGAGGAGGGGAAGAGATAAGGAAGAAGAAAAGTGAAAAAAAAAGTTAACGTTTTTTTCATGTGCTTGTAACTCGTCCTGTTGTCCAAAGTTTTGTACTCACAGAGGAACGTCATAGGTCCAGGTGCAGGTTTTTAGACTTGTGATTAGTACATTGCGTTGCATTACATATACCAAAGTTAATTGGTTAAATAGTCAGTATCGTTAAAATTAGATACTGTATATTGATTCTGTGCTAAACAATTAAGGCAGATTATTCAAATATGTGTGTGTGTGTGTGTATATATATATATATATATATATATATATATATATATATATATATATATATTTATATATATATATATATATTTTGTGGTGGGTGGGGACGCTCACCATCCACTCACTTGATGTAGTGCTGCTCTCGGGTGTCTGCCCTTTCCTCTCCCATCCTCTTCTGTCTTTCTTTCCTTTATTCTTTCCTTGTCCTGCCTACGGGTGACTTTACACCCCTCCTCTGTCTTTCCTTCATTCTTTCCTTTTCCTTCTGACTGGGTGACTGTACACTGAGTGACAGGCCAAATGATTTCCTGTACACCAGGAAACCATTTACTACGCTGGGTGGTAACCATATAGCCATATTTTGGCACCTGGTGATTTAATGGGTAATTATTGCTCTCCAGTCGGATGGAGCTTGTGAAGGTTTATATCCAAGGGGTGGTTGGGGCTGATTGCTCATGTAATGCCACTCAGGGATGAGTGAGGCTGGTCCCTCTAAAATGTCGAGACCAACTGCCTAGCCCCGGGCTCCTACGCTCCTCATGGGGCAACACAGGATTGGATGATGGATATATATATATATATGTATATATATTTGTGTGTGTGTGCTATCCTCATTGTAAATAGCCTACATATAACTCTGGTATTATTGCTGAAGGATCTAAAATGTCTTCTATCTTCTCACTGCATCACGTAATGCCACAGTGTGTGAAGAGGATTTACATGCGAGGGTATGTATATGGTACTGACAGTGACACATTGTGATGTTTACTAATAATATGTATGGCTTCATATACGTTTGGAAGTAATAATTTGTAAGGAGTTTGCTGGCATATTCGTTGATGATCCATAAATGTTTAACACCTGGATTATGGAATGATGGCAAACAAACTACCGGGTACGCTTAGCTACAGTATGTCCGCTTCCCTATCTCGTCCATCTAAGAAGCTTTGTTGTTCATTGCGTAGGAATGCTTTCAGATTGTTGATTGAAAAACCAGTACTGATATTACAATCTACCCTCGAGGTAGATGTGTTAACTCTCTCTCTCTCTCTCTCTCTCTCTCTCTCTCTCTCTCTCCAGACAAAGGCTTCAGGGCTTATCCCAAGGCCCAGTAGTCCTCCTACACACCTCCACTTGTCACCACTTTGGCGCTAACACTTACCGTCAATACTGAATATATGCTAGGCTGTCTCATACAGGACTGGTGTACTTGTATTAGCGGGGGTATTTTTACTTGTCGGCGGGTCCTCTGGTAGACCACCTTTTTTTTTTTTTTTTTTTTTTTTAATGAAATTCAAATCCTTAAACTGTTCCCTGCCCCGGTCGGGATTCGATCCTGTATCCATTAGGACTGCAGGCCGCCTCTCTACCGAGTCAGCCACGCCTCCCCCAGTTTGAGATAAAGTTGGAAAAGGTAGGGAGATAGGGAAAGGGTTAGTCGTGAGGGGAGGAGTGAAAGGGAGAGGGCCTGGTCGTGAGAGAAGGTAAGCAAGCTAGATAGAGGGGAGGGTTAGTGAGAGGAGAATGAGAGAGGGTGACCAAGATTGAGGGGGGTGGAGATAGAGAAAGACGAAGGGGGGAGAGCCTACCTCCATGACCAGCAGGGAGAAAGGGTGGGGGGAGGTAAGAGGGAGAAAGAGAGGGGGAGTGTCTAGTTGTGAAGGAGGGTTAGCAAGAAAGAGGGGAGAGTGAGAGAGACCGAGTAAGGGAGGGTGACCAACAAGGAGAGAGAGGAGGGAGGGAAAGAGAGTGGGAGGGGTGGTCGTGAGAGAGAGTGACTACTTAGGATTAGCAGCCATCAGCCATCCCACACAAGTCATCTTCACACACAGGAATGTTCAACTCCTCTTAAGATGGTGATCAGTGTGGGGTGGGGTTGGGGGACCCGGGACATAACTCCTGGTAGGGATATTGTTGAGAGAGTGGGGGGGACTGGGGAGTAAGTTGAGAAGGGGGGAAAGACTTGTGTGACTCGTATAAGAAAATGAACGACGTATTTGAACCAGTTGAGGACGCGGACTTTTACGGAGCTCAATAAATTACAAAAAAAAAAAAAAAAAAAGCATCCCTTTCAGTACAATGGTGTCCTTTGTATTTTACTCGTGCTACCACCAGACAGTATTACGCAATTAACGACAGAGGTTCGTACCTTAAGAACCCATCTGTTACGAAGGGTCTCGTTGAAAGCTGAATGAAATAGCTAATTACAATAAACCCAAACAAGACGTTAATAAAATTTAGGGCTAGAACTTGAAGATTAAAGAAAAAAGGACACTTGTAATTTGGTATATGGATGTTTTATTTGTTTTAGCTTCTTTTCATGTTAAAATGGGAGGGGGGGTTGAACGCAAAACAAATACAAAATTGGGTTGTTAACCCCCCAAAAAAAGCCTTAAATTTACAAAACAGTATGGTAAACTTTGTGAATATGAACTAGGTTTATGAGTTGTACATTTGAAAGATTGTTGTTGTTGTTATTATTATTATTATTATTTAATCCAAGAACGTAATAATACTGTACTGTAGAAATTTGGAACGCAGGGTGTTACAGAAATTTAATTATACGACAAGTTAAATTTTGCCCAACCTCCGCTATGTGGGAGAGCTAACTGATAAAAAGAAAAAGGGCGTAGAGGTCTGTGTGTGTGTGTGTGTGTGTGTGTATATATATATATATATATATATATATATATATATATATATATATATACACATACACACATACGGTATATATTCGCGTCTGTGTAGGCCTACGAGTATGTCTGTAATGATGGAAAAACAGTAAGAGATATCAGCAGATTCCAAAAGCATAGCTGTTTGGAGTGTGCTGTCAACAAAGCTAATCAGGAAACCATTACAGTTAGCTTTCTGGGTATGATGATATATATATATATATATATATATATATATATATATATATATATATATATATATATATATATATATATATATATAATATGGAAATTTCGACGCTCCGTATAGTAGTGATCCATGAGCCCTAAGTTTTTTTTTTGGGGGAAGGGGGATTCGGGCTATTTTTGGCCTTTTAGGATTAAGTGGAAGCCAGAGATACCCAAAACGTGTGTGTGTGTTTGTTTTACACACACACGGGAGGCCTTCATTCACTTGACTGCAGCCTCCCTATAATTGCCAAATATTGCAGATTTTAGGAGTAGCGGTTCTGAGTGCCTGGACACTTTCCCGATACTGCTTTTGCTTCAGGAGTTCATTTCATCATCGTGTTCACCCCACCTACACATTTATACTCCTCATCCTCACAAAGCTGAAAGTTTACTGTAGCCTCCCCATCCCACTCGGCCACTAGCCTTCAGGTCCTGGATCCATGAATCACTGCTATAAGGAGTGTTGATATTTCTTATAATCTAAGGTAACTCCCTTTTTCATACCCAAAAGGCAAACTTGGATGTTTCCAGATAACTGTAGTTTGTTTTTATTTATTTTTTCTTATGAGTTCATCTTACCGTCTTGGGTTGATACACGCTAGACAGACACATACAGACGTGCACTGTATATATATATATATATATATATATATATATATATATATATATATATATATATATATATATATATGCTTCTAATTGCGTGTTTGTTAGAGATTTATATAGGTTCTTTTGTGTACTGTGCTGTTTTGTATACCGGTATATGTCCTGGCGAAATATTCGGCAGAGGGCAGTGTACTGTATTTTTATAATTTATCATATATAGTCACATGATAGCATCTTAAAGGTGTATCAAAATCATTATTTTTTTTTAAATGTTACGTTTTACCTTTTCTAACTGATTCAGGTGATATTATTATTATTATTATTATTATTATTATTAATTAATACCAGTGTCTCATGTACCGGTATTGATTTGATGAGAGCTCGATTTCATCTTGTCATTCTTGTTACCATTGTTGTTGTTGTTTAGCATCAAGTTACTGTGTTAACTTCTGGCTCATTTTCTGTTCATATTTGGATCATTTCATATCAGTACATTTGGATCACTATATGCCCGGTGTTGTGTGTTCACTCTTGCAGTTTAGTTCACTTGTTCTTTCTTGGGGCTTAATTCATTTATTCATATTTTTCATATTTTATTTTTTTCATAGACCGATATAATAAAGCATATTTCTATTTATGTGTGCATCTAGAAGTACGCTGAGTGGCAGTCGGTGTGTTGTCTTTGTCACTGGCTGTTATGTTTTTACTCTTCCTTAGACCAAACAAATTGCCGTGTCCATAATGAATGCTTAGTTTTTGCGGTAGATTAATACCAGACTATGATGCTAGTGACGAAGAAGTGCTGTGGTAAAGTCGTAGGGCAGGAGCAGCAGTAATATAGTGAATGAAACCATCAGATCACAAAATAGATAAATAAATAGATACACCTAAAATAATGGTAACTAAAGGTAACAAGAATATCAAGAAAATGGTATCCTTCGTCTAAAAGGTATAGCTTTTGGAGTTAACTTGTTCTTTACATAAGGTTCACTGCTTGAAATCACTAGAGGATAAATGTTCATTCTTATGTTTGTTCATCATTCTGGCACGGTTAAACTGGAGAGAGAGAGAGAGAGAGCGGAGTTTGGCGTTGAGATAGTGACTTCCTGAGATACCGGTTAGAAAGATTGGGGACCTCCCTTCTCACTCACGATAGAAATATACGAGAGAGAGAGAGAAAGAGAGAGAGAGAGAATATAAAAGTTTGTGAGATCATCAGCTCATCCATTTTTATTGTACTACTGACGACTTCTATAGGTAACTACGGTCTCTATGGTTATAATTCTCTCTCTCTCTCTCTCTCTCTCTCTCTCTCTCTCTCCGTGCCTCATTGTCAGTTGATAATGACCGTAGAGCTGGTGATGACTATCGGTAATGGTGATGATAGTAGTGGTAGTTGTGTAATGATGATGATGGTTCTTTGTTTTAGGTAATGATTATAATAATGGTGATGAGTATACCGGTAATTATTTTGATGGTAATAGTGATGATAGAGCGTGATCGTGATGGTGGTGATCGCCTTGGTGATGATAATAAAGAGCGTGATCGTGATGGTGGTGATCGCCTTGGTGATGATAATAGAGCTAGTGATATGAAAGTAATATTGATTGTGGCAGTTGTTACTATGGTGATGATGATTGTGAGGATAGTGCAAGTGTTATCACAGTCTGCTGATAAAGCGAGACCACACAGTGCCTCTACTACTACAAATACCTCTATTACTGTTATCCTACTTTTTTTTTTTTTTTTTAAATCACCTCCGTCCATTTGGAAAATATATTGTGGATATCATCACCAACCTTCATAATACAATTCACCATTTGGAATTGTAATGTGAAGGTTAACACAAACCTTCATACTACGAGTGTGATCCATGGGCCTCCAACACACCAGTAACAGTGGTTACCAACCAAATGCTACTATTTTTTATTCGTGTTGTATTTTATTAATAGGAAAGTAGTACATCAATCAGAAAAATGGTCAGTGCGGCTCACGACAATAGGGGCTTCGTACTACTACTAGTAGTAGTAGTAGCAGTAGTAGTAGTTCTGCTACTCTGGTAATGGTCAGGTAAATTATTATTATTATTGTAGTAGTAATAGTAGTAGTAGTAGTAGTAGTACTTCTACTACTTTGGTAATGGTCAGGTAAATTATTATTAACCTGCCCTCCTGTC
This sequence comes from Coenobita brevimanus, assembly GCF_032717465.1. Taxonomy (NCBI): domain Eukaryota; kingdom Metazoa; phylum Arthropoda; class Malacostraca; order Decapoda; family Coenobitidae; genus Coenobita; species Coenobita brevimanus. The sequence goes on along the minus strand of NC_137002.1, from coordinate 2,078,775 downwards.
TTCCTATATCTTCCATCTTTCCTGTCACTTCTTATTGCTCTTCTTTCCTTTACAGGTGGCTTTACATTGAGTGACAAGCAAAATGGTTTCCTGTAAGCCAAGAAACCATTTACAACGCTGGGTGGTAACCATATAACCAAACCATACGTGCTCCCTACGTGTCAACAAGTGGGTTGGTGGAGGGTTAGTGTCCCTCCCCGTAAAACCAATAACTCAAAGTCAAATGGCCACCCCTTATGGGATTATGGTGTCTGGCAATAGATAGATAGATTATTATTATTATTATTGTTGTTGTTGTTATTCCAGTGTTATTTCAAATATTTCGAGTTACTGTAAGTTCTGTACTTACTTTTGACAAGTGAGAGGTAGTCCTATTATTTTTTCTTATTAATTATATTTATTATTATTATTATTATTATTATTATTATTATTTATTATTATTATTATGTTTGTGTCATTTCTGTTCATCATTAACCCAGAGTAGCATGACAAATCCTTAAAAAAATAAATGAATAATGGCTGCTACGGTTAAATAAGGTTACAAAATCTTGCAAAACATTATAATAATAAGTACTGAGTAATAAACAGAAATCAGATTATTTCACCACCAACAAAGAAATTACACAATACTCTATCTATCTATTGCCAGTCGCCTCGATCCTGTTTGGAGTGGCCACAAACAAATCACCTCCACGTTGTCCCGTTTCCCTCCATTTCACTGCCCTGCCCCCAACTCACACCCCCCTCTCTCATATAGCTCTCCACCCCATCCCTCCATCTCATCCTCAGCCTCCCCCTCCCTCTTTCCCCCTCCACCTCACTCACATTGACACTCTCTTCGTCAGTCTTTCACCTTCATCCTCTCCACATGGCCAAACCACCTCAGTGTGTTCCTCATAACGCTTCCTATCACATCCACACCACAATGCTCCTTTATATCATCATTCTTCAGCCTGTCTCTCCATGTGACTCCACAGGCTCCTCTTAAATAACTCATTTCCACTGCTCTCAGTCTTGACTTGTGTCCTTCCAACAACGTCCAAGCTTCACTTCCATACATTAGAGTTGGTATCACAATACTGTCATGTAGTAACTTTTTCACTTCCATGCTCACTTCCCTGTTTCGTATCATGGCTTTCAAGGAATCAGCAACCTTTCTTCCCTGCTGTACCCTTTCAAGCACTTCACCCTCCAAACCTCCATCCTTACTTATCACACTACCCAAGTACTTAAACGTACTCATATTTTCCAATTCCTCACCATCCAACCTCGCTGTGCATTCACTGACTTCACCTCTCTCAAAGACCATCACTTTACTCTTCCCTACATTCACCTTTAGATTCCGTTTCTTACACACACTCTCAAACTCATCCACCAAGCCTTGCAGCTCCCCTTCGTCACTCAACACAGTATCATCTGGAAACAACAGTACAGGGAGTTTCCAAACACTATCCTCTCTCACCAGGGCCACTCCAACATCCACTACCCTATATATACAGTATATATATATACCCTACCCATACACTACTGAATGTACAGTACCCCTTCTAAGTTGGCACTGTTTTCAGGTCAGTCCACTATATTTAGATATCAAAACACACACAAGAATATCCAAAGTAATGCTAAACATTAAGAAAACCATGCAAAAAAATAAATAAATAAATAAATAAATAAATAACTATACAGTACCCCTCCAGATTTTCAGTTTTATGGTCATTCTGCCATATTGAGACATCAAAACTCACATAGGAATATGCATATTAATGCAAAACACCACGAAAACAATGCATAAACAACAAAAATCCAAAAAAAACCTGAAGACAGTTAGAAAATCAGTTACTGTGTCTGAGTGATAGCTGCAGCCTGGGCATATGTGCACACACACACACACACACACACACACACACACACACACACACACACACACACACACTAGATAAATAAATAAATAAATAAATAAAAATCATGGCCAAATATGGCACCATATTTTGGTTATATTGGTCTACAGTAAATGGTATACCTTCATCTTACCTGGTGTTTATACTGTACTATAAGATAAGCTAGTAAAAACACAAAGCTGATGAGTAAAATGACACAACCAGTGAGAATAAATGGTGTTCAAGAGTAAAACTTACCTTCCTATAACGTGCCACCATCGTAGTGGAAAATTTTGCCTGCACCTTGCAAGAGTTAAACATGTCTAGATGCAGAATTTCATAAGCTTTCTCGTGGATGTCATGGAATTTTGATACGACCTGTAATACAGTATTTGAATAAATTGCAACAATTTTAAAAAGTCACGGGTCAGTGCTTTCAGCACGAAGGAGGGGAGGGAATGAGGGAGTGAGGGGGGAGCCAGGAGGCCTGGCTTGCAAGGCGGGGAGCCCGGGAGGGTATGGAGGAGGAATGGGAGGAGGCGGGGGGAGGGAAGTGAGGCTGTTGGCAGGATTTTAACTATTTTGTCTCGAAGCAGACGGGCATTTTTACCATACATTTACTTGTGACTTGTGGTCTGTATTAGACACGTGGTGGCCATTCGGAATTTCAACTCTCCCCGGTGACCAGGCAACTTTGGATGATCGCAGGAGAGGCAGACGGCCACTGTCATCAAATATGTACTCGTGGCTTTTGGTCTGAGTTCATCGCGCGGTGGCAGTTGGGAAAGACTTATCCTGTTGGCCGCCTGTCTTTGGACATTCGGTGGGGATGTTAGGGATAGGTACCAATGTTTTGACATCACTTGTGGGTTACAGTTGGTATTACTCGGATGCTGGAGGTTCGTTGGGAGTGATCGGACTAGAGTGCGACTTTGACCATTCAGTTCAGCGGTGGACAGACATTTTGTGGGTTATGGCCTATTTCCCGCTCATGGCTTGAACCCCAGCGGCCATGATATCGAATGTTTGAACATGTTGGCTAGCCAGCTGAAGTTCTCGGAGACTTTTATGTCTGGATAATAGCAGGTAAATTTGAATAATGGTTTAATAGAGCCAAGTAGCCGGATGAAGAACAGGTCCGGATACTGCACGTCCAGATAATTGAGGAATTACTATATCTCCATTTTCTTGTCCTCATTACTAACTACAGTATTGAATTCCATTTTCCACATTTGACTCCACGTGTATAGTTTATTTAGATCTTTTTGCAATTCCTTTCAACAGTTTACTCCTTTAATACATTTCAGAATTTTTGCATTGTCAGCAAATAAACTCATATAACTACTCAGCTGTTCAGGCATGTCATTTATATACCGTATATCAAGAACATAATTGGGGCCAACACTGAGCCCTGGGGCACCCCACTAGTGTGTGTGTGTGTATCATTTATTTAAGTAAGGAATTGCTGTAGCCTAAGTAAAATCTTGAAGTTCAGCTATATGATTTACAGTGCAGGAATATAGTATTTGTAAATTTATTATTGCCAAAGTATGGTAGAGTCTTTATTTATGAGTAGATATTTCTTTATTTCTTTGGTGGTGATGGTAGAATAGTGTTGAACATTATTTAGAGTCCATAGCATAACATTTGTGTTGGAAAGGGATGCCTTCACATTCTCACACGGATATAACCAGGCCTCTCCATTGCCCAGTTATGTAAATCCTCCACATTCATTTGCTGTCCCCCAAAAGGAGAATGACGGGCCACAGGAAAAGGGTAACTTCAGCCTGCAGTCCACCAGGCGTACATGCCAATGAGCCTGGGCCACAAGATAGCAGCATAACAGTGATGTAATGGCCAACCTCATCTTATGGTAACCTTGAGCATGTTGTGATGATGTACATAAAATGCCCTATCATCCAGGACTTACAGTATCAATGTATTGTTGTATTTTTAAAAAAATGTTTGAAATCAGTTATAGTACTGATCTGGTAGTACTGTACTGATAAAGCAGCTTCATATCCCAGTACGTCAGTGGAAGGGTTTACAAAAATTTTATCTGTACTGTTAATGTCAGTTCTTATAAGAGCTCATCAAACTACTGTAACCATACCTTAAACACAGTTGCACTTACCAATATAGTACAGGAGTCAGGGATGTGTTCCAAAGTATGACTAAACATTTTTCGTACATTTGATACTGTAAATAAATTTTAAAAGGAGCAATGAAATCTGACATTCCTCGGCTAATTTTCAGTAATGTAACAAGTAGAGAAAAATAATGAAAAAATAAAGCTTTTGTAATGAGGACTTCCTGTACACTGTTCATCAAGGGATTTTCTAGTCTCTGAAATGCATTGGGGAAGCATAAGCCCAGAGATTAGAGATTTATATGAAAATACAGGCCTCTGGAGGTAATATCAGATGATTCTGCATTGCCTGAGCAAAACACATTTGTTCAGAGGTCCAGAAGCATTCAATCTATCTGTTGCCTGATGCCTAAGGGGTGGCCATAACAAATCACCTCCATGTTGCCCTGTTCCCTGCCATTCACTACCCTCCCCCCCAGCTCACCCCCTCCCTCTCCTCCTCGTCACCTCACTCACATACACTCTCCTCATTAGTGTCTCGCTCTCCATCATCTCCACATGGCCGAACCACCTCAGTGTATGTACTTCTAATGCTTTCTGTCACATCCACACCACAATGCTCCTTCACTTTCTTGTTTGTCACTCTGTCCCTCCATGTAACCCCACATACTCCTCTCAGATAACTCATTTCCATGGCTGTCACTTATGATTTGTGGCCCTCCAACAAGGTCCAAGCTTCACATCAATGCATTAAAGTTGGTAACACAAGACTATCATGGAGTGACTTTTTTTTTTTACTTCCATGCTCACTTCCCATTTTCTTTTCACTGCTTTCAAAGATTTGGCAACCTTTCTTCCTTTCTGCACCATTTCAAGCACTTCATCCTCCAAACTTCCATCCTTACTCATCACACTACCCAAGTACTTAAATGCACTTACATTTTCCATTTCCTCATCATCCAGCCTCATTGTACTTTCACTGACTTCATTTCTCTTGAAGACCATAACTTTAACTTTACTCTTCCCTACATCAGCTTTAGATTCCTTTTCTTTCACACTCTCCTAAACTCATTCACTAAGCCTTGCAGTTCCCCTTCGTCTCTTCGTGTTCACCTGACAATACTGTATCATCTGCAAACAACAGTACAGGAAGGCTCCAAACGCTGCCCTCTCTCAGTAGGGTTGCTTCAACATCCACTGCCCAGCTTTGCACTGCTTCTGTAACCCCATCCATATACAGATTGAACAACCTTGGCCACATGACACATCCTTGTTTCAGTCCAACATTCAGATAGAAAAATTAACTCGGTTCACTATCCACATGCACTGCAGTTTTAGCACCGTCATATATACTCCTTACGGCATTCAGCAACTTCCCATTTACTCCATATACAGTATCAATATTTTCCACATTCCTCGTCTATCCACTGTGTCATGTGCATTCTCCAGATCCATGAAGGCCACATACAACTTTCCACTAAAGACTTTTCCACTAAAGACCTAAGAATGAATATCTGATCTACACAACTCTTCCCCTCGTAAATCATTCTTCATCTTCTCCAACTAAATCCTCTGTTATTTCCCTAACTCTGTCAGTATATATCCTCCCATAATTATAGTTTTCCTATTACACCAAGAAGACAACTGCTCCTATGATTACCACACACTTCTTTTTCATCTTTCCCTTTGTACATGAGAGTAATTATACCTTGCTTCCAATCCTTCAGGACTATAACTTCCTCCCAGGCCAAGCTACACATCTTCCATATCCACTGTACTACTATCTCTCCCTCATGCTTCAGCATTTCACCACACACTCCATCAACTCTTGGGGCTTTTCCCATTTTGACTTTCTTTATTGCTTCCACTATTTCCATCCTACTGATCTCTTTCTCCTTTCTTCCTTCTTGCCTTCCTCCTCCTATCCATTCCCCAGCCACTTAGCCTGTACTCGCATTTCTTTCATTCTGTTAAACTTTAACTGTTCCTTAAAGTTTTCTCTCAATCTGCTCACTTTTTCTTCCTTCTCCACAATCAATCTACCATTATTTCACTCCCCTACTAACTTCTTTATCAACCTGTCTGACTCTCTTTACCTCTTTCCAGAACATTTTCTGACATTCCCTCCACTTTGCACTCAGATTCCTTCCAAATTCCTCATCCACTCTGTTCATACTCTCTTTTACTAATCTTTTCACCTCTCTTCCTCTCGACACATAACTCATTCTTACGTCTTGTAACTTCTCTATGCCTCTGCTTCCCATCCACTCACTATATGCTTTCTTCTTAGCACCACAGCATGTCTCACCTCTTCGTTCCACCATGCTGTTGCTTGCAACCTCTTTCGTCTTCACTTCACCCCACGCATGGCCTCACATGCTTCACCGATTTCTTCTATGAATATCTTGCCTACACCTTCCACCTCCTTAATCTGGTCCAGATCATATTTACCCCATTGCTTCTCCACTTCATTCTTATATTCTTCCCTGTCTTCAAAATCTTGCAGCCTTTCTACCCTCTTTGTATGGACTACTTCCTCTTGTCCTTCCCTCCTTGTATTCCTCCATTGCACTTGAACTTTGACTTTCACCTCCACCTAATGGTGGTCCGAAAGTCCACTCCCCCAGCCTCTATATGCTTTTGCATCCATTACATACCTTCTCCTTCTCTCATCCACACACTCATCAGCAGTGATTGCTTTCTGTTCATTCAGTTCATCACCTACTCTAATCACTCGCCACTCATGCCTGTGGATCATTTTGTGCCTAAAGAGGGTATTAGCTATCACCAATCCCCTCCCCACACTAATGTCCACTGGAGCACTTTTATTCTTATCCACTTCTGCAGGAACATCCCACTCACCAACTACTCTATTCACCTTCATATTCCCTACATTTCCATTCATATCTCCAATCAAAAACACTCTCATTCCTCTCAAAATTTTCCATGCATGCATCCACATTTGCTCAGAACTCTTCTTTCATTCTGCTTGCACTATCTTGCGTCGGCACATACACACACACAATCGCCCTCATTTGTAATATGACTTTCAGTCTTACAATCCTTGAACCAACTGATCTATGTTCTCGTATATTCTTCCTCCATCTCTTGCACAATACGTACGCCCTCTCTTGCTCCCTCATTCTCACCTACTCCTGCACATATACCCCATCCATACTCACACTCTTACCTCTCCATTTAGTCTCAGTTAATCCACATATGTCCACTTTTGCAAACAAACACCTGGACAATCTCACTCCCTTTTACCTCATCATTTGCACCTCTTGCATTTCATGTTACAGTCCAAACCATGTCCTTTGTCTGGCCCTTGGTCATCACCTGTTTGTCTGTCCTGGTCCAAGGCTTCATGTTTGTATATTTAGTTGTTTTCCAGGGAGGGGCACTGACTTCGCCAACCCACTTGTTGACACGTTGGGAACACGTGTTCGTTAGTTATAAGGTTACCACCCAGCGCATTAAATTCTTTCCTGGTTTACAGATCATTTTGCCTACCACTCAACTATAGAGCTACCCTGAAATAGAGTACCACTACACTGAGTGAATGGATGATGGGCGGTTATGTCACTGTTATTCTGTGTTTTCTTTTATGCAATGTCGGTATGCTAGTGAGGGTTGCATGGGTAACAGTAGACTAGTTGAAGGTGCAAATAGAGGTGTAGCCATATGATTGATGCCACTGTGTGTGGTTGTAATCATAATATTCTTTTAAGTTATTGAGTAAAATCAAGAGCTTTATTTTACATAGTAAGTAGGAAAATGTCACAGACATTTTTCTTTCCTTTTAATTCCAAATCAGTCATGGACACATTAATCACTGTCAAAATTTAGTCATGACAGATACTATTATTTTGCCACAGGTTTGTGGTTTTGTAACATTTGCTTACAAGTAAGGCGGTAGGTTTAAGAATGTGTGGCATCTTTCATGTGGACGGACTTGTAGAGGTGAGGGACCCAAGAATTGTGCCTTTCTGTTAAATGCTTCTGGCAGTTTAGTGCACCTACTTTCCATTGTGTGACTGTTCAGTCTCTTGTTTATTTAATAATGCCTTTTTATTATGTTCCAATTACTATCTGTGTTACTTCAGTTTGGGGGAGATCTCTAATAGCAAAGTGGATAGAAATTACTTCTAATTCATTCAAAGATATCTTTCCCATGTGAATAAAATCATGGCCATTATCAAGAATTAAAAGCATCACTTTACTGAAAGGTTTTAAGTCCTTACAGTATTAAAAAAAATAAATAAACTGAGTGCCAAACAGTTTATGTATAGGCCTGCAGTACATAAAATACAGTACCATAAAAAATGAGTTCACAAAAATGAGGTAAGGCTGAAGCATTTATCAGTAAGAAAGCACTTTAAGTAATAATAACTGTTTTGCTTGCCTGTTTGCAAGGGGGTACAGTACTTAGAAGGAATGCTGATAGTGGTTATGGCCTTCTTGCCTTGCAGGTGCTCTACTCATACTAATGGTGGCGGTGGCGGGTTGACCTTACCCTCAGCACAGACTCTCAAATATTCATCGCATCTTACAAGCAGCAAACCATACTCTGTACAGTACACACTAACTTGGCCAAAAATTGCTGTCAGTTCATCTTGAGTACTGACCTGTAGCAGGAGTTGTACACTAGAAGATCATGCTAATCTTTTAAGAAGTTGCAATGGAAAGGATCTAGAGCTGTAGTATTGTCCTATCCAGCTGTAAGCTACAGGAAATATATTGCAGAAAGACAAAATCTCTGCCAAGTTACGGTGGACAAACTGTATCACATGTATACCCACAACTCTGCTCCTCCGCCATGGTCACCGTCATATGGACTCAATGCTGATGGGTTATAGGGGCATGCCACCTCAAATTTTATTGTTTTTACATTTAACTCAATTGTAGGGTAGCTATTAAATTATCCATATCTTCTGTAATTGTCAACACCAAGCTTGGGATCACCCATTCACTGTTAGTTAGCTAATCTTCTGTTGTGTTTACCATTATCATGCGATCCAAACAGAACCTAAACAAGGGCCTCAGGGAGAAACCATACACAAGGTTATCAGGGAATGAACATGATAGAGGGAAGGATAAAGATGATGAGAAAGATAAGATACCTGTAAATGGGATCTTGATGTCAGATGTAAGTCCTTCCAAGAGTCAGTCCACTTCCAGTGTGACTATGAAAACAAAAACCTTCACTGCAGTTCCTGAAAAAGATAAGGATTTGGATAAAATCACCATAACCACCAACACCGGGAAAGGTGATTCATCAAACACTACTACAAACTCGAATAACCCAGATAAAGAAAAGGCCAATGACAGAATCATTATAACTGCAAGCTCAAGTAAAAATAGATCCACAGAAGCAGTTGACATTACACAAATTCCTCATGTAGTCAAACTTGTGCAGCATGCTGGTTTGCCCAAGGCAAGTAAAAAGAGTCCTCAGAAGGAAATTAAGAAAGGCTCACCCAAAAAACAGGAAAAAGAATCCCCAGTGAAAGAGACAAGCCAGAAAGAAACTGAGGGGAGGAAGACCGCAACCTCAGAGGCTAAGCAACTTGATGCATCTGATAAAGAAAATGCCCAAGATGCCAAGTCAGAACAGCATAGCAAGGCCAAGGGCAAAGGCAAGTCCCCCAAGGCAGTGGAGGAAGAAGAAGAAGAAGAAGAGGAGGAGGAGGAGGAGGAAGAGGAGAATACTGATGATGGATCCGAAAGTGAGACGAAGCTAGACATCAAAGATATGAAGAACGATAAGGAGACCAGCAAAGACCCAAGTGAAAAGCATGTCATTGTGCTGAAGCGCAATGAGAACGAGTCTGCCGAGTCATCACCAAACAGGAAGCGCTTCAAGTGTGGCATATGTGGAAAGCTGTCCTCCGCGAAGGCGGATTTGCTTAAGCATGTACGTATCCACACAGGCGATAGGCCTTATAAATGCAAGATCTGTAAAGCCACCTTCGTTCAGATCACAGCCCTGCGTGGTCATGAGACAATCCACAGTGGTGAAAAGCCTTTCCGTTGTGATCTGTGTGCCAAGAGTTTTGCACTGAAGGATCGGCTTCGTTTGCACATGCGACTGCACACAGGAGAGAAGCCACACAAATGTGATCAGTGTGATATGACATTTGCTCGCCGTAGCCAGGTGACACAGCATGCCCGTGTACATACAGGGGAGAAGGCATACCGGTGCCCTGAGTGTGGTGCACAATTTGCATCATACCACACACTCAAGGGCCACCTTATGGCACATCGTGGTGTGAAAGAGTTCCAGTGTGGTGCCTGTGGTAAGAAATTCATTCGTGTTGAGGGGATGTACAAACATATCCGCACAGTTCACCGTGGCTCTCGCCCCTATACATGCAACTTGTGTGGCAAGGCTTTCAAAGGTCATTTGCAGCAGCACATGCGCCTGCATCTGGGTATGCGTCCTTTTGAATGTTCCACGTGTGGGGCCACTTTTACCCAGAATTCCCAGTTGACAGTTCATATGAGGATTCACACAGGAGAACGACCCTACAAGTGTCAGATCTGTGGTGCTGCGTTTGCTCACTCATCAGCCTGTAAAATTCACATGCGGTCGCATACAGGGGAGAAACCGTTCCAGTGTGTAATTTGCTCTGCTGCCTTCTCACAACTGCCACACTTGAAGAAGCACATGAAGTGTGTACATAATGCAGCCAAGCCATACCTCTGTACACTCTGCAAAGAGTACTTTCAGACCCAAAATGAGCTTGAGAGTCATGAGCGTGGCACACATGGCCTTGACAAGACGGCAGAACAGGAAGCTGAGGAAATTGTGAAGGAATCTACCCTTGCCCGTCTCCGGAATCGCCTCGCTGTCCTCCTTTATCGAATATCCTCTGAGGAGCGCCGCTGTAGGTTTGGTTTTGGCACACGGCTCGTGGATGATGTGCTTAAGCTGTCACTAGAGTCTTCTGGCCACACACCAGTCAACAACAAGAATCTGTCACGCCTGGAAGAGCTTAGAAAGAATGTTTTGCTACTGCTGAAGTGGACGATACCCAAGGACACCATGGAGGAGTACCACAAGAACAACATGACTGTAGATGAAGTGTTGGACATGCTTACCTCCTAGTGCTATCTCCGCTTGCCTCATCTAGCTCATTTGTGTGGTGTCACAGCCCGTAACAACTATCCTGTCCTCCGTCAAGGATTGCTTTATTAAAACTGAGTGCATAATGGTACAGACAAACCCTCAGTTTTTTACAGTAATGTTTGAAGCATATGATGGTGATAAACACTTTTGACTTCTGGATCATTGCTTACTTCACCCTGTAATATGGGATGCAGGTTTATTGTTTAACAATTACAGGTGTTCCCTCAATGATTTTCAGAAGCAGGTGCTTGTTTACACCTTCGCTGTCATGGTTATAATATTGTGGCCTCAAGATGCAAGCTCACTTTTCTCAGTTCCATCTCGGTCACAGCCATCTTAGCCTTCCAGTCAAGACCCAAGTTCACTTCTGGTCAAATCCTATCTCACCCTTCCAACCAATATCCAAGCTCTCTCCAGCCCCAGGCCCATTTTCTCCAAAGTCATCCCAGTTGTAACCACAAAGATCCCAAGCACACACTTGTCCTAAGCCCATCTCAGCCATCCCAGCCTTCCAGTGAAGATACAGTCCCAAACACTTCTGAACCATCCTGACTTTCCAACCAAGATCCAGTCCCGTTCCCTTCTTCACAACCATTCCAGCCCTCCTACGAAGATCGAGACTATTCTTGTCCCTGTCGTATTTCTCCATGGCCATCCTTACTTTTCTGGCTGAGATCCCAAGTATGGTGTATGACAGTTGTAGAAACCACCAGTGCTATGGGTGTGGGTTAATTTATATGCAAATGTAGTGATGTAATGGTGTTTTGGTGATGAACTGTGCAATGTATGTTAATATTTAAGCAATGTGATCTGAGTACCAGCAAAGGCCAGTTCACAGCTGTGGTTGCCAGTATTGTAAAGTGCTACCAAGTGTTTTTTATATACTGTAACTCATTTGAATACTCTTAAATGCTGACCTTTTTATATTTAGCCCCATGTAATCAACTTGTGTTACATTATCTGTATGCATGTGTCATTATGCTGTGCTCTGTCCACTTTCACTTGGATTAAAAATGCCCAATCCATCTTGAATAGTTTAGCTGTAACAAGAGATTAACACTAGAGTGGGGTGCTAGTCACAAAGAAAAGTAATGTAAAGGATTTAGAGCCAAAATATGCTCTAAATTTGCTATTGAGCTGTGAGAAATAGGCTGCATAAATGTACTGAAAATCTCTGCTAAGGTGAACAAGCTATAACCTGTCATCAGTGTGTGTGTAGGCAAAGATAGATCTTAATCTCTTCAATTTGATGACCTGTTTTGTTTATTTATTTTTGCTACTTTTGCTGTGAAGGCTATACATTACTGCGTATAACTCACCGAGTTATAAAAGTCTCCAAGTTTTTATAAAATAGTCTTGAGAAACACTGTAGCAAGAAAAAGTTGAAAATACATCATTGGATTGATGAGATTAACAGGAGAGAAGTTGTAAAAGAATCAATATGTGCCAAGTTAAAGTGGATGAACTCTGGCCTGTCATTGGTGTGTGTAGGCAAGAATAAGTTTTAGCTTTAAGGTTATTTATTTCAAAAGACCCAGAATTCGTTGTTGCCATATGTGGAACCTGAATGCCCTCGATGCCCAGTCTAGTCGTAGTCAGTAGCTCTGGGCTGGCTCAGGTCCACACCTGCATAGTTGAATAAGGTGTTCTTGGCCTGTATTCTCGTTGGTTAAAAAAGCTCTATAGCATTTCTTCCAGAGATATTTATTTTGCTAATTTCACCCTGCTGTTCTGTTCTTTGCCACTTAAGTCATTCTGGTCTTGGCATACACCACATGCCATAAATAAGGTATAATAGGATATTAATCAGCCATATCCAGAAATAAAGTGGTTTAGGGGGCTTCTTGCCATATCTTTACCAGTTAATTTCTTTTGTGAGACGTGTTAATATTCTCTTGTACACTACAGTATATCTGCAGTTTATCAGTATCAGAAATACTTGATAACATCTAGTATAATACATTAATGTGTAATATGCAAAGTAAGTCACTATGGAAGAGGTACTACAAAGCTTACTGTACTCATGAGAATTCCATCCTTTTTGTTCATTCAGTTTGGGGTCCACTGTATTTCTCTTAGGAAGAAGGTAGTGTACAATCAGTTCCTTGTAATAAGTCAGGGATATTCTAGAAAAAAAAGAAGTCCATATGGTTTCCATGTAAATAAAGCAGGGAGCTGTATAGGTTGGAATGGATCAGTAATGGGTAGTTTTTCAGTAATTTCAAGTAGGATTGCTGTATTAGCAAAAAGATCATAGAATAGGCAATGTAGGTACATCAAGAGGAATTACTGTACAGCACCAGAAGTTTTTGTTGTATGTGGCCTTTTTCTGTATTCTTTTTGCTATCAGGTCCACAGTAAATTACTGAAGAATAAGATTTGCTACCTGTAAAGCTTATTTCATGGTAGAACTATTTCATAGCAAGGGTAATAGTGTACAAAGTCCCTAATTGTTTTTACTGTTTATTCACTCAGTTACTTGCATAAACTCCTACTAAGTTTTTGCCATGACATTATTCCTTTTGTATCTAAACAGCACTCCAGAACTGAGTGATTGTGTGCTGTCTACTGTGTCTTCATTATTTTTCTTTTTCGTGTTTTCTTAATGCTCAGGTTATTTTCTTCATATTTAAGCTGTAACTTCCAGGAATCAAACCTGAGCCCACCTTTTGTTATTTTTCATGTGCAGTTGTATGTAGTACTTTTTTTTTTTTTTTTTTTTTGTACCGGTATTTCTTCTCAACTCTTTCTTTTCCATCTTTCCTTTTCTCTCCTCATCTCTTTAGCATACTTCCTTCCCCTCGTGTCAGCCTTTTCTCCTCAGATTCCCTCCCTAACCCATGATGTCTGTACACCTTTCTCTTACTTGAAATAAGCAGAGACCCCTAACTGCAAGAATGCTTTCTTTTCCATCAAGTGACCGCACCCCCTTTCCCCTTCCTTGCTTCCTGGTTCAAGGAGAAAAGGTTAGGGATAGAGGAACCTTTTTCAGTGGACCTGCGTATTATGGACAGTGGACAATGGAAAACCTGAGTATCAGTGAAAATGAAATAATAGTGAACAGTATGTTTGACTGTAAAAACATATAGGAATCTTGTAATACCTTTATTGAGATGTAGGTGATTGATGCTAGGCCACTGTATATGAGAACACATAAGAATGGATGATTAGCTAACCTTCATGGTGGTAATATCTTTTCCAGAAACCTGCTTCTAGAAGCCTTTTGGGAAATCAGACTTTCACATAATACAGGATGTATGCTCTGATTGGTACCAGTCAGTTAATTTTGATGTTTAAGAGGAAATTCAGTGTGTTTGCAGGTTCAGCTCATTATTAGTCTTTAACTCTGACCATCCTAAGACCTCACCTGACTGAATTTTCACCTGTTTTCCCCACCTTTTTCAGATTGACCAAGGTAACTGATTTTCAGCTTTCTTCACTCTGACGTGTTATTGCTGTACTGTTACTGTCTCCACCCATACAGAAAGATTCACAGCATTTACTGAACCCTCTTCCAGCCATCATCCATCAACCCATTAGTGGTGTGCTATTTCCACTCCACCCATGAAGTAAGAAGTTTGTAACAATTAACTGACACATCTAAATTTTCTCCATGCTGACCTGCTAGTACTTTACTGTGTGCTCCCCACCCAGGATGTTAACTTGTTTACTGGTAAATCATCTGACTGCTCTCCATTCTGACCTGTAGCACATGACCATATCCACCTCATTTGTGAAGTAGGATTTATTAGAGAATGGACTATTCTCCCAACATTCTCCACACTAACCTCTTTACCCCATAAGCTGATGATATAGTCTTGCATCCTTCACATGATTTTATTCATCTTAGGGCAGACTTTTGAACTAGAGGTATTACATACCATTCACAGATCCTTCCAAGTTGAATAAATTCATCAGTAATAGTAAAAATATAAGGATGTTACCAGATTCAATGGGTTAATGATGTACCACCCAAGTGTTAATCAACACCCCCCCCCCTTTTTTTTTTTTTTTTTTTTTTTCCCCCCCCCCACTGATACCTGTTGGCTTTTGGCTTTTGTCCATAATGCTCGGTGGTCCAGTATAGGGAGGTGTCTTGAATTTTTTCCTTAACTGCAATATCTGTGTTCAAAAGCCACATTGTGACCTGGTTCTAGTCCTGTTTTGGTGCCAGCGAGGTCAAACCCACCGATGTGTGTGTGTGTTTTCATATATTGATGCCATTATGGTTGTTAAACTAATGATAAATATCAGAATATTGACATGCATGATTAATTTGTGTGTATGTGTGTTTGAATATACAGTAAACTCAATTATCTGGCATAATTCAGCTAAGCCATACACCGGATATTGCATAGTACCTCCCATCAGCTCAGTATTTGGTGCTGAGCTGGATATTGCACTACCAGTCCCAACCCTCTATTCCATGAGTAAAAGATGAAAAATAAGCATAAAATACAACAAAATAATGGTTAATTACAGTAATACAGCGTTAGTTGTCTGCCGTTACAAGCCGGTTGATATACCTCGATGCCAGATGTTGCATTGAACTGCCATTTACATCCCATTTTGGCACTGGATATTGCATAATTTTGCTGGATATTGCATTAATAGAGCTAGTAGGATATTGTGTTGGGCTGGATATTGCAATGATGGATAATTGAGAGTTTACTGTTTTGAAATTATTTGAATGATAGAAATGGCTAGTGATAACTGATGTGCTTGTATTAATGTGTGTGTGTGTGTGTGTACTGTACGGTAGTTTACTGCCATGATGCCAGTATAGTTGTAGAATTGATAATTAGTCCAGAAACTGTACTAGAATTAACAACAGAAGCTCTTGACATTTTGAGGTTAATGATATTTTTGGAATTATATTTATGAGGTCTAGAATTGGTTGCAAGTACTTTAAAAATGAATTACCCATATTTTAAAGTTGTAGGAGCGTAGAGACGTCATAAACCCTCTAGTATGTTGAAGGACAGCATATTTTTTATTTTTGCTTGCCACATGTAGGCAGTTTATTCAGCTGAGGGAGAGACATCAGCTTGTGAAAGGGTAAATGGAAACATTCTAATACTCTCACTATAGCTGGCACCCCAAAGCTTTTGAAAATCATCTGCAAGTTGCAAGAATGAATGATAAAATTACTGGATAGAAGGAGTTATTGTATCGTGTAGCATTAGAAGTTGATAGTTGGAGAATGTTCTGTTCATGTTCCTGACCTTTTTTTTCCTCTGTTAGAAATTCCAATAACTGGTACTTTAGCATGGGTTAATTGTGCAAGTCATAAGGGTTC
This sequence comes from Coenobita brevimanus, assembly GCF_032717465.1. NCBI lineage: Eukaryota > Metazoa > Arthropoda > Malacostraca > Decapoda > Coenobitidae > Coenobita > Coenobita brevimanus. The sequence goes on along the minus strand of NC_137002.1, from coordinate 2,062,378 downwards.
TATGTTTTTGCCTAAGAATCAGTATGCATTATAGACTTAACCTTATAATATATGGTGATAAGATCCTCTCAGTTAGTTGTGGAATGTCTTAAAAATCCACTTCAATTTAAGTATAAAATCTTTAGTGAAATATCAGTTTCACCCAGAAGCTGTTTTTGTGTTACTGTAATTATAGAAGTGAGTCGATATAGCAAAATAACAGATGTGTGTGGATAGTTAGGAATCTAGTTATGGATCTAAAGTTAACAGTAAAAAAAAGGGAAAATTTGGATGGTTGCAATGTGTACAAGTAAATTAAAATAAGCTTAGGAACATAGTTCATGGATGTAATAAACAGGTGAATATGTAGATGCCAAGAATATCAGGTTGTGTCACAGATGAAAGACTAAATTTGTGATTGTTGTAATGAAAGCTATGTACAGATTTAGTCAGTTGGTTCGTTTTGTGGTAATGATAGTTACTTACAGATTTAGCCAATTAGTTCTTTTAAGCCACCTGGAAATCTTGTAAAAAATCTAAGTAGATCATGTTTCACTAGCTTCTAGAATCCATTAATGTAATTGTCATTTTGTTCTTGCCGATGTCTGATGATTTTATTCAGTGAAGGAGAGACTTTAGAACTGGAGGAATTAGATAAAGCCTACCCCTGCAGTACATAAGAACCTTCCGAAATTGAGCAAGAGTGTCAAAAAGCAAAAATAAGTGAAAAAAATGCAGCATCAGATTGAAGAGGCTGGTCAGCAATAATGGATGGATGGTTTGGAATGTCTGTTTCAGAATCCCAAGGAGTCTACCTGTCTATCTACAGCCAGATGTCATGGTCCTGTAAGGGATGGCCCATTTCTTTGATTTGTTTTATGGAGAGGGGCACTAACCCTCCGCCAACCTACTTGTTGACACGTAAGGAACACATATGAGTTGGTTATTTGGTTATCACACAGCGTTGTAAATGGTTTCCTGGATTATGAGAAACCATTAGGCTTGTCACTCAGTGTAAAGCCACCTGAGAAGGAGATGAGTAATAAAAAGTGACAAGAAAGGTGGAAGAAATGAGAGAGAGAGGAGAGCAGATACAGAAAAAGAATGATAAAGGTGAAGGAAGAAGTAGGCAGCACTATGTCAAGTGAGTGGATGATGGTGGCACCACCTACGACCATCCCAAGAAGTGTAAGGGGAGTGTTAGCCAGAAGTGTATTTTATGTTTAATGAGTTAACACTTCAGACCTGGGTGATTCCTTGTTACTTTATTCTTGTAGGTAGCAGGCAGTTGTATATACAGTAATTTAGAAAGAGCCGTTGATACTGAAAGAGTTAAAGTCTACCTAACCTCTTCATTCAGGAAGGTCTCTTTGTAGCTGAATACAATTGTCAAGATATGATTATTAAAAAAAAAAAAAAAAAAATGGTCTCCATAGTGTTAAATAGGTCATGAATGTATTGTTGTAAACTTATGGATGCAGTAGAGTTATAGTTAAGGTTCATGACCATTCTGTATGGAGTGTGTGTTTACCCATTCAGTCTCATGACATTATTCCATTAAATTGTTGCTACATATAGGTGGTTATCTTCCAGTTTAGAGGAGATAACTATCTAATTCCACCAGTTCATGAAGTCTCGCCTAAGCTAAATATAATCATCTGAAGGTAACAGAATTAGAATGAAAATTGTGATTAGAGTGACGCATTTACTGTAAGAAAATGACAAAGTAAGAGTTTCGAGAATGCACTTGATAGATTTTGGAAAGCAATAGATAGTTTAATGAATGGGGAAAAAAAGTAGATGTTAGTTTTATGAATGTAAGGTTGCATAAAAACTAAAATATACCTGGTAGTTTGAAGAGTTATATTGATGAATGTATAGTCATGAATGCATTAGAGCCTTGTCAATCATATACTCGTCCTAGTCTTGTATTGGTGCTAATTTCAGTCAACTTGCAATAACTTGGTACAATTAGTGAAGAAAATAAATAAATAAATAAATAACAGGATCTTTTGATATTTTATACACATTAAAGGTAAGCTGGATGAAAAGATATATACTAGAGTACAAAAATTTGATAGTAAGAGTGAATGTGTATAAAATAAGTGGGATTATGGATTAAATTAAATGAAGTAATAGTAATATAGTTTTGGAATATGGAGTTTTATGTGTTCAGCTGTTTCTAATTGCTGTTTTTTTTTCACTAATTGTACCAAAAAACTCAGTGTGTGTTCATGTGCCATATTTTGTGTTCAGCTTTGTGTTCTCAGCTTCACCAGTTGGGCGAAATCTTTAACAAGTCTGTTGGGCTGTTTTGAGCTAACACATGCGATTTAAGTGATTTTATGTAATCTGTTGGTGTTCACTGCCTTCCTCCCCTATCATTTGTGTGTTTATTATTATTATTATTTTATTTTTATTATTATTTTTTTTTTTTAATAGATTTTTGGCTGTCACTCAGTTCAGTTACCAGTTTCCCATGTTATACCTTTACCTCATATTCTTGAGTTTAATTTTGAATGTACCATTAGAAGTACCATTAGAAAAATGTTTGTAAATCACTTTTTTTTTTTTTTTTTTTGCTGCTGTTAATGTGTCTCAGTACCATCAGTTTGCCAAAAGATTACCCTCACTTATGCTTTGAAATTATTAGATAATTTTGGTAAATTAAATAAACTGACATTTTACATATACTCCAGTTAAGTAATTATTTTCAGTTTGCCATGAAGTATTTTGTTTTCCTTGCAGCTGAGCAGAAGTTTTTAAAGGTAGCCCCAGGTCCCCACACTTCCCTTGGGATAGCACTGGATTAGATGGTGAATTAATGAATGAAAGCTCATGATTATGCATTGAATATGGTTTGGGGCTTTAAAGCGAGAGTTATATTGTAGCATACTATTATAATTACTCTCAACCCTCCTGTGAAGTGGGGAAAAAATTATGCTCAGCTCCACATTCTGATACAGGTACTGTACCTGTGTATTGTAATTCAGTAAATGCATATAAAGTTCTGGTGTCATTAATTGAAGTAAAATGTACTGTATTGTAAAGCACAGTATCAACTTGAATTTATATTTTCTCAAATTCAAAGGAACATGGAGAAATGTCACGAGTGTAATTCCAACAAGCAAATGGATAGCATTGTATTGTCATTGATTTTGATTTCTTTAATAATATATATTTTATAACTGGATATTTTAAAGCCAGAGTCCCAACCATTTCACATCTTGTTTTGATATTTTTAGTACATTGAAGGTTGACATTTGAGAACCTTTCTTTTTTAATCATTCTTGCAGTGTACCATGGGTCACAAAAGTATCAGTACACAATATGCATGAAACATTTGGGACCACAGGATGAAGGTCACTGAAATTTTAGTGTCTGACCTACCACACATTGGTAACCCTGATGTCAGGAGGTGTCATATCGCCAACTAGCAGTACCTCTTGCATACATGTTATTAACAAACAGTGTTCATACACAATAAGCCATAAGCCAGTAAACATCAGCAACTGGTCAAATATTTTCAGTAGGCATCGGACCCCCAGTGCACCAATACTTTTGTGACCCATAGTACATCATTATTGTGCACAGTTCACTTTATACAGTGTCTTACACATAGTATGATCAGTCAGTGCATTCAGTTATCATTTGTAATCTTGTAATGTACAGTTCATTCAGTAGCTTATAACTTTGTACATTCAGATAGTTTCTGCATTTTCAGTCATAAATTTCAGAAGTCAATCTCACTTTAGATCATTTTATCTCATTTTGCACCGTGAATTCTTAGTCTCAGATTATTCCCACTTCATTAACATTCTTATTAGCCCATTTTTCTGCATTTATCTTCGTTGATGAATATTGTGGCTTGTATTTAGCTTCTTAGTGTTTTTGTATTTTCTGTAAGAGGTGACACATTCAGATTGCTGACTAGTATTGTGTACACATTGTATGAACAGTATATGAATGTTTTGTGTTTATGATAGTACAGTATCTTAACTCATTCCCCTCCAAGTTGAAATGGAATGTAGTAAAGCTTCATTGTCATCCTCACCCTATATCTTCATAAATGAAAATTAGGATATACATTACTCTGTATAGCAGGGGTTCTCAGCTTTTTAACTGAGCATACCACTAAATATTTTTGTAAAAACAGCTGCATACCACCATGACCCCTTGTAATTACTGCTGCTGTAAAGTAATATTTTTGAACATGAACTAACCTGTAACTTGTATTAACATGATTACATGTCCTCACTCTTAATACCTTGAATTTTCCAGTGTAGTATTTGGTATAATAACATCACTGTTAGTCAGACACCTGCATTAAAATGAAAACAGTTTCTTCAGACCGTTCCCTTTTTTTTAAATTGTTGAATTGGCAACTCAGCTGTCCAGAAGCAGAACATCAAAGTACTTGAAGTGCATATAAAACAAATTATTTATCAGATTTATAGTGTTTTTTATTTCCATCACAGAAATGGATAGTTGTTTCAACTCAATTAGTACCATTGGCAATGGATAAATGCACCACAAGTGGTACCTGAAGCTATCACAGGTTGGGAATCTCTGTTTTAGAGTCCTGAGGCCATATCATCATGAGCATTGAAGACCTGAGCACCTCTTCTTTAGTAATTCATTGAGAATAGTACTCCTTGTTGGTATCTTCTATGTTGCCTGATCATGTCGTTTTAATGCAGTACTAACATAGTTTATACAGGCAGATACATGTACTGTATCATATGCAAAATAAAAAGGAAGAGGTGCCTAGGAGCCTTCTGGGCTCATGAAAATATGATGCATTTTCAGGGTTGGTATGGAGGGAAAAATGGCAAGCAGATCTATTGGAGGGGAATAGTAAGGATTTGTTTTTCATGGAGCTTTTGGTGGTGTGTCTATAGTACTTGAAGTCAGTGAATGTTCAGTATGTCTTTAGATGAAGTAGTTAGCAGTAGTTATAGATGGTGGTGATGCATGGTAGTGGGTGATTGTAGTGGTGATGGTTGCATGGTAGTGTTAGTAGTCATGGTGGTGGTTATATGTAATGTGGTGGTTGCATGATGATTATGTTGCATGTAATGGTAATAGTGGTTGTAATGGTTGCATGATAGTAATGACTGGTGATGGTTTTGCATGGTAGTAGTTGTTTTGATGATTATGGTTTTGGTGATGGTGCATGGTAGTAATAATTGGATATGGTGATTGTGGTTAATGCATAATACTATCCTAATAATTATGGTGGTGGTAATAATTGTTGCCTGAGTAGTGTTGCCTGTAATGGTGGTGGGTAATTAGACTCAACTGGTAATTGCTTTTAATTGTGTTGGTAACGAGTTAGTGGCTTGTAACACAGCTATTGTAATCTAATCTTCATGGCGGTGGCTGGAGTTCAGGATAATAGTTTTATCCTGTCCTTCTCCATTAAATGTTGGTTTTAGTTTATGTAATTTCACTTGATGAAAATTGTACTGTGTCTATACAGTAGTGTATCCAGATAAGATATTGTGATCAGCAAGCTGTTAAAACATTATGCAGTTGTGATGTGAGTGTTTTGAGGGAAATCAAGAAAAGGTTCTGTAATTATTATGTTGTACACTGCGTATGGTTCTGAATTTATTCACCAATGGGGAATTATTAACCTCTTTAATCTAATGATGTACTTTCATGTTCTTGCTATTCCTTGATGATTTGATTCAGCTTAGGAGAGGCTGGCTTTTCAAGCTGGAAGGGTAGCTGTAGCTTCCAATAACCCTTTCAGTTCAAGATGTCTCCTTCTAAGCTGCATAAAAACATCTGGCATAGGTAAGTAGTCAAAAGTATATCATTTGAGTGAAGGGGTGAACTCTTGGATTACTACTAAGAAACAAGATCTCCCATCAGCAGCACTGCAGTACAGAGTATTTCCATATTCTGACATGGGAAATGATACTGTAAATATGGAACAGATACTGTACATTGTAGTGTAGTTCATCATCTGTCCCATTGATGAAAGCAAAACAGTGATGCAAATACCAATGTGGAGTGAGTGGATGAATATGCTTAGTCCTTGTGTATCATAATTTATAATTCATTTTTTTTATGTATTAGTTTGATTACTAGGCAGTTTTATTTAACTTGTTTACAGCTACCGCCAGTTCCTTCTCAGTCCTTGCTTTTGCCCAGACACACAAATACACATAAGAGCAGTTCCCTTTCCATCCCAGGTTTGTTTTTGCAGGATTAACAAAGACATGTGAAGATTGTGTACTCTACTTTCCTAACCCATCCTGCAATGCCAAGTCTCAGCTGTGAGAGGGAATTAATCTTAAGGTTTTTGGTGAATCTGGCCCTGTAATATGAGTCCCCTTTATTTTGAATTTGATCCTGTAATATAAGTTTCACCACTATGTGTAATATACTGTAATTTAAACCACAGTTTAGTGGTATTTGTATGATGGTATGAGGCATAAGTGTAACAAAAAGGATTTTAATTTATTATATATAATTTTTTGTGAGTGCATGTGTGTTGTGGATGAACATTGTCTGCCGTGTCCTCGTTGCCTTAGGAGACTGCCTGGATTTCTTCCTTATCCAGTTTATCCTTACATGGGAAAAAGAGGTCAAGATGATGATGATAATCTTTGAGGATTCTCTGTCGTTATTGGAAATGATAAATAGCATACAAGAGGCTTTCAGACATTTAATGTTCCGTTTGTTATGAAAACATGTCAACAGTGAGGTATAATATCCAAAGGTTATGGGTACAGTATTTAAGTAATATGCAGATTAATGCTGAGTGTAACAAAACCATATCAAAGTACCATATTCAAAGGACAAAGAACTTTATTATATGCAGAGTAATGCTGAGTATAACAAAACCATATCAAAGTACCATATTCAAAGGACAAAGAACTTTATTAAGGAAGAAGACTAAGAAAATGTTATGATACCATATTGAAAAAGGAATAAGTACCATAACCAAGGAAGATGTACCAGGTAATGATCCTAAGCCTTGCAAGGGGACAACCCTATATGTGTACTCAGCCATATCTACTTAATATTAAAACACTTTTGGATACCACTTGTATAAAATTTATCTTTGTTGATCAGTAAAATTTTCAGAGAATTGGGTGTTTTGTGAAGCCCTTCTCACCTACTCCCCCATTCCCCTCCCCCCCTTTCTGTCTCCAGTTACTACGCTTTGACAGAGTTAGAAGCATCCCATATGTAAGTTGTATTGAATTAATGGTAGTATCCAGGAATTGAGCTAAGCTTGGATTTTCTTGCCTCCATATCTGCTTTTAAAACCAAAATGTTTTAAACACATGGATGTTCTTTAATTGCATCACCTCGTCTTTGAGGCTGTTACAACTTCTGAACTGTATTTAAACTTCTGTTTGGGATGCACTTTTTAAGACACCTGCCCTTTCTGTGGTAGGTTCATGTCCATACATACATCCATCGTCCATCACTAAAAGATTCTGCCACTCAACCCTTCTTAGTTCTTAATATAAAAAATCTGATCTCTCTCACCTCTCATTTAGGTTTGGAAATTTTAGCAAAGGTTTGGAAATTTTAGCAAATTTAAATTTTTCTCGAGACAGCTGTCTGAAGCACAATATCATCCTCAGGACAACTGTTGTAGTACTTCAATGTTCAGTGTGTTTAGCGGTGATGCTCACACCTATCTATCAATCTGTTGTCAGGCACCTTAATCCCATGAGGGGTGGCCACAAACAAATCACCTCCTTGTTGCCCTCTCCCCTGCCATTTCACTACCCTTCCCCCAGCTCACGCCCCCTTTTCTCATATACCTCTCCACTCCATTCCTCCATCTCATCCTTGGCCTCCCCCTCCTGCACTTCACTCACATACACTTTCCTCATTAGTCTCTCGTTCTCCATATTTTCCAAGTGACCAAACCACCCCACTGTATCTCCCCTAAACACTTTCTCTCATGACTACATCCACACCACAATGCACCTTTGCTTCCTCATTTTTTCAGTTTGTCTCTCCATGTAACTCCACATGCTCCTCTAAATAACTCATTTCCACTGCTCTCACTCTTGGCTTGTGACCTTCCAACAAGGTCCAAGCATCACTTTCATATGTTTGAGTTGGTATAACAGTACTGTCATGCAGTAACTTTTTTTTACTTACGTGCTCACTTCCCTGTTTCTTATCACTGCTTTCAAAGAACCAGCAACCTTTCTTCCTTGTTGTATTCTTTCAAGCACTTCACCCTCAAAACTTCCATCCTTACTCATCACACTACCCAAGTACTTAAATGCACTCACATTTTCCATCTCCCCCTCATCCAACTTCACTGTACATTCAGTGACTTCATTTTGCTCGAAGACCATAACTTTACTCTTCTCTACATGCACCTTTAGATTCCGTTTCTTACACACACTCTCAGACCCATTTGCCAAACCTTGCAGCTCCCCTTCGCCTTCACTTAACAACACAGTATCATCTGCAAACAACAGTATAGAGAGTTTCCACACACTGCCCTCTTTCATTAGTGCTGCTGCAACATCCACTGCCCTACCTTGTATATCCTTTATAACCCCATCCATATACAGACTGAACAGCTATGGAGACATGACATCCCTGTTTCAATCCAACTTTCAGATAGAAAAATTCATTCAGTTCACTGTCCACACACACTGTGGCATTAGCACCCTCATACATACTCTTCATGGTATTCAGCAACTCATTTACACCATATATTCTTAATACTTTCCACAGTCTTTGTCTATGCACTCTGTCATGTGCTTTCTCCAAATCCATGAAGGCTGCATACAACTTCTTTCCCTTCTCTAGAAACTTTTCCACTAAGGACCTAAGAATGAATGTGTGATCTACACAACTTCTTCCCTTCCTAAAACCTCCCCCTTCTTCAACCAATTCCCCTGTTATTTCCCTAACTCTGCAATAAGTATCCTACCATATACTTTTCCTATGACACTATGAAGACAAATGCCCCTGTGATCACCACACATTTTTTTTCCCCTTTTCCTTTGTGTAGGGGACTAATTATACCCGACTTCCAATCCTCCGGGATTTTACCTTCCTCCCAGGCCAATCTGCACATCTTCCACATCCTTTCTACTGCTATCTCTCCCCCATGCTTCAGCATTTCACCACATGCTCCATCAATTCCTGGGGCTTTCCCCATTTTAACTTTCCTCATTGCTTCCACAACGTCCATCCTACTGATTTCTTCCTCTCTTCTTACATCCCTCCTTCTTCCCCTGGGCCATTCCCCCGGCCACTTATACTCGCATCATTTTCATTTTTTGTGTTTAACAATTCCTTAAAGTGTTCTCTACATCAGCCCACTTTTTCCCCCGTCTCCACTAGCAATCTACCATTTTTCTTTCACTCCCGGACTGACTTCTTTAACATCCTGTCTCTCTTTACCTCCTTCCAGGACATTTTCTTTGATTCCCTCCACTGTACACTCAAATTCCTCATCCACTCTCTTCTTACTCTCTGTTACAAATCTTTTCACATCTCTGCCTCTCTACATATAACTCTCTCTTCCATCTCTCAACTTCCTCCATACCCCTGTTTCTCATTCAAGCCCACGAAATGTTGGCTCTATCTGATGTGCCAAAAACATTTATCACGTACTGTAGTTTCACATAAACATATTCGATAGAGTCAATCCGGATGCTGTCACGTTAAAAAGGGGTGTCAAATCCCTGATCATGCGCTTCTCACAATTTTCAGCCAGCTTGATATCTTCACAGTCCCCCAGTCTCACCGATTTCCAAACCTCTCTTCCTCAATCACTCATTCACCATATCCCTCCACCTCCTTGGCCTGCCTCTCCCCCTCTCTCCTTCAGATTCGCTCAGATACACCTTTTTCACCACTCTATTGTTATTAATTCTCTCCACATCACCATACCATCTCAGTACACTCTCTTCGATTCTGGTGTCCACAGACTTCCACACTCCATATCTTTCACAAATCACATTACTTTGTATCCTATCCACTCTGTAGTCCCTTCATGTAAGCCTTGTGCAGCTGCAACACTCCAAGCCTTTGTTTATCAAGTGTGTCATTGTACCTGCAGCTTTTGTATTTGTGTCTGTACATTTCACTTCATTTACTCTTTCCTCTATTTTCTCTCATTATACCCAGGTATTTGAACTCTCTCACCAATTCCAACCTCTCCCCATTCACTGTTACATCACACTGGGAGCCACCTTCTCTCTCAATAACCATCACTTTACTCTTTTCTACATTTACTTTCAAGGCACGACGCTCACAGACCTCAACAAAACTCTGCAGTAGTCTACCAAGTTCTTATCCAGTATTTGCAAGTAGTACTGCATCATCAACATACAACAAATTTGAGATATTCCATCCATCACCATTCATTACCAATGCCATCCCCCTCTCCATTACTTGTGTAAACTCATCACCACATCTATATATATATATATATATATATATATATATATATATATATATATATATATATATATATATATATATATATACACCGAACAACCACTGGGACATCACAGAACCTTAGCACACGATCGTGAACCATTCTACCCTTTAACTACCATCATGAAAACTTTTGACAGCACCTAGCAGCTTACCATCTACACCGTACATGCGCTGAACCTTTCACAATCCTTCTGTCTGCTTTGTCACATGCTTTTTCCAGATCTATGAATGCCATAAACACCTTAGTCTCTCTCTCTCTCTCTCTCTCTCTCTCTCTCTCTCGTCCTGTTTCACTAACAAAGTTTGATGTTTCTTTGTCAGTTGCATATAATTTTAGATCAATATTTAGGAGTTTCGTAAGTTTCGTGTTTGATTTCGTTCGTCGGGAGTTTCCTTGTGCTATAATTTATGATGGAATGTCGGTAATTACAGTTTTCGGTATAGTATTTGTTGAGTTCTCTTAGTTGTTTCATTGAGTTGTAATATTGGCGTTTCGTGTGAGTTTGTGTGTGGAATTTCATTATCGTTTCGTGTGTAAATGGTATAGATTTTTTTTTTTTAAATACTGTGGTAGGTGGGGGTGCTCACCATCCACTCACTTGATGTAGTGCTGCTTTGGGTGTCTGCCCTTTCCTCCCTTCCTTCCTCTTCTTTGCTTCCTTCATTCTTTCCTCTTCTGACCACTGGTGACTTTACACTCTTCTGTCTTTCTTTCCTTCATTCTTTCTTCTGCCAGTGGGTGACTCTACACTTAGTGACAAGCCAAATGGTTTCCTGTACACCAGGAAGCCATTTACTACGCTGGGTATTAACCATATATCCAAATTATGGCGCCTGGTGGTTTAGTGGGTAATTAAGGCACTACGATCGGATTGAGTCTGTGTAGGTTTATATCCAAGGGATGGTTGGGGTTTATTGCTCACGTAATGCCAGTCAGGGATGAGTGAGGCTGGTCACTCATCTTAAATGTCAGGACCAACTTGCCTAGCCCCGGGCTCTTACGCTCCTCATGGGGCAGCACAGGATTAGATTATTATTGTTATAATTATTATTATTATTAGTCCTTATGATGATTATTATTATTAATTACTATGATTCGCCATATAAATGGCGAATCTTCCTGTTATGTCTGTATTATTATTTTTCTTTGCACTTTTTTTCTGTCTTGGTGATACTACACATGAAGGTACCCTAGGGTAACCCAAGTCTTTGTGTCAAATATAAATGACCTTGACCTATTTTTTTTAAGGTGATATACTCATTTTTCTTGTAAAAATTGCATATTTGAAATTGAAATAGCTCAGAAAATAATTGAGATAAAGCTATTTGGTTGAAAATCCTATGATAAAAAAGTGTGCTGAATAATTTTGGCTTAGTATTTTGCCATTTGGCCGAGTGGAAAGTACCGAATGCAAATATGCTCAGTTTTTTCTTTGCAACACGTTTTAAAGAAAACAACAAAAGCTGCAACACGTTTTAAAGAAAACAACAAAAGCTTTAAAACTGTAACTCTCCGGATACATAGCTGTGGACTCTCTTATGATCTGAAAGGAATATGGTTAAAGTTAAGCATACACTTAGCCAGTTATTGAGCAAACGTATGAAATGTCAACAGACACATCAGTTATGGAGTTGCCACGCCTCCCATCAATTTTACCCTATTATCTTCCGCTCCCCCGTCCGCCAGCGTCCTCCAGCCACTTGTGACAGAAATTATCTGTCTGTGACGCCACCGTGTTACGTTGTCCAAAAGCGCTTATCGATTTAGTCGATGGCTGGGGCAGTACTGTACATTTGAACGGCCATTGTAGTCGTGTTCTGTCGTCCTCTCCTCCACTACTTTCAACCCTTTCGCTATGTTTAGTATTTTTAGACTCGGGAGTATATCTAGGAGTAACGCTGTCCGTATGTCGTTTGCTAAAGTTTTTCGAACGTGAGATACTTCATTTTCGTAGACTATCGAAGCCCCTTGTCACAGCCCTGATGATCCCGCATCTACCAAGGACTCAGGCTTATGCTTATTCTTTTGCTTGTACCACCAGACAATTTTGTTCAGTGTTGGAAAGAGCTTATAAGGCTTTTTTGGTTGGAAAATGCCACAGGTGAATAAAATCGTCTGGTGATAATTCTCTCTCTCTCTCTCTCTCTCTCTCTCTCTCTCTCTCTCTCTCTCTCTCTCTCTCTCTCTCTCTCTCTCTCTCGGGTTACTGGATTTTTTTTTTTTTTTTTTTTTTTTTTTCCCGAAGCTCTCACCTTGGAAGATGTGCCGTTAGCTACAAACAGTCGTCTGGAGGTAGTAGGGGTAGCAAAAATTGTCATCGTACTGATATGGCGGATGTAAACGAATGAATAATTCTTGCAAATTCTTGATATTTTGAGAAATTAAATGATTTATGTAAATGAATGAAAAATGAAAATTTATGTACCGTATGCATAGGTCACGCTGTTTCTTATACAGTATAGCTTATTGTTATGTAGTCTTTGTCGTATTTTAGGTATCATTGGTATAATTAAATTGGCTTATAAACGCTTAGTTATGCCTTTCTATTTCATAAGTAGTTTCAGTGCATTTTTCCTATTATTATTTAGAATATATTCAAGTTCCTTGGGTTCATATTAAAAATAGGCGTTGCCCCATCAGTATACACATTGAGGTATACAGTCCCAGGAGCTGGTTCCGTCCCAGTTTACGCCGAGTATAAACACCATGGTTTACGTAAGGGTTTGAGGGGGAAGCTGTACCTGTCCAGATGCTCGTCCCCACAGATATGGCGCGTGGATAGAGGTGCCAACTCCCTCACATGCCAGTCCTTGATCTTCTTGTACTGACGGTTCTGAAGTGTGTTTATATCCCCCATCTAGGTTATGCATGATAAATAAGACGGATATGTGGACGGATTGGATGGTGTAATGCAACTGTGAGGGATAAAGAGGCTGATGGCAACTCACGCCACGAGTGATCTCGACGCCTCAGTTCGGATCAATAGGCTCTGTATTTCCAGCACCGCGGTTTACCCTCATTTTGGAAAGTTAAAAAAAAAAAGTTACCGCTCCATTTTGGACTACATTTGAAAAGTCAGACCGCGGCGTCAATACTTACCGTATTATTATTTCTTTAGGATGCTTGGTTTTTTCCCTTCCTGTGCCCTTTTTAAACCCAGTGAAGGCAGTGGTACGTTGTTCATGAACTGTTTAACTACGATGATGTGATGATTGTGCCATTTCCACCCCACAATTTCCCTCTTCCCTCTGCCTATCTCGTCAACCCTTATGTTAAGTTGTACAGCGAACATCGTGAGAGTATCATCCCAGCCATTGTTACCCCATGGTCGAATTGATTGTTTCTCGTTAAAACCATTATAAGAATTAGGAAAACTTTAGAAAAGTTCATTTTTAACTTGACGAGGCTAGCAACCTGAATTTTCTCCCTGCTCTTCCTAAGAAATCTTTAAGTATACCGAAGTGAAAGATTTCGTCGAAGCGAAACTTAAAAGGGATTATTTTTAAGAATACGGCCATATATCACTGCAGAAGAATGTGTGGTAGATCCAGCAGTTCCTTTCGCTGGGTATGTATAGTACCATAGTTTGACGACAATAAATATTTCAGTCAGTCCAATCATATTTTAGCGGACACCATGTTTGGGCTACTTTTGAAGCATACGCCTCGGTTTTAAAATGTCTTCCGCTGCGTGGCAGCATTTTATTTTGGTAGTGCACTTCGGAATAATCAATCGACAAACGCGCAGTTGACGATGGACTTGAAGGGGGAGCAGTTACGATGCTCGTGTACCTCTGTAGCGGTAATTTACACCCTTGTATCGTGAACCCAGTCCTTTCCATTTAACGTAGAAAGTTTGATGGCGGCCTGTGTGCAATTTTAGTGAGCTGTGACATAGCTGGGAAAAAAGGACAGGCATTTTGGTTGCATTGAAATCCTTGTGAATCCACTCGGAGGATACTGGTGCGCCGAAGGAGTCGAGATTGGTGTCTGTATCCTTGTATGTACCCGTGCGGTGAAGGACTGAGTGAGGTGGAGGCGAGTGGAATGGTGGAGGGAGGGTATTTATAGCAGTGGTGGCTTGTGATAGATACACCATAGATAGAGTCTCTAGCTAGTAAGAGGGAGATACCAAGTCACTGTCCTCTCCTAATCGGCTCTCCCTCTCCCACGTACGTCCCTTCCGACCTACAGTGTCATTGCGCCAAGTACTGTACAAAATTCTACCTACTGTATAGTGTCATTTGCGCCAAGTACTGTACAAAATTCTCCCTTTCCTCCATTCTCCCTCTCCCACCCCTTTATTTTCTATTTCCTCCCCTTCCTTTCTTCCCATATCTTTTACCATCGCTTGTGGTTTTTATTCATCATTTTCACTTAACCCATCTTTCTCACTCTTTCCTTCCCTTTATTTCTTTTTTAATATACAGTATTTTAATTTTAGATCATTATTTCTCACGGTATCATCTTACTGTATCGGTTCACCCTTCATAGTTACGGTTCTCACATCGCTTTATCACTTTCCCCTCCTGCTACGTGCTATCATCCACACACCCCTGTTTTTTATTCATCTCTCCACCTTTATTTCCCCATTCCTGATCACCCTATCCCCCTGTATCTAATCCATTCCCATCCTGCCCCTCACTCCTTACCCATTATTCATTCATTCCTTATAATAATAGCCTGTATTCCTATTTCCTCTGTCTGTCTGTCTGTCTGTCTCTCTCTCTCTCTCTCTCTCTCTCTCTCTCTCTCACTACGCCTTGCAGACAGCAATCCCAGTGACTTTTACCTCATCCCACGATAACCAAAAAAAGTCTAATTATACTCAACTGTCACTAGATCTGGAATTCGTAGTCTATGATCCCCCCAAAACTTTCAGAATATGCCACCGTATAGAATTTCCGTAGCGGTTCGCAACTTTGGCCATATGATTGCTATGCCTGTCCAAGGGGCCCCCCATACAGGGCCATCCATGTTTGTGAAAAGGCGATGGTATAATCATTGGTATTAGCCATACACTGTAAAATAGTAACGTGACCGCAATTTTCAGTTACCGTGTGTGGCGCACCTCGTAAAGATGAATAGTATAAGCCCGCATGTATAGCTCTCTATTGTATTTTGTTTTTCTCTTGGAGGGAACTGTTATTGCGGGCTCATGGCCTTTGGTTCCTTCTTCCTCGCATTAAAAAAAAAAAAAAAATTGCTCTAGAACAGTGGCAAAGAGATGACACTGTCCACCTCTGAAATTACCTGGCCACCCCAGCCTTCCCCAAAACCTTTGATGTTTTCCGTGGGCCATCCCATAACTAAACTTGACAGGTATCCCTTGGCTACTCCATTTAAACTCTAGCTACGTCCCTGCATTAACCAAGTAGAAAAAGTGTGGATGAAGGACTGGCACAAAAAAAAATCACATGAGACCCTTTTACAGGACCTTGATTACGTACTCATTCCCATATACCGCTGTATGATAAGGCAAGCGACATGTGCGAGAAAATAACAAAGCATGCGTTTGGGAGAGTGTGTAAGAAACGGAATCTAAAGGTGAATGTGGGGAAGAGTAAAGTTATGGTCTTCGAGAGAAGTAAAGTCAGTGAAGGTACATTGAGGCTGGGTGAGAAGGAAGTGGAAAATGTGAAGCTCATGGGTAGTGTGATGAGTAAGGATGGAAGTTTAGAGGGTAAAGTGCTTGAAAGGGTACAACAGGGAAGAAAGGTTGCTGGTTCCTTGAAAGCAGTGATAAGAAACAGGGAAGTGAGCATGGAAGTGAAAAAGCTACTCCATGACAGTACTGTGATACCAACTCTAACGTATGGAAGTGAAGTTTGGACCTTTTTGGAGGGACACAAGTCAAAAGTGAGAGCAATGGAAATGAGTTATTTGAGAGGAGCATGTGGTGTCACATGGAGTGACAAACTGACAAATGAGGAAGTGAAGGAGCATTGTGGTGTGGATGTGGATGTGATAGGAAGCGGTAGGAGAAACACACTGAGGTGGTTTGGCCATGTGGAGAGGATGGAGAGTGAGAGACTGACGAGGAGAGTGTATGTGAGTGGGGGGGAGGGAGGGGGAGGCTAAGGTTGAGATGGAGGGATGGAGTGGAGAGGTATATGAAGAGGGAGGTGTGAGCTGGGAGCAAGGCAATGAAATGGCGGGGGACAGAGCGACATGGAGGCGATTTGTTTGTGGCTACCTCTTACGGGATTAAGGCGTCTGGCAATAGATAGATGCTTGATACTCTTCAGTCATCTGTGCAAGCCTTCAGTCACACCCATACACGAAGGTGTATGGGCGTCTTTTGTAAATTCGGCCCCTGACCTTTCGAAAGCAGCCCAAGAGATCGTGGCTTAGGTATCCTCGATAACCAGCTGTGTTTTCCTCGGTCATTGGGGCTGGGTGGCTCAGTGGTAGAGCGTCGGCCTTGAGACCGGGGGGTCGTGAGTTCGAGCCTCGCCCTGTAGCTGCCATGCCGGGAGGGGAAGCGCCCTCTTGTCACCCAGCAGTGCTATATGATCTAATAAGGTCTAGCTCGGGGGAACTTTTTTCTCTCGGCCATTGACTCGAAGTCTAGAAAGGTCTCCGAATCACGTTGTTGTTTTCGAGCAAGATATTGAGCGGATTATTCTTGTGTATAAAGATGACGTGTTGTGTGTGAGGGATAGCTGGTTGTCGGAGTGCTTAGCCTCTCTCTCTCTCTCTCTCTCATATCGACTGCACCGTTGACTAGAAATTTCACGATGTAACAAAAATGTCTGCCCTTGTTACGTCAATAAACTGAGCCGTCCCCGCAACACAATAGAATTACGATGCTTTACATATGGCCCATCCTGTGCTTTTGTGCCGACAGATGCATTTTACTGAAGTGAAATGAAATATTTATTGTATCTGTCACCGTATCGCTTTCGCTGAGTGGAAACATCGCAATGGTGGCGTCTGGCAACTTTGCACATGTAAACAATCATGCCGCTAGCATTGAAGCTTTAGGAATATTCTCAATTTTTCGTTGCCACCCACTTATAAAGTAAGTTACGTTCATTATAGTCTCTGTATAGAACTCAGCATGTATAGATGTGTGTGATTTATTACAATATGAGGTATTTTACTGTAAACTTAGAAAATTTTATGTGGTTATGCTAGTTGTATCAGCTCCTCCATAAGCCATTTCTTGAAGATTTGAGTTTTAATGTGTGTGCCAAAGAGCTAATTCATAAGCGAGTGTTTGGCAGCCAGTGAGCCCATTGTGGGATGCAAAAAGATTGGTGAATTTGTTATTTCAAATTATATCATGGCTGGCAGCAGGTTAGTAGGTGCATAGCATTGACTAACATTTTGCTTTTCTGCCTGTCTCACAATGGCCAGTCAAACCAGCATTGTGTTTGATCACCCAAGCTTTAGACTGTAATATCCAGAGGGTATGTAGATATTAGAACTCTGTGACAACTAAAATTTACATGCCATGCATTTTTGAAAATTTTATTAGTACTGTAGTAGTAGCCTACTGATGGTTGGTGAATCATTTACGTGGTATTACTTTATATTTTCATGGTGGAATATATTGAAATTCTGTAGCTTTATAATAATTGCATTTTGGTTATTTGTTATTGCTTGGCGTGGTATATGGTTTTTGTATTTGGAGAAAGAATACTTATATCAGCTCACAGGGCTCTGGTAATTTTTTTTTAATCAGTGAAATAGAATGATTGTAGTAATGTATTTATATTACACTAATTTATAGGAAGAGCGTACAAGAATTTTTTCTTTGACCTTGACCGTTTCCAGTGGTTTTTTGCATGATTCATATGATTTTGACCATGTTACTGTTGCAGACCAATAATTTATGAAATTTTACCCATTTTAAAATAACTTTTTAAATTCTTTTTTAAGCAACGTTGGGTCTGGTTAGTACTTGGATGGGTGACCGCCTGGGAACACCAGATGCTGTTGGCATCCCTACGTGTCAAGTGGGGTTGGTGGAGGATTAGTGCCCCTCCTTGTAAAACAATTAACTCTAAGCCATTGGCCACCCCGTCTGGGATACATGGCGTCTGGCAATGAATGAATGAATGAAACATGGTAACAGTGACAATAGTACCCCTCCCCCTGGGGGTAGGGGGGTTTCAAGAATACTCCCCCAGTATCCCTGCTTGTCGTATGAGGCGACTAAAAGGGTTGGTGGTGGGTTAGTGCCCCACCCTGTAAAAAGAACTAACTAAACTAGCGAACAAAGCTCCTCAGACCAGGACGGACCATACGTTGACGGCCAAGGAACGTACAAAGGACATTCCAAGGATGGGAACATGGAATGTGAGAGGAGTGAATGAAGAAGTGAGAGAGAGAGAGAAGTTGTTCAGGTGCTTGAGGATGCAAGAGTGGATGTAAGTGGAATGACTGAAACTAAATGGAAAGGTGAAAGGGTGAGAGAATGGGAGTATGGTTTAGGAATATGTACCGGAGTTAATGAGAATGAGAGGGCAAGAGAGGGAGTACTGGTATGTCTGATGATAAGCAAGAAATGAAAGGGGAATATAAAAGAGTATGGACCAGTGGGTGCAAGGATTGTATGGGTGAGGATGAAAGTAGGTATACAAGCTTGGGCGACTGTATGTGTGTATGCGCCAACAGAGGACCGAGTGGCAAGAGTAAAAGATGAGTTTTGGGCAAGTGTAGAAGCATGTATGGATAAGTTTGAGAGGAGCGAGAGAGTGTTTTTGACTGAAGACATGAATGGCAAAAGTTGGGAATGTACGAGTGGATGGAGTGGTTGGTCATTGGGGCGTGCTAGCTGAAGTAGATTGGAATGGTAGTGCTGTGGTGGACATCTTTGCTAGTAAGGGGTTGGCAATAGCCAACACCTTCTCCCGGCATAAGGTGATGCACAGGTATACATGGCAAGTCATGAGGAGGATGGATGAAGAGCTTATTGAATGAAAGGCAATGATAGATTACGAGTGTGTGGATGGGCGAATGAGAAGACAAGTGTTGGATGCAAGAGGGTGGGGGAATGGAACCTCAGACCATCACTTAGTGATGGCCAAGGTAAGGCTGCAAAGAAAATGGGTGAAGACACGAAGGAGAAGACAGGAGGAAACAGCTCCTGTGAAAAGAGTGGAAAAGTTGCAAGAGAGTGAGAAAATGGCAGAGTATAAGAGCATAGTGGAAGAAAGATTGGGAAGGTATGAGTTAGAGCAGATGGAAGGAGTGGAAGAAGTATACAAGATATTCACGGAAGAGATGGGCGCAGTGTGCAAGGCGGTTTATGGAGTGAGGAGGAGATGCAGGGGTGTGCAAGGGACAGCATGGTGGAATGATGAGGTGAAATGAGCTGTGGAACAGAAGAAGAAGGCATATAGTGACTGGCTAGCAAGTATAGGTAGGGGAGTAGATGAGAGAGAGAAAAGAGAGGTATATATGAGCAGGAGAAGGGAGGTGAAGAGATTGGTGAAGGAGAGTAAGAAGGGAGTGGATGAAGAGTTTGGGAGGAATCTGAGTGTGGAATGGAGGGAGAGTAAGAAATTGTTTTGGAAGAGGGTAAAAGAACGTGACAGTGTGAAAGGTGAAATAGTAGAGGAGTGACAGATGGGAATAATAGATGGTTGGTGGAGAAGAGAGAGAAAATGAGGAGATGGAGGGAGCACTTTGAGGATTTGTTGAATGCAGAGAGTGAGAGCAGTGTGGGTATAAGTGGCTGAGGAATGGCTGGGAGAAGAAGAGATGAGAGGAGAGGGGAAGAGATCAGTAGGGCAGAAGTAGTTGTAGCAATGAAGAAGATCAAGATGGGAAATGCCCTAGGAATTGACGGAGTGTATGGTGAAATGCTGAAGTATGGGAATGAGATTGTTGTGGAGTGGATTGGAAGTTGTGTAGATTGGCTTGGGGAAGAGGGAAGGGTTCCAGAGGACTGGAAATCAGGTATAATTGTTCCTTTATACAAAGGAAAAGGGGAGAGAGAACTATGTGGTAACCATAGGGGTATTTTCCGTCTTAGTGTGATTGGAAAAATATATGGTAGAATACTTATTGATAAGGTTAGGTATATGACAGAGGAGTTAGTTGGAGAAGAACAAGGGGGATTTAGGAAGAGAAAAGGGTGTGTAGCTCTGATATTTGTTCTAAAGATGTTTAGTGGAGAAGTACAGTACCCTTTCGTCCAACACGGCAATATTGTCATGCACAGCCCCCGTGTTGGACCAAAAACGTGTTGGGCAAACAACAGAGCTTATGGGGAAAAATGAATTATGTCAGCAACCCTAGGAAAAGTCACCCTAAATACCTACCATATACCTATACTTATACTGGTACTACTGTAATTAAAATAAATGGTAATGTACTATGAATGATAACTAACCTTTTAGGATAGTTTTGGTGGGCTTGCTGGGAATGGAAGGTGGTATCCAAGGCTGTAGGTAGTCTTACTGGGTCCCCAGAGGATGGCTGCTGGCATCACTAGCAGGTAATGGCTGCTGTTCCTCCCCAACCTCCCTCATAAATCCTTTGAAATCACATTCAGAATCACTATCCCTGTCCACATCCATGAAAGTTCCTGCTTCTGCCTGTCCTAGCACTCTTCTCTCTTCCTCCTTTTGCTGGAAAATCTTGTCTTGGTTTTTTATTATGGTCCTCACACTGGCTTCATTCACGTCTTAGGCCTTGACGATGTCCACATTCCTCTCCCCTTTCTTCTTCCTCTCGATGATTTCTAGCTTAGTGGCCTGAGGGAGGTGCCGCCACTTCTTGGGGTTCTCAGAAGGCTTCATAGGCATCATGAACAGGGTAAAATGCAGTAGCAAGGGCAGAAAATGCAGTGAGAAAAAACATCGCCCAATGCGAATTATGCGACTGAGTGGCACTGTGGCGGGAGAAATTTAAACAAAACATCACGTGAGAGCAGAAGCATTTTTAATTGGGCGACATCACGATCACGTCACAATAGCGGGCTGGGGAGGCTACTTGATCAGAAGTTTTGATTGGATGTCAGCGTCATGGGAATGTCCAGTATGACCATGTTGAACCGGGGGTGATTGTGCTAGAGGTGAACTCTGCGGATTTCACCCACTTTTCGGAGCTCCATCCACATTATGCTAACGCACCCGTGTTACAGTAATTAAATCGTATTTAATCATACTAATTTTTTGCTCTCCATGCTGGACAAATGCGTGTTGGATGCGAGCATACTGTATCTAGAGAAGGGAAAGAAAGTGTATGCTGCCTTCACGGACTTGGAGAAAGCATATGACAGAGTTTAATCACACCTGTTCTAATGCTGTCCACTGCAAGGAGAGGGCCTATAAAAGCTACTGGAGCCAACCCACCCCTGAATCACATCGTCTTTATGTTTCTGCCCGGAATCGTGCTAAGTCTGTTCATTGCTCCGCTGAAAATAATTTCATTCGTACTAAATGCTCTCAACTCTCCAACTCGAATTCTTCCCACTCCTTCTGGCACCTCGCCAAAAACTTTTCTAACAACTTTACCTCATCATCCTTCCCTCCTGTTTTCTCCTGATGGTTCTGTAGCTATTTCTTCTGATAAAGCAGATCTCTTCACTCAGACTTTCTCCTCCAGTTCCACCTCAGACGATTCCGGTGCTGTTCCTCCATCACTTCCCCCTCTGACTTTCTCATGACTGACATTAAAATTTCTTTAGCTGATGTATTTTCTGCCATCACAGTCCTCAATACTAACAAGGCATATGGGCCTGATGGAGTCTCTCCTGTTGTACTCAAGAACTGTGCTTCTGTGCTTACACCCTGCCTAGGCAAATCCTTTTGTCTTTGTCTGTCAACTTGTACCTTTCTTTCTTGCTGAAAGTTTGCTCTAATACAGCCAGTCCCAAAGAAGGGTGATCATTCCCAACCTTCTAACTATCGTCCAATTGCTTTAACATCCTGCATCTCAAAAGTTTTCGAGTCAATTTTTAATAGAAAAATTTTAAAGCATCTTTCCTATCACAACCTTCTTTCTGATCGTCAGTATGGGTTCCGTCAGGGATGCTCTGCCGGCGATCTTCTCACCTACCTTTCAGACTCCTAGTCATCCTCCTTTTGGGACTTTGGCAAAAGATTTGCCATTGCACTTGACATCTAAAAGGTTTTCGATCGAATCTGGCATAAATCTTTAATTTCCAAACTGCCCTTTTACGGTTTCTATCCTTCTATCTGTGCCTTCATCTATAGCTTCCTTTCTGGTTGTTCTATAGCCGCTGTTGTAGACGGTCATCGTTCTTCTCCTAGATCTGTCAACAGTGGTGTTCCCCAGGGGTCTATCCTATCACCAGCTCTCTTCCTTTTATTCATAAATGACCTTCTAAGCTGTACATCTAACCCTATCCACTCGTACGCTGATGACTCCACCCTTCACCTTTCCATTCGGTTCCCGCAACGTCCATCTCAGCAGTTGCTTCATTAAACAAAGGATGAGGCTATGGCACACCTAATGTCTGACTTGGCTCGTATCTCTGACTGGGATAAAAATAATCTTGTTATTTTTAATGCATCAGAGACTCAGTTCTTACACCTATCAACCCAACAAAATCTTCCACAGGTGTACCCACTAATGTTTAATAATATTCAGCTTAATCTTGCATCATCCTTGAATATGCTTGGGGTTTCATTCACTCGGGACTTATCTTGGAATGATCATATTACATCTCTTGTAAAATCTGCTTCCAAGAGATTAGGTGTGCTAAGCCAGCTGCATTCCTTCTTTACCCCTGCACAATTGTAGACTCTGTACACGGGTTTTATCCGCCCCTGTGTGGAGTACAACTCACGTGTGTGGGAAGGCTCCCCACATAAAGCTCTTCTCAATAGGGTGGAGTCAAAGGCTTTTCGTCTCATTAACTCTCCTCCTCTTACTGACTCACACGGTGACCTCGTCCCAGGTCATTTTTGGTGTACCTTGTGCTACCCTACCCCCAACATTAACACTTCTCACACTCTGCACCCAATTACCATCCCCCATCCTCTCTACATGCCCAAACCATCTCAGTCTACCTCTCCTCATCACAACACCAGTACACTCCAGTCTTATCCTACTTCTCAACTCTTCCATAATAAACCTAGCCATCCCAGGTCTTACACTCAGGGACGCATTGCACATCCACCTAATCATTGCCATTTCTGTACGTTTGAGCCTGCGAGTATCCTCTTCCTTTGCTGCCCAGGTCTTACTACCATACAGCCATACACTCATAACACATGCTGCATTCAAAGATCCCATAGCATGGAGGGAGAGCCCTCTGAGTGTCAGGAGAGGCAACAGCTCCCTGAATTTCTTCCAACCACTCCTCATCCTAGCCACAGAGCTACCTCCAGCCACACCTCCAGCACATAACATGTGTCCCAAATAACAAGACTTCCACACACTCAAGAGACTCACCAGCAGGTTCAATCCATTCACCACTGGCAATCTCCACTTGCTCTCCTCGACACACGGCACATTTGAAATTAGCATTATCTTGCAGTCTGCCTCTAATACCACTACATCGCTTATGCACCCACTTATCACAAACAGTGCACAAAATAGAATCACTTCTTACGCCCTTGTGGCAGACCACACAGCAGCCTCTGGCTCTTCATAAAATGTCTTGAGAGCCTTCCAAGGCATCAAGGTACACTCAGTGCACAAGCTAGCCTTTTCAAAAACTGGATTTGAACCGACTGTGGAGCAGGAAACATTGTTCATTAGCAGCAGATTTCATGGGACAATGAAGAGGGAAGGGGGATGCTAGTTGGCCCAGGACATGTCAGCATAATGTTGCCTTATCACATCCCAGTATCATACAAAGCCTAATATTGCACTAATAATGTCCATGTGTAACAGTTTCATAGAACTGACAACATTGTAGTGATTAGTCTTTTAGAGAGATGGTGCTACAGTCAGTATAAACATTAATCTCATCCCATCCTCCCACATGAAAAAATAGCACTCATTTCTGACAAGTAATATCAAGAATACCTGTATTCTTAATTATCCCTAAACCATCTGTTTGAGAGAGTAATGATGTACCCTGTAAAGTACCCGAGGGTAAGGCCAAGAAAATTTTGGAAATCCATGTGGAACTATTACTGTAATATGACCTTTATACTCTACTAAACATTTACAAAACTGGAAGGCTTTAGCCCTGTGTAAGAGAAAAATATATTGTTTTCTGTCTATCTATCTATCTGTTGCCAGGCGCCTTAATCTCATAAGGGGTGGCCATAAACAAATTACCTCCATGTCACCTGGTCCCTCCCCCATTTCACTGCCCTTCTCCCAGTTCACACCCCACTTTCTTATATACCTGACCACTCCATCCCTCCCTCCCATCCTTGGCCTCCCCTTCCCTCTCCCTGCCCTCCCTCCTCACTCACATACACACTTCTCGTTAGTCTCTCGCTCTCCATCCTATCAGCATGGCCAAACCACTTCAGTGTATTTTTCCTAACGCTTTCTATCACATCCACATCCACACCCACACCACAACACTACTTCACTTCCTCATTTGTCAATCTCCCTCTCCATGTAACTCCAAATGCTCCTCTCAAATAACTCATTTCCATTGCTCTCATTCTTGTGTCCTTCCAACAAGGTGCAAGCTTCACTTCCATACGTTAGAGTTGGTATCACAATACTGTCATGCAGCAACTTTTTTACTTCCATGCTCACTTCCCTGTTTCTTATCACTGCTTTCAAAGAACCAGCAGCCATTCTTACTTCATATACCCTTTCATGCACTTCATCCTTCAAACTTCCATCCTTACTCATCACAGTACCCAGGTACTTAAATGCACTTGCATTTTTCATTTCTTCATCCTCCATTAGCACTGAACATCAAGTGACTTCATTCTTCTCGTAGATTATAACTTTTTTTGTATAAAGTACAGTATATAATTTTCAGAATATGTATACTGGGCTATTACATGCATTTGCAGTGATTGATGACACTAGCGTGTATGTGGTCTACTTAGAATTTTAAAAGGTGAAATAAAATAAGTTAAGGTGGTAGGTGGGGGCGCTCACCATCCACTCACGTGATGTAGTGCTGCTTTGGGTGTCCGCCTTTTCCTCTCTTCTTTCCTGCCTCTTCTGTCTTTCTTTCCTTAATTTTTTCCCTTTCTTCTGCCTATGGGTGACTTTACACTCCCTCTTCAGTCTTTCTTTCCTTCTTTCTTTCCTCTTCCTTCTGCCTGTGGGTGACTCTACACTGAATGACAAGCCAAATGGTTTCCTGTACACCAGGAAACCATTTACTACACTGGGTGGAAACCATATACAGTAACCAAATTATGGTGCCTGGTGGTTTAGTGGGTAATTATGGTGCTCAAATTGGATTGAGCCTGTGTAGGTTTACATCAAAGGGGTGGTTGGGATTTATTAAATAGTTCACCTACTGTAATGCCACTCAGGGATGAGTGAGGCTGGTCACTCTCATCTTAAATGTCAGGACCAGCTTGCCTAGCCCCGGGTTCCTACACTCCTCATGGGGAGACATAGGATTGGATGATGGATGGAAGGATGGAAAATGAAAGTAAAAAGGCACTTTCACTCTTGAAAATGACCCCCAGTCAGGAACAGTTACTCCATCAGTGGTACTTAAAATTAAGAAGAGAAGGGTAGTTGTTGTAGTTGAGAGGGGAGGTGGGGAAGAGAGAAATATGACAGTTGAACTGAATGAGAACCCTAGCTTTCATGGAATTAATTAATTCATGAAATAATGAATATTGACAAAATTCTCACTGTGATAAACAGTATTTCATCATTGCTACCAACAGATGATATTTTTATCTGGAAAAATTAAATGAGCACCTTGATTAACCTCCTCACAAGAGAGATTCCCAAAACTTAATAAAATTATCTGGCGTTAATGACAATGAATCCAAACAAGACCATCATACCTGTAGCTAAAGTGGTTAAAGTTTGGGACAGTCTAACTCTTAAGGGTTTCTAATACGACACATTTAGGACATTCACATTTACCCAGTATGGAAACAGATTTACAGAACAGAATGAATGCTGTAACTTTGCAAATACAGTAACGTTAATATCCTGTAGACTTCAATTTTATGACAAAAAAATTAGATAGACTTCAGTTTTACAACTAACAAATTTGGAAAATTCCTTAATCCAAGATTTAATGTACTATACTGTACTGTACATATTTTCAACCCAGTTACAGCAACTTGAGGTTGTAAAAAAACATGATAATATTCCCCCTCCCAAATTCCCACATACAGGCGCTCCCCTTTTACGAACAGTATACTAATGAATTTTCAACTTTACGATCATGTACTTTCAGTACTTTATTCAGTGAATTACAGGTCTCCATCATTGTGCAATGTTTTGTTTTATGATATTTCGCATTTACGATTGTTCTTTTTTAGTACCAATCGTTCGTTTTACGATTGAGCTCCCCCGCATTTACGATGGGTAATGTGGAGAAATCCCCTGCTCACAGGCAGATCACCTGAGAGTTGCGTGGCATACCCACCCCGCGCACACAGTTTCCCGTGCTTCTGCCAACCAAGCATCACAGGTTCTGAGACAATTTGCTGTCAAGTCAATTCGGCATCAGGCAATTCGCCCTCAAAACATGGACGATTCCCCATAATTCTATAAATATACTTATTATTAATTAATCAATTCTTTAATAATTATATTTCAGGGGGATCCATCAAAGTCTATGTTCAATAGCATAGGCTTTGGATATTATTTATTAGTTGCACCTTTAGTCAATAATTAAGTTGTTTCTTCCTCAATGTAGTCGCCTTTGAATTATATTCTAGCGTCACCCATAGCCTTCTTCCTTAATGATGGCGAATTATCTTGTTATTTTTGTGATGGTAAATTGACTTGATGGCGAATTGTCCCAAAACCGCATCACTGCCCAGTCTCACCCGTGTGCTTGTTCAGCTTACAAACTCCATGTGTCTGTGTGCATCAGTGCCCAGGATATTACTATTTTTCCTGTTCTTCCTATTGTACCATATTTTATGTTGTTGTTTATGCTATTTCATGTCTTTATGTCTGCAAATGTATATTCATATGCGATTCAGATGCACTACGGCACATAAAGCATCATTATTATTGCATATTTGATCACTTGTATGGGTGTTGGGTTTCTCATATATGAGTTCAGGAACACGTCCCTATTTTTCCCATTACACATTAAGTTCGCTGTATGATATTTCGGTATACGATTGCCTTTCTAGGAATGCATACCAATTGTAAAGCGAGGGAGACCTGTACATGACATTCAGTACAGTACTTTATTATAAAACAGGCTTTGTGTTAATGATTTTGCCCAACTGTAGGCTAATGTAGGTGTTCTAAGCATGGCTCGGTAGACTTGGCTAGGCAATGATGTTTGGAAAAACTAAATTAGGAAGAAAAGTACTTCTTTACAGCCAAATTGTGTGTGTGTGTGTGTGTGTGTGTTTGTGTGGTTATCCAATCACATTTACATGTTTATGTGATCACCTCCACCAAGGAGGTTATGTTTTCACCCCTGTCCATTTGTTTGTTGGTTGGTTGGTTTGTGAGCAAGATTACACAAAAACTATTTGATGGATTTACGCAAAACTTGGTAGAAGAATGGGCCTTGGCCCAGAATAGACTCCATTAAATTTTGGTGCGGATCCTGATAAAGATGCAGATCCAGGAATTAATTTTCACTTTCTTTAACATTGCAAGATAGGACGTTTTTCGACATTTTCATAAATTTTTCGGTGAATATTGCATGGATATTGATGGCAGAGGTATGCGCTCAACAGAGTGCCATTCTAGTTGTTTTATGATTTCAGATTTATATACTATAGGTTCTTTAGTAAAAATGTATATACTGTACAGTACTGTGGAGGGCATTGTACTTTATATGGCAATTTTACTATACAGGTACAGTATTTAACTAGTACTGATAGCGAGCGTTCCTGTGGTGGGACTGTGCATCCCAGGTGAGGAGAAGTAACTGTGACTGGCCTGGTAGCAGAACTTCCCCGACCTACTGCGTGTCCTGTGAGGAGGGTTCGTGATTCTTTAAGGTTATACCATTTTGTAGTGTTCATTGTTATATACTGTATTTTGCTAAGTTATTCCCATCAGTAACTACCTGCATGTTTATATGTTTACCTATATCATTATTTTCATTTTTAATTTCATTTTTGTAATTGATACTGGTGTTGGGTGTTTTATTATTATTATTATTATTATTATTATTATTATTATTATTACCATATTATTATTCCAAGCAACCTTTAACTGTTACTTCTGTCATTCGTCCTTTCAGTCATAGTACATCCTCTATCCATCTATCTATTGCCAGATGCCATAATCCTGTAAGAGGTGGCCATTTGACTTAGAGTTATTTGTTTTTCGGGAAGGGGCACTAACCCTCCACCAACCCACTTGTTGACACATAGGGAGCACGTATGGTTTGGCTATATGGTTACCCCCCAGCATTGTAAATGGTTTCTTGGCTTACAGGAAACCATTTGGCCTGTCACTCAATGTAATGCCACCTGTAAAGGAAAGAAAAGCAATAAGAAATGTCAGGAAAGATGGGAGATATAAGAAGAGAGGAGGGCAGGCACAGAAAAAGAATGATAAAGGCTAAGGAAGAAGTAGGCAGCACTACATCAAGTGAGTGGATGATGGTCGCCACCACTGAATATTTTATTCTTGCTGGCAGTGGACAGTTTTTTCAACTTTGGGAAAGAACTCTAGAAGCAGAACAGTCATCAAAGGTTGTATCTAACCTCTCCAGTAAAAAAAAAAAAAAAAAAAAAAAATCTGGAAATAACAAGAATATCTATCTATCTATTGCCAGACGCCATAATCCCTTAAGGGGTGGCCATTTGACTTTGGGTTATTTGTTTTAAGGGGAGGGGCACTAACCCTCCACCAACTCACTTGTTCACACGTAGGGAGCATGTATGGTTTGGTTATATGGTTACCACCCAGCGTTGTAAATGGTTTCTTGGCTTACAGGAAACCATTTGGCTTGTCACTCAATGTAAAGCCACCTGTAAAGGAAAGAAAAACAATAAGAAGTGACAGGAAAGATGCGAGAAATAGGAAGAGAGGAGGGGAGGCACAGAAAAAGAATGATAAAGGCTAAGGAAGAAGTAGGCAGCACTACATCAAGTGAGTGGATGATGGTCGCCACCACTGAATATTTTATTCTTGCTGACAGTGGACAGTTTTTTCAACTTAGGGAAAGAACTCTAGAAGTAGAACAGTCATCAAAGGTTGTATCTAACCTCTCCAGTAAAAAAGAAAAAAAAAAAAAAAAATCTGGAAATAACAAGAATATACATATTGTAAAAGATCCCATTGGATTGATGGTGTTTGGTTCTCATTGTTTTTACTCTCATCAGATGATAAGTTATAATAACAAGTAATTACTAAATAATTAATAATAAATTATTAGTAAATAATAAATATGATAAATAATAATAAATAACTGATAATTTAAGTACTGGAAACCTAATTCTTTCAAGTGAGAATTGTTATTACTATCATTATTATTATTTATTTTTATTATTATTAATTTAATGACTTTTGTTGGTTCAAGCAATTAAGCAGTAACTCATAGTAAGGTGATGAAATTAGAAACATACAAACTATAAATAACTTTGTTTGCAAAATCCCAGGAACATTATCGAATAGTACTGTAATCACTAAAACACAAAAATCACATTACAACAACAACATTGACTGTACACACCTCACACCCTCAGTATCATGTCTGATGTATTTCATTGCTTATTTTCAGGAATATAAGCATGAAAAAATTAAATAGAGAAAGAAGAAGTCTATCTATCTATCTATTGCCAGACGCCTCAATCCCGTTCGGGGTGGCCACAAACAAATCGCCTCCACGTCACCCTGTCTCCCGCCATTTCACTGCCCTGCTCCCAACCCATATCCCCCTCTCTCATATACCTCTCCATCTCATCCTTAGCCTCCCCCTCCCTCTCCCCCCCTCCACCTCACTCACATACACTCTCTTCGTCAGAAGAAGTACTGTCATTAATACCACACTGGTAGAAATTACACAGACCTCACTTATTTCATCGCCTCCTTGATATGTGTACTATACATTAATTTATTGCCCGGTTTTAAGAATTTAATATTTAAGGAGTTTCATTTAAATAAAAGTCTTAATTTGCATATTAATTTGGTGGTAGTACAGTAATAATTGCTTAACTGGTGGATTGCGCAATTACTTTTTTTTTTTTTTTTTTTTATCCCACCCTGTGGTGCACAAAAAAGGAAAAAAATAATCTTTATAGTTTTTGTTTATTATAAACTTAAAGATAAACGTCGAGGGCATCATCTAATGGGGGGGGGAAAAAAAAACTCTCCATCTTTGCATAGCGCCATGTGTAAGTTTGCGTAGGGGTGGAGTAGTGAGCAGTGGTGCATGGCCACTGGGAGGTTGTGGGCTGTGGGGGAGAGGTGGGGAATGTGGTATAAGGCTTTTTGTTGTTATTTATTTTTCTGAAATATGTATATGTACATTATAGTACTGTTCTTTTTTTTATAGATTTATATACAGTATTAGGCTGTTTTCACATTTTGCAAGTGTAATATATAGCTATAAGTAAATAGATAAGGAATAATATTTTTATACATAAAATTATAAAATATTGACTTCTAGGGTGTAGAACAGTGAAAATGTAATTTTATCTACCTTCATATGGGTGTAGTTGTGGGCGTAAGGTTGTGTAGAGATAGAGTAGTGGGCAGTGATGCATGGCTGTGGTCAGGTTGTGAGCTGTGGGGGAGAGACAGGGGCATTGTATGAGGCTATTTTGTTGCACTTTGTCACTTGTTTTTCATCTTCACTATCACTTTGAATGAGCTTTCATTTCACTCCCACTTTTTCAATAATGTATTTTTGCACCAAGCCCCACCACAACTGC
The DNA here is from genome assembly GCF_032717465.1 of Coenobita brevimanus. Lineage (NCBI taxonomy): Eukaryota > Metazoa > Arthropoda > Malacostraca > Decapoda > Coenobitidae > Coenobita > Coenobita brevimanus. The sequence goes on along the minus strand of NC_137002.1, from coordinate 2,031,041 downwards.
AGGAAGGATGGGGTTGTGGGTCGTCAGGAGATGATGAATCACTTCTGTCCCCCATGCTGCCTAAAGGCCTACCGGGGCTGGGAGGCATGGTGCAATGTGAAGTTGAGAGATTCCCCCACCCACCGCCAGGGTTAGTGGATGCCTACTGTTACGGGAACTTTTGTGAAAAATTTTTGGGCTCAGCACAGCCTGAGCTGTGGCTCACAATGCAGCGCTTCCCGGCCTGAGCTGTGGCTTACAACGCGGCACTTCCCAGCCTGAGCTGTGGCTCGCAATCCACGGGTTAAGTGAGATTGATCATGTAGCTGTGAGTCAATATTCCATTCATTGGTGGTGGCATATTAGGAGGGCAAATTACTTGGTTCCGTTTGAAGCCCATAATTGCCAACATCATGTTTGTATTGTATTTCGTCAGAATTTTGTAGACCAGTCATAAGCACTGTACAGTATATAAAATGTATGATTGCTGGAAGAAAAAATGCCAGCTTATTACAGTGGAATCTAAAGTGCAGCTTTATGAGACTAAGCACATGCTTCAATTTGAAAATACCGCAAGTTAGAAATAACTAATCTTATGGACAAAATTACTTATTGGTCTGTCATCTCGGAAAAGTTGCCCTCCGTACCCCCAAACCTACATCAATCTGGTCACCAGTGAACACTAACCTGGAAAAGAAAATAGTAAAGCATATTTAATAGGGATGAAAAACATTGTAAGAGTCTTACCTTACTCTGAGTGATGACATTGCTTGAATGAATGGGGGAGGGGGAAGGGGTTTTAACCCCTTAAACGCGGCTGTGTACGGTCGATCCCCCCCGAGTGGCGGGGTTGTATCGCGGTCTGAGTACCTGTAGGAAAATATTCGCCAAAAATCAGAGATTAACCCTAGAACATTATACTTGGTATGGCAGATAGTACTTACATTCAGCTTTCTCCAGAGACAGGTGTTGAGCCTTCGTGGACTACCCAAGGACTTGTGGAGACTTGCAAAGTTGGGTAACCAAATCTTCACTTTCACACCTCCAGCAACCCGGTTTTCCCTCTACCACAGCCTCATTCTGTCACAGTAAACTTTATACTACAACGTAAAGGTAGTTAGGAATCCGTATTTGTACAATAAGCACTGAAAATAAGGCTAAAATCAACGGAGCGTACGGCCGACATGCACTGTGGCGGCGATCTTCCCGTCACTCAACAAACATTTCCATTTTCACAGCTAAAAACATGTATACTACATTATTTTCAATCATATTACTTCCCAAAAGATCACCACGGCGCGCTTTTTATTCTGCCTTACGTCCGCCACTTTATTCTCGTTCCTGTCGGCCGCTTGCACTGACTGGGAAGAGCTAGAACTTGCCATAATCTCACTTTGAAAGCCTGCAGTAAACTGATGCTAAACAGGGGCAAACCGTGAGAAAAAAAGCTAGTGTTACAACTGGGGAAACAAGCGTTTCCTAGTAGCATAAACTGCTTGTGAGAGGAGATCGCAGATTTACAGTTCTGAGCGCTCAGAGCGCTGCCATGTATCACAGCCAGGCTGGCCTGGCCGTTGTGGGGGGGAGACGGGGGGAAAATGCGATATTTGGCAACAACTGAGGTCAGTAGTACAAAGGTAAAGTATGCTAGTTGTAGCTAGAGGGTGGTGGTACTGATAGACAATACCAGCTGGAGCCTGCTTGCCCGCGGTTATTCAAAATTTACTCAAATCGCAAACGCGACGATCCGCCGTTCTGTCCTTTGGGCCGACCGTCGCAAATGCGACGATCCGCGTTTAAGGGGTTAAGGCTTGAGGCAGGCTACGTCCTCTCAGCACAAGGCAAGGGTGCTGCGGGCTCATGCTGCTGCCTCTGTGTGGCTTCCTCTTCATCAGCCTCCCTCAGGATCCCCTTAAAGTCCACTGTGGAGACAATGGAAGCGGTGTCGTCGTCACCCTCAGCTGCCTCTGCGTCATCGTAAGTATCAGGCACGTGCGAAAGGCCAGACTGTGGATTTGGCTGAGAGCAGCCAGAGTATCGGGTGATTAGCTTCTGTTGACACGCATTCACCTGCGTGTCATGCAGATCGTTGTAACACTGAACTGCCTGTAGTATGATAAAAACCTCATTATGCCTCACTTTATCTCTGTCTATTCTTTCCACTTTTTCCTTTGCCATATCTATGGCTACAAGCAAATTGTTCATGTCCTTCATTGAAGGATTCACATTTTCTATCACATCTTCACTTTTTTCTCACACGATTCATCCTAACCACATGGTCATCATCCTCCATAACAGCACTCTACACTGCCGCTGTTGCCTCCAGCTGTGCATTAACCACCTCCCTGACGTCCTCAGGTGTCACCTTGTTAAACCTTGGCAAGCAGCAGGCGAGTTCCACAGCCTGGGCCACTCCTTCATCGATTGGCTGTACAGGACCTGGTGGTGCCAGACAAGAGTGAGGGAGGATGAGCCACCCAGCGTGTAGGATTGTTGCCACATTCACCTGACCCTACACCTTAAACAGCCCATCAGTCAGGCCTTTAATGTTGTACCGACGCCAAAACTCCACTAGTGTCAAGACTGACTGAGGGGCTGTGGGGTCGTACTGTAATTCTGTTTCCTTTTCTTGGGCTTCATCATCGCCATCATCACTGGTGTTACCACCAACAGCTTCTTGTTGCTGTTCCCCACCATATGCAGGCCTCTCCACCCCTACCGTCATGTCCTGAAGCACAGCCATCTCTGGAGCGTCATCCGTCACAGCGTTGCTGAACCGTTGAAACATTACCTGCTGATAGGTGACTTTGGTGTTTGCTATTACTTCATGGTCAAGGAGCTGTAGAAGGGAGGTGGTGTTGGGTGGCAAAAACAGCACCTTGACTCGAGGGTGGTGAGAGGTAAGGTGCTGCGGGTGGCATGGAGCATTATCCATCAACAGGAGCACCTTGAAGGGGATGCCCTCCCTCCAATAATGCTCTTTAGCTTCCTACACAAGTATATCAAACCACTTAATGACAAGGGAGGTTGTAGCCCAAGCTCTATCTTGTTGCTGCCAATACGCCCCTGAGTGGCTCATGTCCCGTTGGGTCCTGAAGGCTTGCGGTTTCCTGGCTTTGTGGATGGCATAGGGCCTTATTTTAAAGGTCCCCGTAGCATTTGTATGTAAAACGACTATGTACCGTGGCTGGTCAGGCTTACATCTCATAGCCTGCCTCTGCTGACGGGAGATGTACAGTAAAACCTCGATTTAACGTCACTCATTCTAATGGCAACCCCAAACTAACAGCACATATCTCCTGAGGAATATTTATGCAAAACAATTTTAAAAACCCCCAAAATGGGTACGAATTAGAAAGAAATTCAAATGTGACCGGCGCCACGTGCATCTCGATCGTCTGTTTGCAGTTTCCCGTCAACTGGGTATGTTTATGCTCACCCAGTCTTCCTCCTGCCTAGCCTGACCCCAAAGTGAAAAAAATTAGCATGTAAAGGGGGTATCACACGGTACCTTGTATCAGGAACGGCCGAGGAAGGTTTAAGTGGAACAAAACTTGGACGCTATCACACAAGTTCCTCGTATCCTCGGTAAAGGACATGCTTCTCACACTGTTGCCAGAGCCCTGTCTCACGACTGTGGAAAGTGATCGATGTCTATAAGGGCAAATTCAGCTGCCCTTGTCCAGGAAATTTGTGATGAAGCCATTGAAGTCTACTGATTAAGCAGTATGTCGTTGTTGTGATGTTTTCAGGTGGCGACTGGTAGCAGTACATCTAGCTGCAGTGGAGTCCTCAGTTGTAAACACGTGATTATTTTATCGACATAACAGTTTCCTCGGTATAGGAAATATTAACTCTTTATAAGGGTTTCAAAACGATTGATATTTATTCTAAATTATTAATAAATAATCAGTGTTAGGCTAAATGTTCAGTGCTGTAGTACGATATATTCTCTGTTGAGTCGCCTGGGTTTTGGTCACATTGTTCTGCCTGTCATATCCTCGGCAGGAATCCATCCAGATGAATTCCAAATGCCCGTGGTATTGTTGGCAATTTTACCATCATATCCTTGGCAAACCTCGTATGAAGTGCTGTGTGATAGCTCCTTTACTGTAGGTTAGATTTAAGAACTACCATAGTGTTATAGACTTCTTAACTTAGTGAACTTATTTACTTAGTGCCATCTATTCTACTCCAACCTGCCAGCTAACTTACCTGGATTACTGTACAGTACTTTACTACAGTACAACACCACACCTACCTGCTTTCTTTTGTTCTGAATATAAATTTTTTTATTGATTTTGTATGTCTGCACATGTTTATATGCTTAAAAATGTGTTAGCGTGAGTTCCGGGGGTATCGATAAGTTTAAGCCCCAATCTAACGAAATTTCGTTTTTTTTCGGCATGCTCAGGGCCCCCTACGGTGCCGTTAATTCGAGTGCGTCGACTTGGGGAGCATTTTCCTTTGCAGGGCTGTGTTGTCCATGTTGAATATCTTCCAGCTGGTGTAACCACCGTCATCCACAACAGCCTGCAGAGACTTAGGGTAATCCAAGGCTGCTTCTGTGTCAGCCAATGCCCTCTTGCCAGTCAGGTGCACATTTCAGATCCCCTTCTTTAGGAGAAAACCTGCAAACCACCCATAAGTGGTGGAGAAGGTCTTCTCAGATGTGGTACCAAGGCTCCTACAGGTGACACTGTGGAGCAGCCTGGCTATTGCACGCAGTGATGGTTCATCAACTGCGATGTATCTTGCCTGCTGTTTTATGAACATCTCCAAACTCCTTTCTGTCCAGATGAGAGCCTAGTTTCAGCATCTTACACGGCTATCAATAGGTCCCGATCCATGGGCATGAACACACTTCAAAACTTTTTTCTTGTTGCCATAGATGGTGCATATTGTCAGTTTGTTGAGTCCATAATGGTGGGCAACTTTGGCTTTCTTCTTACTGCCATCAATCTTTTGGGTGTAAGTTAACGTTGGCTTCATCTTCTTCGCCTTCCGCGAAGAAGTTGCAGGCTTAAGAGGGCACGATTGGCTATGGCAACACTCGTCCAGCAGAGGAAGCACATGGGGGAAAAAGAAAAATCCACTCATAAACCGTGCCAGAATCACACGCTAACAACAGAAAGGAGACAATATACTGAGCCGGGCACCGGGGCATCAACAGCACACGTCCTTTATGCTTGGCCTGGGAGGGAAGCGCTGTGTTTGGCTTGTAGTAAATGCTGTGCTTGAATATGATTGGTTTAGTGATTCCCATGCTTGAATGTGATTGGTTACTGCCCTACTAGATGCTCAGACTTGAGGTAATGGTGGTACATATTACACAAGACATTGGAAAAGCTTCACTTCTGAGGCTTCATTGCAAATTTTGTGTAATTTCTGGGAGTTACTGATATTGCAAACTGTTGCATGTGAATCTGCTGTTTAAGATCGTTCAATGTAGGAGATTCCACGGTATTACTGAGCTGCTTGTAATGAAATCATGGCTTTAAATTTTGGAGTTTGAAGGAGAGATCAGTTTTCTCTGCATTATTAATCAGTGTTTGTCTACAAACTGACTAACAGAACTAAATTAAAATCACCATGGCAGTTGCCAGCACACAGTATTGTATGGAATTCTCCAGTGTCAAAAATTTTGGTGGCAAGCAATACCCAAGAGATGGCTTGCGTGTGCAAGGTGATGCACAGTAACTTAGTCTGTTGGCACAAAGTGAAAATACAGGCCATCAAAGTTTGTTAAAAGTGGTGTCACAACACCAGAGCCTGGCTTCTTTGTTGAGAAATGGAAGTACCGTAGCCTCACTGTGATCCCCCCGCCCCCCCTTTTTTTTTTCCCCAAGTTATTTCATTATTCATGCTGGAAAAGTTGTAGCATTTATTAACCCATCAGTATGAAAACTAGAATTAAAGTGTCATTATACTGAAGGCTCCAGCACATTTAATCCATCCATTACTACAGCATATCTAATTTTCCAGTGCTAATGAGGGCTGCATGGGTAACGGTAGACTAGTGAGCTATAGGTACATAGAGAGACATAGATATTTGAAAAATGCCACTGATTATGCCTCATCATAACATACTTGATGGTTATTCACTCGTCAGATTTGTACCTTATTGTTGAATAAGAAAATGTCAGGTTGATGTTATTGGTTCACAATTACATGTTGATGAGATGGATGAGTGGAAAATAGCAGGAGAGCTCTGTGTTCTTCTTTCTCAGCCTGCACAGAACCCATGCTCAGAGATTTACTCTTTGTAGGTTGAAACATTGGAGAAAAAAAAGAACTTACTCTTTCTAGTGTTTTTCCTCCCAATAACCTTATCTACATCAGGTACACCATTGTTCAGTAAAATTACCAAGACATTCATCCTACATCAGATACACCATTACCTTCATAAATTTACCAAAACATTCACCCTTCATCAGGTACACCATTTCTTCCATAAATTTACCAAAACATTCACCCTACATCAAATGCCTTTACGTCCATTGAATTGCCAAGGCATTCACAAACATTTTTTTTTTTTTTTCCCTGGGCTTGTGAGTTTGTGAAATGTGTTGCATGGAAGGGCCATATTATAGGCGATGTAGGAGGTTTTGTAGTACCTCATTTTCAGTGGTTTGTTTAGCATATTACATCTTAACATTGATCATTGGGATTTACATAATATTAATTTCAGTATAACTTGCATCATCAGTATACAGGATGATGTGGAGTTGGAATGTGCAGAATAATTTAGCAAGAGATGCTACAGAGTCTCCAAAGCTGCTTAGAATATGACCCCAGGAGTCACAGTTCATTGATTTAGAGATGGTGAGAGTCAAAGCATGAGTGGCATCTTTCATGTGGATGGGACTGTAGAGGTGGACAGACCTAGGAAAGATGCCTATTGCTGTTATATGCTTCAGGCTGTTTAGTGACTTTTTTATTTTTAACCTCCACCTGACACAGTCAGAGGATGGTATTGTTTTCACTGGTGCTTGTCTCGAGTTGGGTGACAGGGCAGGCGTGGAGATTTCATATCTTGGCCATAACTCTGTGTTCACCATAGTGTCATGAAATTGCACGTAGTTATGTGTCTTATTGTGAAATGGTGCCTTTCGATAGGTAGAATACTGTGCTTTATGTAGTTTTTATTTTTTTATTTTTTTTTAAAATAATGAAAATTAAAAAAAAAAACTCAGATTTCAGTGTGGCCTAGGTAATATTCATGGCGTTCTCCTTACGTCCACCTTTAAAAGAAAAGAAAAGATTTGGGGGGGGGTGAGAGCTGTTATGCGATTGGTTAGGTGTGAAGGGAGGTGGGGGATATGTGCTTGCTTAGAATGGAGGGTTACAGCAACGTTGCATTGTCTTTGTTTTTTTCCTGTAATTTCTCATGTAATAATATCTCAATATTGTTTGTAATGTGCCTAGCAATTTTGTTCACTTTCAGAAGACGTCATCTCTGTGAAAGCATTTATCATCATCATCATCATCATCATCTAATCCTGCGTTGCCCCATGATGAGCGTAGGAGCCCGGGGCTAGGGAAGTTGGTCCTGACATTTAAGATGAGAGTGACCAGCCTCACACATCCCTAAGTAGCATTACATGAGCAATCAATCCCAGCTACCCCTTGGATATAAACCTGCACAAGCTCAATCCGGTTGGAGCGCCTTAATTACCCGCTAAACCATCAGGCGCCAGAATTTGGTTGTATTGTTACCACCCAGCAAAGTAAATGGTTTCTTGGTGTACAGGAAACCATTTGGCTTTTCACTCAGTGTAGAGTCACCCATAGACAGAAGGATGGGGAAAGAATGAAGGAAAGAACGACAGAAGAGGAAGGCAAGAAAGAAGGAAGGAAGAGAGGAAAGGGCAGGCACCTGAGAGCAGCACTACATTGAGTGAGTGGATAAGCATTGATAGAGATTTTTTCTAAGTCATTCAGTCAGTGGGTTCTTTCATAGCAAATTAAAATCATTGACATTAATCACAGTAGAATGAGCAAGGGGGAAAAAAAAAAAAATGTACTGAAGGGTTCAAGTACCATACTGTATTAACCCCTAACAGGCGGGCGATGTTATGTAACGTCCGTGTGTGAGGAGGCGGGCGACGTTACGTAATTTCCAGCCATTTTCGGTCCTAACTTATTGGTGAAATTGGGTGATAAGGCATCTTTGTCACCTACTGTCCTGCCCTTTTGCTCTCCCAGGCCTTAAAACAAGTAAAATAGAATATACATATAAAAGTTGTAGTGTTATAATTGTTCAAGTAAAGTAGTATATACGTACGTAAGTCTTATTGTCATAAGTGTTCAAGTAAAATAGAAAACACATACATAAGATTTTGAAGACAATGAATAGTGTAAAGAATGCATAAATGATAAATATGGTGTTCATTGGTGAAGAAAAAGCAAATGAGTGAATAGTTTGCTAGCCTCACCCCAGGCACGCCTGGTGATAAGCTGCCTGCCTGTCCTCCTCCCTCACTCCTCCCCTCCTCTTCCCACAGCCAGCAGAGACGTATTACCGCGCATATAACACCTCTTGCTTTCGTTCTTTATTCATTTTTCATCGATCTATGCATGTTTAGGCTTATTCCTTGATACTTTATTTTTCCGAAAATATGCCGCCCCACACGGTCGTATAATTGGTAGGTTGCCCGCCCATAAGGGATTAATGAAAAGCCGTAAATTAAACTGGGTGCTGAACAGTATACATACTGTGCTTATATACAGGCAGTGGTATAAAAGGGGAGTTAATGAAAAGCATGAGACTAAAGCATTCATAAATAAGACGGCACTTTAACTAGTAATATTCATTCTGTGACCTGTTTACAAGGCAGTATGTAAAAGGCATGCTGATAGTGGTTATTGTCTTCTTGTCTTACAGGTGCTCTGCTCCTACTAATGGTGGTGATGGTGGCAGTGAGAAGGTTGGCCTAAACTTCAGCACCAACTCGTATTACATTGCACCATCAGAAACTTTATACTTTGTACATTTTAGCTTGACTTAAAAATGTTGTCTCTCCATCTTAAATACTTAGTTGTTACAAGTGAGGTACACTAAAATATGGTGTTAGTGATTAGAAAGTCTCTTGGAAAGAATGTGGACTGTAATACTGTGTTGTCTTATTAAGCCATTAAGTTACGGCAGTTAGACTGCAAAAGGATGAAGATTTCTGCCATGTCAAGGTAGACAAACTATTATCACCTGTTGGCTCACGAATCCACTCCTGTGACAAGTTCTTCATCACATGATGATCGCCTATAGGAGCTTGCCACTTCAGGATTTCTGTATATTTTATTTGATTGTAGAGGATCTGTTACATTTTCTGTATCTTCTCTAATTCACAGCACCAAGCTTGGGAAACACCTGTTCACTGGTATTTAGTGAATCTACTGCTGTGTTTGCCTTCATCATGCGATCCAGACAGAACCTAAATATGGGCCTCAGGGAGAGACCATACACAAGGTTATCAGGGAAATGCAAATCATTGAACATTGCTGCAAGCTCGAGTAATACAGGCAAAGAAAAGGCCAAGGATAGAATAATTATAAATGCAACTTCAGGTAAAAGAAAAGTCACAGAAGCAGTTGACATTACATATACACAGAGTAAAAAGAGTCCTCAGAAGGAAGTTAAGAAGATTTCATCTATAAAACAGGAAAAAGAAACACCAGTGAAAGAGATGAACCAGATAGACTCTGAGGGGAGTAAAGCCTCAACCTCAGCTAAGCAGCTTGATGTATCTGACAAAGAAAACGCTCAGGAAGCTAAGTCAGAACAGTGCAGTAGGGCCAGTGGCAAAAGTAAGCCCCCCAAGATAGAGGAAGAGGTGGAGAATACTGGTGATGAACCTGAAAGTGAGATGAGTCTAGTAAACAAAGCTGTGAGTAAAGAAATGAGTAAAGAAAAGATCAGTAAAGACACAGGTGAAGAGCATGTCATTGTTCTTAAATGTGATAAGGATGAGTCTTCTGAGTATCTACCAAACAAGAAGCGGTTCAAGTGTGGCATATGTGGAAAGTTGTCCTCATTCAAGGCTGATTTGCTAAAGCATGTGCGTATCCACACTGGTGTTAGGCCTTATAAGTGCGAGGTCTGTAATGCTGCTTTTGTTCAGGTCACAGCACTGCGTCGTCATGAAAAGATTCACACTGGTGAGAAGCCGTTCCGTTGTGATCTCTGTGCCAAAAGTTTTGCACTGAAGGATCGGCTTTGTTTGCACATGCGAAGACTGCACATAGGAGAAAAGCCACGAGAGAAGCCACACAAATGTGATCAGTGCGATATGACATTTGCTCACCGGAGCCAGGTGACACGGCATGCACGCGTACATACGAAGGGCAAGGTGCACAAGTGCACTGAGTGTGGTGCACAGTTTGGTTCATACCTTGAACTCAAAGACCACCTTTTGGAACATTGTGATTTGAAAGACTTCCAGTGTGGTGCCTGCGACAAGAAGTTCAGTCACATTGAGGGAATGTACAAACATATCCGCACAGTTCATCTTCGCTCCCGCCCCTTTACATGCAGCTTGTGTGGCAAGGCATTGAAGGGCAATTTGTTGCAGCACATGCGCCTGCATCTGGGTATGCGGCCCTTTGAATGTTCCACGTGTGGGGCCACTTTTACCCAGAATTGCCAGTTGACAGTTCATATGAGGATTCACACTGGAGAGCGACCCTATAAGTGTCAGATGTGCAGTGCTGCCTTTGCCCACTCATCAGCACTTAAGATTCACATGCGATCACACACAGGAGAGAAACCATTCCAGTGTTTACTTTGCTCTACTCCCTTCTCACAACTGCCACACTTGAAGAAGCACATGAAGTGTGTACATAATGCAGCCAAGCCATACCTCTGTACACTCTGCAGAGAGTACTTTCAGACACAAAATGAGCTGAAGAGTCATGAGCGTGACATACATGGCCTTGACAAGATGGCAAAACAGGAGGTTGTAGATATCATGGAGGAATCTATAGACAGTCTCTGACCTAACAAATTTTTGCAAATACAAACTATTCCAAAAGTACAAAAACTTAGCTGATTAACCAGTGTAAGTCACATATACTAATTAAGTTGGCAAACAACCAGTAGTGTCTGCATACTCACGAGCACATAGGTGTCTCCACAGTCTCACATATGGAAGCAATAAAACTTTGTAGGACCAACACCAAGTGATTTTATCCTTATTATTACTGGCCTTCATGGATGAATAATGGTCCATATCCAGCATGCTCCCGATCGTTTCTCAAACTTCTGTGTATGTACATTCAGTATACTGTATGTACTGCGCTGACTTAACTTCATACCTCTGAATAAGTAATTGATTGTATGAATTTGTGTAGTGAACTAATGGTTATGTAAATATTTAATTCCAAGAATAACATTTTGGATGAAGTTTTCATCTCCATGTAAATTGTTTTGAAATGTCTCTACAAAAATACTTGCACAGTTTCAAGACAGCATTTTGTGTCTATACAATTTAATAGTGTACAGTCATGACCCGGTATATGATCGTCTGGTATGTGGTTGATCGCTATAACAGTCAGTGAAAACTTACACCCAGTTTCTGGTTAATGATCATGAAAATCGCTTATACGGTCAATCCTCGTCTAACATGGTTTTTGCTAACATGAAAATGGTCTAACATGGTACAGTTTTCCGGAAGCACTATTGCTTCTAACATGGCCGTTGATGAAGCTAACACTGTTATTTGAACCGGGCGGGCGGTGATGAGATGAATCTTAGGAGCATTACCTTGTCAATGGGTGTCATCTACCTCCCAGCCAGTCACACTTCAGCATTCTAGCTTTTGAATTACCAACCCAATTAGGACACTCCCTGCTCCCGCCTACCTCACCCACTTTGCCTGCTCTCTCCTGCACCATCCTTCAGCTTGCCTCGTGTGTTCTCCCCTTCACCTCCTCTCCGGCATAGTGTCTCCTCTTATCCTCCCATAAGGTAAATAAAATATGACTTTTACCTGTAATAATACTTGTATAGTTTTTTGAACTATGGTAATGCTTTCTAGGAGTTTAAAATTGGGGGGTATAAAAAAAATTTGCACCACAAGGGGGGGGGAAAGTGACCTTTGGGCAGGGGTGTGGAAGGAAATAGGGGGTTTCAAGAGTCCCTGTAACACAAAATTTCTCAACACGGTAAGGGAGCGGAAACAATTTACAGTGTTAGACGAGGATAGGTTGTATGATTTTTGTTGCGCAGTGGCACAAGTAGAATGAAATTTCTGTGTAAATAAGGCCTGTTGGGTTTTTTTTTTTTTTTTTTTTTTTTTTTTTTTTTTTTGACGTTATGGGAATCCTTGTATGCTGATCCTGTTATAAATTCAGTTTTTCAGTTGCAGTGTTGAAAAATACATGAACTGAACTCAGTCAGATACGTTCATTTGTTTTGTAAAATAATATCCAGTAGCCTCTCCCTACGTGTCAACAAGTGGGTTGGTGGAGGGTTAGTGCCCCTCCATGTAAAACAAAGAACTCAAAGTCAAATGGCCACCCCTTGTGGGATTATGGCATCTGGCAATAAATAGATAGATAGATAGATAAGTAGAAATAAATTTGATCCTCAAAGCACATGCTTGGATACACAAAATAAGCACTGATAACACATGGGGTGGAGGAAATAGATTTTAGATTTCATAAATTTGGTCCTTAGTGTATTTATTAGTTTTTGGAACACAGATAACTTCTTTACAGCATCAAAAAAGACCCAGGTGAAGCATAAGTTCCCACCTTGAAATCCAATGTTGGTGGGAATTGGCAGCATTAGGTGAGTTAATTGTGTTTCCAAAATCTCAGATATTCTAGCCAACTTTTCACTGAGTGTGCACTAAGTTTGTGTTGCCAGCAATGTACCGCTTAGGTGAACACTTGGGGGAAGGGGCTCATGAGCGATGTTCAGTGTCTGCAAGAGTAAAATTGGACTAGGGAACAGATGCACATTATATACAAGCTTCAGCAGCCAAAAATATCTGTAAGATGGGAACTGCTTGTACTGTTGTCCCTCTCTGGAACTACTTCGTTGTTCCCTTTGATTAAATATCCTCCGAGAAGTGCCGATGTAAGGCTGGCTTTGGCACACAAATTGTGGATGATGTTCTAGACTTATCTCAGGAATTATTTGGTCACACACCTGTCAAAAACAAGGACTGTCACATCTGGATGAGCTTAGAAATAATGTTTTGCTGCTTCTAAAATGAATGATACCCAGGGAATACATAGAAGTATAGCACAATAACATCATGACTGTAGATGAAGAACTGGACATGCTTTCCTCTGAGTGTTACCTCCATCCAGCTCACCTCTGCACTGTCACAGTTCCGTTTTATCTTTCCTGGCTCTCCAGCCAGGGACTGCTTCATTAAAACTGAGAGCATTCTGGGATGGACAAGCCCTTAGGTTTTTACAGTAATTTCTAAAGCATTTTATATGATGATTGATCATTTTTAACCTTTCTGTATCATTGCTAAGTACACAGTAATGTGGGATGCAGGTTTATCACTAACAGTTACAAGTGTTCCATCAATGACTGTCAGAAAGTAGGGATTTGCTTACATCTTTGTTATCATAATACCTGTACTGTAGTAATACAGTGTTCTGAAGATGCAAACTTATTTGTGTTTCAGCCCCATCACTTCCACAGCCTTCCCCACCTTCCAGTCAAGCTCACTCCTGTCCTAATCCCATGTCCCAAAGGCATCCCAGCCTTCTAGTCAGATCTAAGTTTACTCCTGTTCCAATCCCATTTCATCTTTCTAACCAGTATCCAAGTTTATTCATGCCCGAATCCCATATCCGAGCCATCTTATCAATATGCTTGTTCACTTGTGTTCCAAACCCAGTTTCTCCACGGTCTTCCCAGCTTGAACCACCAGAATCCCATGTCCATATCTCTCCCAAGCTCAGCACAGCCATCTCATCCTTCCAACCAAAGTACAATCACAATTCCTCCACCACCGTTCCATCCATCTATCCATCATCCAATCCTATGTTGCCCCATGAGCAGTGTTGGAGCCTGGGGCTAGGCAAGCTGGTCCTGACATTTAAGATGATAGTGACAAGCCTCACTCATCCTTTAGTGGGATTATGTGAGCTGTTTAATAAACCCCAACCATCCCTTTGATATAAACCTGCAACAGCTCAGTCTGATTGGAGCACCTTAATTACTCAGTAAACCACCAAGCACCATAATTTGGTTATATGGTTACCACCCAGCATAGTAAATGGTTCTCTGGTGTACAGGAAACCATTTGGCTTGTCGCTAAGTGGAGAGTCACCCATAAGCAGAAGGATGAGGTATGAATGAAGGAAAGAAAAACAGAAGAGGGAGTGTAAAGTCACCCGTATGCAAAAGGAAGAGGAAAGAATGAAGGAAAGAAAGACAGAAGGGGAAGGAAGGAAGAGAGGATAGGGCAGACACCCAAGGCAGCACTGCATCGAGTGAGTGGATGATGAGCGCCCCCATCTACTTCCAACCTTCCAAAATTCAATCCCAGTCTTCTTCAAAACCATCCCAACTTTCCTACCGTGATCCAGTTCTAGTCCTTTTATCACAGTCATCCTATCCTTCCAAACATGATCCAGGATCACTTTTGTTCTTATTGGATTTCACCTTGGCCATCCCAGCCTTTTGACTGAGATTCCAAGCGTGGTATGTGACAGTTGTAGAAACATCAGTGCTATTTGTGTGGGTTAATTTATTTAAAATTGTAGTGATGCAATAGTATTTTGACAAACTGTGCAATGTCAGTTAATAATTACATGATGTGATATATTCTACTATAATTATGTGCAAAGGCCAGTTCACTTCTGTGGTTGCCAGTATTGTAAAGTGCAGTGAATTATTTTGTATATACTGTAACTCATTTGAATACTCTTAAACACTGAGCTTTTGAAATTGAGCCACATGTACACTAATAAGTTTCCGTTCCATTATCCATGTACATGCGTCATTTATAGTGTGCTCTGTTCACTTTCACTTTGTGTAAAGATATCTATTGCCACCACACATTGGCAGTTACAGTGCTAGAGGGTTTAAGGTAATGTAAGTAGGTATAAGCAAAGGTTCATAGGAATATAAGGGTACCTTGTAAGTAGGTTAACATGAGTATATAAGATGATATGTTGTGGATGGAAAAGGTAGAGGTGGGCGTCGAGCCTAAGTGTAATGTTAGACCGTAATTAATTGGTGACAGGCAAACAAGGGCTGCCCTGTATAGGACAGATGGTATGGGGCCCTTACAACCAACACTGGGCAAACACAGTTGAGACCTGGAACCAACACCATCTCACTGCCCTCGTCAGGGCGTACGGACTAACTTAGACATAAGTTAGGTTGAAGTTAAGAGTGATAATGACAACCCATAGCGTTAAGGTGACTCAAGATGATTTATTGTACAATCCCCATACGAGAGAAGGTAACGTTTAGCTGCCTCAGTATAATGAGTAACCTAGTGGATTGGCTACTAGAGATGAGCAAACTCAGTGAAATAAATGTGAATTAAAATTTATTATTTGAAGTTAATCGTACTGCACTAATTTAATGTAATTTCATTTTGACAGGTTTTAACCAAATAATCTGTGTTCACATCCAAGTGCTAGACCTGAGTCACCTAGTCCTCTAGTGATCACCTCACCATTGATTACATCATTGTATCATTTCCATCTTCATTGGTGAGCTGTGATGAGATTGGCATTAGAATATGGTTCAAGTCATGAAAAAGAGTTCTAGAAAGGATGTAGGGCTATTAGTATTTTATAATTCTACTTTTGAGCCATGGGATGAAAATCTTCATCATGGTAACATGGATGAACTACACACACTGATGATACACTACTGTGTAGTGTATCATCAGTGTGTGTAGGCAAGATTAAGTTGTAGTGCCTTCATTGCCATGACCTGTTTTATTGATTTATTGTTACTACTTCCAGATGTTTTTACTAGCTGTTGGGAGGTCTTGTTTTGAAGGAGGTATAATGACAGCTATAATTATAACCCCTCTATTTTGAAACGTATCTCCTAAGTGTAGTAAAATAATCTGGAGACAGCAAGAATAATATAAAAAACATATATTTGAACCGTTGGATTTAAAAAGAAATAAGCTGCCAAAGGATGCCCACCCCAAATTCAGGTGGATGGAGTCTAGCCTGTCATCGTTAGGCAAGAATAAGTTTTAACTTTAAGGTTATTTATTTCAAAAGACCAAGAATTCAATGTTGCCATACGTGGAACCTGAAAGCCCCAGATACCCAATCTCTAGTCACAGTCGTTATCTCTGGATTGGCTCAGGTCCACACCTGCTGAGTTGGATGTGTGCTTGACCTCCCTCCCTTTTCTTTTTTCTGAGACTCTCTAACACTTTTTCATAAGTGAAATATTTTTCTGTTCCTACTTCCAGCTACCGATACTTATTACTATTGTGTACTGTTAAAATCATTCTCATATTATCATATTCCACATAAATAACATGCAAAAAATTAATAACTAGTTGTATCCCCGTGGTTTAGTGGGTAATCAAGGCTCCAGTCAGATTAAGCCTGTGCAGGTTTATATCCAGGGGGTGGTTGAGGTTTATTGCTCATGTAATGCACTGTGTGATGAGTGAGGCTGGTCACTCATCTTAAATGTCAGGACCAACTTTCCTATCCTTGGGTTTCTACACTCCTCATGGGGCAACACAGGATTAGATGATGATGATGATCCAAAAATAAATGAGTTAAGTTGGCTTCCTACCATGTCGTCATTGTCAGTATATTTCCGTTTGTCATAAAATAATATTGTATGCCGGATATGTAATATGTACTGTAAATAACGTCCAAGATGAATAATAAGGTGTAATATGCCAAAGAAATGTTAGAAAACCTACTAAGCTTAAGAGTATACCACCCCATATGTTCTCATAGTTTGGGTTCCACTGCATATTCTCACAGGAAGGAGGATAGTGTACACTCATCCATTATTTAGGAAAAAAAATTTCATACACTATGCTGTAGACTGGGGAAAACAGGGAGCTTTATACTGTAGTAGCTAATGGAACTTTAATACATGATTTTTGCTGCATTTTACTTTGGGCAAACTGTAGTAGTAAATGAAGTTAAAATAGGTAATACAGTAGCATCATATGAAGAGTACTTGCTGTACTGCACTTTAAGCTTTTGCTATATGTAGCCCCTTTTTGTTCTTTACTGCTGTCAGGTTCACACTAAATCACAGAAAAACCTCTACTACATGTAAAGCTGATCACACAATCACAGCAAACCTCTGCTTCATGTAAAGCTGATCACACTAAATCACAGAAAAACCACTACTACATTTAAAGCTGGTAATAAGGGTAGACTGCATATTTTTCAAAAGAATGAAGACACGATAGACCCTCAGTTTACCTATGTCCGATTAGTATAAGACATGTTTTGCGTGGAGTGATATACCCTGACCTGGTCCAGTAGATGCGGGAGAAAATCAGTTTGCGCAGGAAAATCCCAGAAGTTAGACCTAGTCTGCGGCCATTCTCCCCTGAGTTCCAGTGTCTGGTCACGTTGATGGGTACTCATCCCACACAGAATAAACAAAGCATTGTCTTTTTATACGATTGTGCAAAAACAAATGGTCACAGCTGAAACTATTAGATATGGAATGGTTTGTATAAATGCGATCTGCTGGCCATGCATCCAGACACCTTCATTCACCGCCTGTCTTTTCATCTTTCACCACATCGCCACCGCACACTTGTACATTTTCATCATTCAACAAAGTTCTTCGTTCAACCCAGTGGTCATAAATCAACATGGCAAGAATTATGGAACGTGAAATAGTCTGTTTACACACACACACACACACACACACACACACACACACACACACACACTTCCCAAATAAAATGGTCGGTAAAGAAAAGCGAATTGTTTTTTTAGAGAAACCATATAAGGCCTTTGTGGGAAGTTAGAGAGAGAGAGAGAGAATGAAAGGAAGAGGGAGATGAAAGAGAAGTGGGAGGAGGGATAGATAGATATTTGAGAGAGAGAGGGGGGGAGAAGAAAGAAATGGAAGGAGGGATAGATATTAGAGAGAGAGAGAGAGAGTACCTACCTACCATATACCTCCGCGACATACCTACACCATACCTACCTACCTACCTACCCATCTACCTACCTACCTGCACCATACCATACCTACTTACACATACAAACCTTCAGTACCTACCTACGCTATACCTACTTACAACCCTCCTGCCTATTATCCTCCTGTGGTTAGTAACGATAGGAGTCTGTCTATCTGTCCGTCTGTCTATCTGTATGTCTATTGCCAGACGCCGTAATCCCGTAAGGGGTGGCCACAAACAAATCGCCTCCATGTCACCCTGTCCCTCGCTATTTCACTCCCCTGCTCCCAGCTCACACCCCCCTCATATACCCTCATACCCCTCTCTCTCATATACCTCTCCACTCCATCCCATCCTTGGTCTCCCCCTCCACTTCACTCAAATACTCTCCTGGTTAGTCTCTCATACCTCCACTCCATCCCTCCATCTCATCCTTGGCCTCCCCCTCCACCTCACTCACTCCTCGTCAGTCTCGTATACCTCTCCACTCCATCCCTCCATCTCATCCTTGGCCTCCCCCTCCCTCTCCCCTCCTCCTCACTCCTCGTCAGTCTCTCATATACCTCTCCCCTCCATTCCTCCATCTTATCCTTGGCCTCCCCCTCCCTCTCCCCTCCTCCACCTCACTCACATATACTTCCTTTGTCAGTCTCTCATACCTTTCCATTCCATCTCATCCTCGGCCTTCCCATCCCTCCCCTCCACCTCACTTTCCTTGTTAGTCTCTCAAGACTCGTCTTGTAATCAACTGTCGATATTTAGAAGAGAGAGAGAGAGAGAGAGAGATTGACAAAGTGATAGTGAGAGAGAGAGAGAGAGTGAGAGAGAGACACAGACAGTGAGAGAGACACACACACAGACAGTGAGAGACACAGACAGAGAGAAAGAAAGTGACAGAGACAGACAGAGAATTCTAACTTAAATCCATAGAAAACAGTAGAACTCATTACCACAAAATCTCGCTTATTTTGACTAGTAACCAAGGAGTAGGAGGCATTACATCCATGTCTTAAGTATTCATTTCTTTACAAACACTACAGTATAAAATGAAGGAAATAAAGTAATACGTATTTAAGTATAAGTAATTTTAGGTTTTATTGAAGAAGGCAGTACAGAATTCCAGCATAAGCGTTTTTTTCCACTCCTCCTTCAACACTCCAGTCGCGTCACTCCATAGACTTTCACCGTAGATTTATAACCCTTAGATTATTCTCACCGCAGATTCTCGCCATAGATTCTCACCGCAGATTTTTCGTAGCGTCCCCATCTGCAAGCGAAGAGACGTTAATATTAAAGCACTGAGAAGTTCAGTAAGGGCTCCAGTAAAGCATTGTAAGGGTTCAGAGTTATTGAAGATACGTAAATATTCAGTAAAGTTACATTAAGGGGTGGCCACAAACAAATCGCCTCCATATCACCGTGTCCCTTGCCATTCCACTACCTTTCTCCCAGCACACACACCCCTCTCTCATGTACCTCTCCATCCCTGAAAATCATCCACTTACAATTGCCAGACTCCTTAATCCTGCAAGGGGTGGCCACAAACAAGTCTCCTCCATGTCATCCTGGCCAACGCCACTCCACTGCCCTTCCCCCAACTCAACCCCCCCCCTCTCCATTCCATCCTCTCATAAAATTAATCACCAAACATAGAAATAACGAAATTTGTCCAACATTCTTATCAGCAAATCGGTTGAGTACTGCTCCTAGGATCGTATTGCCTTTCTAGTTGCGACTTATTCTATGATCTGGCCTTTTTATTTTTTTATTTTATTTTTTTTGGCTATCGGCCATAACGTTGGCCATTAAGCCAGAAAGTCTTACTGGACATATACACATATACACACACATACTTATACAAATACATAATATCCAGGCAGTCCACAAAACAGTTGAAAAATTGCAGAATACAAAATCAGGAGCAGTAGGGCAGTAAGGCAGGGGTAGCAAAGTGACGGCCGAGACAACAGTAGAAGCACGAGAGTCTGAGTCGGAACCAGCGGCGAGATGAGACTGTACGACCCGAGGGTGTAAGAAAGGATACAACACTCCTCGGGGTCGGTAACAGTCTGGAGGGACCCCCGGCGCAGCTCGGTGAAGGAGAGCAACGCCTGCCGGTAGTCCCCCTTGGAAAACTCCCGCTTGCCAGACTCCACTGGTGCCGTGTCTTCATAGTGGAACAGCTGGTTCTCCAGAATCTCTAGGCCAAGTGGGGGGAGGGAGGCGAAGTCGCCCCAAAAGAGTTTCCTGGTCGAACTAGGAGACCTGGCACTCTTGGATCCCTGGTCCGTTGATGATGGAGAAGGCACAGCAGGAGTCACCACTTCAGCTACAGGGGCGTCAGAAGCAACCTCAGGTGGAGATGAGGGTTCAGCATCCCCAACCTCCATGGGAACCTCAGGTACAGGCTGAGAGGCAGACTGGCGGGAGACAGCACTCCCCAACAGCTGGATCCTTGTCGGGAGAGTGGAAGGCTGCAGCTGTAGCACCCTCGGGACCAAGGAGGTGGGGGTCGAAGGGGGCTGAGGGTGACGACGATGAGGGCGAGGACGAGGAGCCCCCCTCCCAGGCCTCCTCTGTGCCATGGGTGTGGAAGAAAAAGACTCTGGGATGGATATGGCAGGGAGCCCGTTGGCCCGGAAAATGACGGGCAGGCGCCGAGCAAAAACCGCCATATCTCCTCCGGAAAAGGCCTTGGCAACCTCCATACACATGGTTATCTTGGTGGAGGCAGGGAAGGAGACAGGAACATCCGATAGTGGCTGACGCTGGCGACGACAACGGGGGAGGGCATGGGGTGAGCCCCGCACTGCCTGGCCTGCAGGGCCGGTGACAGAGGCAGCTGCGGGGACCTTAGCATCCTCCCGTAAAACAAATTCCACCTCTTCGCCAGCAGCAACAGAGGGCAGATGGTGGGCAGGGTTGGGGGCCACGATGAAGGTGGAGGAACACATCCACCCCCGTATCCCGGCGAGTCACGAAGCCGTAGCCTCTCCGGACGTGGAACCACTTGACCTGCCCCACAACGATGGCTGCCATGGTCCACCCAGTCCAGGTGTGAGGAGAAGAAGCGAGGAGGTCGACGTCCGAGAGAAAAAAAAATCCGTCTTCCTAGGTCAGCTGCTCCATTGAAACTCCTCCGATTAAAAAAAAAAAAAAAAAAAAAGTCCATGATCTGGCCGCCTTCCCTCCCTCCTTATATACCCTCGTTCCGCCATACGGCCGGCCAATCGGGTGAAGCTCCGTAACACCCATCAATAGGAAAATAATTTAGTCTGCGGGTTCGATCTCGTGCCACATGTAGCAGTGAAGCAAGGAAGCGATTCTGCCTTCCAACCATTTCTGCTTACCAACCAGTTCTACCTACCAACCAGTTCTACTTACCATTTCTGCCTACCAACCATTTCTACCTACCAGCCAATTCTACTTACCAACCAGTTCTACCTACCAACCAGTTCTACCAATCAATCAGTTCTACTTACCAACCAGTTCTACCTACCAACCCATTGTACCAACCAATCAGTTCTACTTACCAACCATTTCTACCGACCAACCAGTTCTACCTACCAACTATTTCTACTTACCAGTTCTACCTACCAACCAATTTACCTACCAACAATATCGAATTTTACGTGACAACCATCAATAGGGAACTTAGTCTAGAGTCTGTGGGTTCTATTTTGCGTTTCATGAAGCATTGAAACAGGAACAGCTTCGTAGATTAAATTTCATAAAGCCATCAGTAATAATTCGTTTATTTTTTATTTGATAACATTTCCATTCATTCCCTTTTTCTGCCAATCTATCTATCTCAATCTATCTCACACACACACACACACACACACACACACACACACAGTTACAATACATAAAAGTAGCGGGAAATCTGAATTACCTATTTAAATCACGTTTGGCGGTTGGAAAATTCAAACGCAATAATATACTTAGCATATTTTCGTTATATTTATTTATTTATCAGTTTGGCAATCTTAAATAAATCGTTTATTATTTATTTGATTATTAAAAATCCTTGAAAAGTAGCTGAGAAAATAATTAGGTTCATTTAGTGGATTTGAATAGTTCGTTTGGCAGTTGGAAAGTTTGAAACGAGATGGTGTGCGTGTCTTCGTTATTATTTATCGAAGTGAAGTTTAGAATAAATGAAGTAGGAAAGGTGCTGGGAGGAATGAAAAAAGTGTTTAAATGTCGTTCGCTTAGAATGGATGTAAAGAGAAGGCTGTATGAGGGTGTTGTGGTACCGACTGCATTATATGGGTCTGAAACATGGAATATGGGTGTAGCAGAGAGGAAAAGTTTGAATGTAATGGAGATGAGATGTCTGAGGAGTATGTGTGGAGTGACGCGTATGGATCGGGTGCGAAATGATGAAGTGCGAAGGAGAACTGGAGTTGTTCGGGAGATGGCTGGTAGAGTTGAGCAGAGGGTGTTGGGATGGTTTGGGCATATGGAGAGAATGGATAATGAGCGATTGGTGAAAAAAAGATAACTAGATCTGATGTGAGAGGTGTAAGGCTGAAAGGAAGACCACGAATAGGATGGATGGACAGTGTGAAGAGAGCTGGATGCGAGAGGGATGTCTGTTGAGCAAGGAAGAGTGGCTGTGCGTGACAGAAATAAATGGAGAGAAATTGTGAATGAATTAGTGATGACGCAGCCCTGAGGGGATATTCTCCCGCATTTGGTCTGATCAGCTAGTCAGGTCAGGTGCGGGTAAGGGGATGGGTCTGTTATGATGTGGCAGGGGTAAACCAGTTCTGCTGTCGGGCCCTGCTGCGGATGTCACTGATTGCATTGCCCAGTTGACCCTTGTGCGGTGTGGTGCGGTGAGGATCTGTCCGTTCTCCCCTTTGGGGCTAAGATGCGAATGAATGTGTTTGAATGGATGAGTAAATGGAGAGTGAGTCGTCCTGTCTCGGCTACCTCCCTTTCCTTGGGGGAAGCAGCCTAGGTATATAGATAGATAGATAGATTCTTATTTATCTCTCACTGTGTCGTTGTTTAATAACTCCTTTATCTTCGTTATTATTGTTTATATCACACTATTGCGATGTTAAATCAGTTATATATTATTTATTTGATAACTAGAATCCACAATTAGTAACGGAATAAACGAATCGGATATTTAAAAGATATGAATTTTGCGTCTGGCAGTTGGTGGTGCCGGAAGGGGGGGGGGAGCGGCAGCCGGCACTGTCATTCCTTTGACTGCTATGGACGAGTGAAGAGGTTGAATTCTTGTCTGGTAAGAAAGCTCCCTAACACCTTTTATTTAGCGATTTATTTTGCCTTACACCTTATTTTCCACTTTTGTTATGTAAATCCTTCCAATATCGCCTAACACCCTTTACTAAGTGATTTATTGGATTTATTAAACTTTACTCTCCACTTGTTAATGTAAGCCGTTCCAATATGGCGTAACACCATTTCCTAAGGGATTTATTTTTCTTATTACCTCTTACTGTCCACTTAGGAGTTAAATAAATCCTCCCACTATCGCCACACTCTGCATAAATAACATACGAAAGGATATTAACCAGCCATATCCAAAAATTAATCGCTAAGCAACAGGTGTTAGGGAGCTTCCTTAATCGGCAAGAATGGAGGTAGTGGTTCTAGGGTAGACAGTTTGCTTTATTATTATTATTATTATTATTACGACTATTATTATTATTATTACTGCTGTTATTTAGTATTTAGTAGTAGTACCTCTGTTACGATTACTACTACTGTTATTATTATTATTACCTCTACTATTACTGCTACTACCACTGCTATTAGTACATCCATTATTATTATTATTATTATTATTATTATTATTATCACCTCTACTACAACTACTGTTTTTATAATCAATAATGTTAAAGTCAAACATTTTATTCCAGGCTAATATAAGACTGAGAAGAAGAGGGAAGAGAAAGAGGAAGGAAGGAAGAATGCTGTGATTGGTAACTATGCATTCACTTCATGGATAAGGATTTTTAAGCTTGTGTTTTGTATTGATGCAGCCTCTATTGATTTTTTTTTTTTTTTTTTTTTAAGTAACCATCCACTCTTTATAATTTTTTTTTAACCATCCACTCACTTCATGTATACTTTTAAGGTTGTTCGACATGGGTAAGTAATTTTGATTAGGCAGAATCCTTTGACTTTTAACCATCCACTCACTTGATGTCAGCTATTTAAGTTAGTTTTTAATTTGATGCCAGTTGAGCACTTGTTAATTATGACTTGTAACTCTCCACTCACTTGATATATCATTTTAAGCTAGTTCTTAATTTGATGCTAATTGATTATTTCTGACGTAACCATCCACTCACTTGATGTATCACTGAGTTTTGACTTTTTTCCAGGCAAGGAGGTAGAGGAGAAGGAAGAGGAAAATGGGGGAGGAGGAGGAAAAGAGAGCATTGGTTAGCTGTGACGTGTAACCATCCACTCTGTTGATGTAGCACGGGTTTGGTTTTTGTTCTAGGCTATTGGAAAAAATATGAATTGTTAAACATTGAAGTCTGACTAGTAACCATCCACTCATTTGATGTATCTCTTTTTAAGGTTGCATTTTAGATTGCAGAATTTGCTAATTGTTCATTTTGACAACCATCCACCCACTTGATGTATCACTGTTTAAAGTTACGTTTTAGATTGGGGAAGTTGTTGGTCGTTCATTTTTACTTGTAGCCATCCACTCACTTGACATGTAAAGCCTGTTCATTAAATACATCCTTGGATTAAATATTTGGTTGTTTGTTCTAAACTGATGCAAGTTACTTCGACGTAACCATCCACTCATGTAATGTAGCACTAAAGTTAGCTTGTTGTTTCAGATTGATGGAAGAAAGAGGAGGAGGAGGAAGAAGAGAGAGGAGAAGGAAGAAGAGGAGGAGGAGGAGGAGGAAAATACATCCAAAGAACCATCCCCACATCTGCTGGGTAAGTGTTCGTATAACCATCCACTCACTTGATGTAGGACTGAGTTTATGCTTGAAAAACTGCCATGCTATAGACTGGAGTGAATCTTAGCTGTGTAGATGTTAAGGACGTGTAACCATCCACTCATGTTGTGAAGTTGACTGTACACTGAAGGTTTTAAGCTTAATATAGGTATTGTTAGGCTGATTCTCTCTCTCTCTCTCTCTCTCTCTCTCAAATAAAAATATAATAGTTTTTAATTATTTACAGGAACGGCTGGCTAAACTTCCTCTCCCCCCTCCCCTTCCCTCCCTCCCTCACCATCCTCCCTTCATGAGATACGGAGGAGAGGGAGGGAGGCTGGCAGAGATCAAGCAGAGCGGAGTGTGTGACCTCAGGGATAAGACACTGAATAGAGAGGCTGCCAGAGATCGAGCAGCATGGATAAAGGACGCCAGAGATTGAGCAGCGTGGGGAGTGTGACCTCAGGGATAAGGCACTGAATAAGGAGGCTGCCAGAGATCGAGCAGGGTGGAGAGAGAGACATCAGGGATGAGGTACTGAATAAGGAGGCTGCCAGAGATCAAGCAGAGCGGAGAGAGACATCAGGGATATGGCACTGAATAAGGAGGCTGCCAGAGATCCAGCAGCATGGAGAGTGTGACCTCAGGGATAAGGCACTGAATAGGGAGGCTGCCAGAGATCGAGATGTGTGGAGAGCTTGTCATTACGACCTCAAGGATAAGGAAGGTGTGGAGGCCAAGGAAGAGATGAAGGTCCAGGAAGAGTTCAAGGCCGAGGAGTTCAAAGCCAAGGAAGAGTTCAAGGTGAAGGAGTTCAAGGCAGAGGAGGAGTTTAATCAAGGAGCTGAAGATCGAGGATGAGTTAAATCAAGGAGTTCAAGGTCAAGGAGGAGTTCAGTGAAGGAGTACAAGGCCAAGGAAGAGATGAAGGTTGAGGAAGAGTTCAATCAAGGAGCTGAAGATCGAGGAAGAGTTCAAGGCTGAGGAAGTGTCTCTCTCCACCACACCTCGCCCTCGACCGCACCACACCTCACCCTCGATCTCCATATCTCTCGCCCTCGACCACACCACACCTCGTCCTCGATCTCCATATCTCGTCCTCAACATCACTTGAGGACTTGTGGTGATTCTCCAAACCTTCGAGTCGTCCTCCAGCCTCGAGGGGGAGTGGTGGTAGCTACTTGAACTACTTGAGGTGAGTGGTAGATGTTTTACTACTACTACTACTGCTACTACTACTGCTACTACTACTACTACTGCTATTACTACTACTACTACTGCTATTACTACTACTACTACTGCTATTACTACTACTACTACTGCTATTACTACTACTACTACTGCTATTACTACTACTACTACTACTACTGCTACTACTACTACTACTACTGCTACTACTATGACCTACTACTACTACTACTACGACCTACTACTACTACTACGACCTACTACTACTGCCACGACCTAGCCTACTACTACTGCTACGACCTACTACTACTGCTACGACCTACTACTACTGCTACGACCTACTACTACTAGTACTACTACCTACTGCTACTACTACCTACTACTACTACTACTACTGCTACTACTACTACTACTACTACTACTACTACTACTGTTCCATACATTCACCACACAGTAAAATAGTCAAATTTTGGTATTGCTCCTTATTTTCTCCATCTTGTATGAATGTCTTGTAATTCCATCCGCTCTAATATGTACTTTCGGTGATGCTGTGTAGTCATAAATACCTTTGATGATTTTGAATACTTAAACTGTATCTCCCCTAAGTCTCTATATACTAGTGTAGGAAGCTCAAGGTTTTGCAGGCGTTCCTTGTATGACAAATTTATCCTGTTAACTGCGCATGGTGGTTTTTTGGAGGTGTTGGTGGTGCGCAGACATAGGGGTAAAAATGAAATTTGCCAAAGGGCAAATTTTGTCTTAGGAATTGAGAGAACACATGCCAGAGTATATAGTAACGAAATATGAGGATGTGAAGGAGTGTTGTGGTGTGGATGTGGAGTTACGTGGAGAGACAGACTGACAAATGAGGAAGTGAAGGAGCGTTGTGGTGTGGATGTGGATGTGATTGGAAGCGTTAGGAGAAACACACTGAGGTTGTTTGGCCATGTGGAGAGGATGGAGAGTGAGAGACTGACAGGGAGAGTGTATGTGAGTGAGGGGGAGAGGGAGGGGGAGGCCGAGGATGAGATGGAGGGGTGGAGTGGAGAGGTATATGAAACAGGGGTGTGTGAGTTGGGAGCAGGGCAGTGAAATGGCTGGGAACAGGGCGACGTGGAGGCGATTTGTTTGTGGCCACCCAGTTCGGGATTGAGGCGTCTGGCAATAGATAGATAGATAGATAGATATTACACACAACTGTCATGAAACTAATGGGGCTATAATTACTTGGGTCTTGTTGACTGCGTTTTTTTTTGCATATTGCTGTTACATTAGCCTGTCGCCAAATGTTCGGTATCTTATTACTGTTGAGTAAATTGTTTAATAATCTATCCAAGGGCACACTCAGCTCTCTGCTTAACCCTCTCAGGCACAGGTGGTTTGAGTCGTTAGATTGCTTAACAACCTGTAAAGCGCATCATGACACAAATCGGGTAAAAAAACATACCAAAATATGACACACATCGGCGGGAAACTTGTGTCCTCCTTTGTTTGACACGATGTGCATCATGGTGCGTTGTACAGCATGGTGTTTAATGATACGATTGGAGTCGGTGTATGAAAGGCTTAATTAATTCATTCAACAATCTTGGGTGTCTGTTGTCTGGTCCCTGTGATTTATCTGGTCTGCATATTCTCCAGTTTCCTCCTGATTACCTCCAGAGTGATTTTTATGTTCTCACGTGATTTGTGCCGCACCTTGCCTCCAAACTCTGGTATTGTCCCCTCAGGTTCAGTGGTGTAAACACTACCAAAATAGCCAAAACCTGAGCTTTCCTTATCTGAATTTGTTATATCCCCATCCTGTCCTGCTCTTTTCAGATCTGCTACTCCTGTTGTTACCTTAATTCGTTCTCTGACAAACCTCCAAAGATGTCTTGCTGTCTGTTTCTCACGCTTCCTCTCTTTGGCGCGTGTCCTTTTTCTTACCTGGTTTCTAAGTTTGGTATATTCCTTGTACTTTCCCGGCTCTCTGCTTTTGATAAACCTTTGCCATGCTCTGTGTTTTTTCTTAACCTTGAGATACGTTTCATCATCCAGTTTCTCCTTCTACTGTCCTTTCTTTCCTGTCCTTGCCATTCGTCTAGGCACATACGGTTCCTGTGCATCCTTCAGTAAATTCTCAGGTTTCTCCCATTGTGCTTCTATCTATCTATCTATTGCCAGACGTCTTAATCCCGTACGGGGTGGCCATAAACAATTCGCCTCCACATCACCCTGTCCCCCACCATTTCATTGCCCTGCTTCCACCTCACACCCCCCTCTCTCATATACCTCTCCACTCCATCCCTCCATCTCATCCTTGGCCTCCCCCTCCCTCTCTCCCCCCCCTTCCACCTCACTCACATACACTTTCCTCATCAGTCTCTCACCTTCCATCCTCTCCACATGGCCAAACCACCTCAGTGTGTTACTCCTAATGCTTCCTATCACATCCACATCCACACCACAATTCTTCGCTCCAATCCCTGTCAAATAAGGCCAGAATTTCCCCATAATTTCCTGTGTCGTAAAGATATCTCCTTCTGTTCTTTATTATTTTCTCTGCCTTGCAATGTAGGTTAAACATTAGCAAGCAGTGATCACTCTTACCCAGCGGAGTGACATGCTCAACATCAGAAACCACGTGCTGTTCACTAGTGGTTATCAAGTCTAGCATGTGCTGTACACACACCAAAAAAATTATTGTTACCTCTGGATGCGATGAACTCTGAAATGATTTGTAAAAGTGAAACTGTGTTCATTTGTAGTTCAGAACCCTTGGTCCTTATGTCATATTGTACCACACCACAAGGGTAACAAATATTTTTTGTGTGGGTGTACATCTGATCCCCTACCACAAGAGTCCTGCCTCACATGCTGGTATAAGTATGCATTGCGTAATGCCTCAACAAACTTAAAATCCTCTGAATCCGTGCTACTTTTGACTGTCCAATTTGTCCAGATAATGCCAGGATAATTATAATCCCCAGCTGTCAGAATAGATGCAGTCCTATTTTCCCCAGTTTCGGTCAGTAGCTTCCTCAGCTTCCTATTGTCAAGGGTACTGTTTGGACTTCTGTACACACAGCCTATAATATTGTTCTCATTATTTCGCATGTTCAGTGTAATCCACAGCATTTCCTCGAAGTCTGTGCTGACTTTTCTCTCACTTGCCAATAGGGGAACCTCCCCACCCCTGTTTTTGAGCTACTGCATTTTGACATATAACTCATACCCCAGAATTTTATATTCTGCAGGAGTCGGGACATATCTATAGTCTGTTTGATTGACCTGTGCAGCTGAGATGCATGAGCCGAGTATGATGTGTTTGACTCGCGGCTGCTGATTGGCCACTGGTGATTTAAATCTA
Source organism: Coenobita brevimanus (assembly GCF_032717465.1). Lineage (NCBI taxonomy): Eukaryota > Metazoa > Arthropoda > Malacostraca > Decapoda > Coenobitidae > Coenobita > Coenobita brevimanus. The sequence goes on along the minus strand of NC_137002.1, from coordinate 2,001,450 downwards.
CACCTCTTCTTATTTTAACACACACATATTTATAACAGCCTTCAATACAAGATGCCAGATTAAATATGGAATAATTTCCGAAGCTGAAGAGGTCAAAATTAGCTTTAACCCCTACACCACGGGGTTGTTTTTGCTCTCCTTGCGCATCCCGCAAGGATATTCGTGCTCCGACTGACTTTTTAATAATATTTACCAAAAATCCGTTATTCGTCTAGAATATTAAAATTATATTTTCATATGGCACATACCTTCAGCTTTCCCCTGGGATGTTTGTCGAGCCTTCGTCGTCTACTGTACGACTTGTGGAGACCTCTGAAGTTGGTTAACAGTCTCCACTTTACACTTCACAACACCCCGTAATATGGTTACCACTGCCTGATATTATAACTACAAACACTATTCTATGAATTTCAAGTAGTTTGGAAACCATATTCCAAAAAAAAAAGTGAAAGAAATGTAAATTACGAGTGCATACAAGCTTCCCTCCCGTGCTGGTTCCCCGATGGTATTCTGAGGTGGAGCTGTCATTTATTATTTATAAACACACTCACACTTTATATTTCTAGTACTTTATTACATATTTATATGTACAATATATATCTATAAGTTTCTTTTAGTACTAGTAGTTTATTTTCACTCCAGGCATTCACTTTCTCGTCCTGCATACTAGTGTTGAGAGCGAATCTGTCACTTTCACTTTCATTACTCCCAGTATTCATACATGCTAGAGTGAAACTCACTTTCATTACTCCTAGTATATATACTCGCATTCTTATATTACTACTCATTTACATTTCTATTTACTGTACATTCTCTATTTTATTTACATTTCTATTTTATTTACACTGTGTGATGCATTGTCACTTGCAGTAACTTATAAAACTATTTTCCACTGTTCACTTATATTTACATTCATTGCTTTCACTTGCTGTTTACACATTATTTACATTTCCACTTGCACTGTTTTAGTCACCAGAAAGATCGTAGTCACTGTCCATTATTATCATTGATAAATTAGCCAATTCACGCTCCACAGCAGTCACTTAGCCCTTTACCCCTTTCCACACGAGGTTTAGTAGGGGGTAGAGGTCACAGGGCCCTTTGCATGGGGCTACAAATCGGTGGAATTGGACAGGCGCGAATCCGACGTGGTTTCACCTTGAAAGACGACAGTAAACTGGACAGTGTGGTGGCCTAGGGGGAGTGCAATGCTGCCAATGTCAGCGTGGTGACAGCTGCTAATATATACGCTATGAAATGATTGGCAGGAAATCTAGACAAAACCTAATAAATTAGGTAGTTCCAGGTGAATGTAAATATCTCTTATGCTTCTCCCTTCCTTTCTTATCTATATTTTTATTATGAGAACAGGTCATACGGCATATTTCAAGGGGAAATAAACAGGGAAAATTAGCGAACGAGTGCACGTGAGGTGTTGCCAGGTGATAATTAGCCCGTTCCAGATGTATGGCAGTATCAATTACTTTTTATCTTTATTTTTTATATTATTTTGTATAAGAATAAGGTATAGGGCACATTTCAATGGATAAAATGAGTGGAAAAATCCGTCCAGCATTTGTGTAGCGCAGCGTAGCTGGTCAGGTGGGAGGGGAGGTAAGGAGGGGGGGAGTCAAGGACAGGAGAAAAATGGCTAAATTGTCAACAATGGATGGGAGTACAGGTGACATTAGCAGCGCTGACTATTGTTGGACACTGGCAATACTGATAGATGATACAAGCCACCATTTGAAAGCCTGGGTGAATTCAAAATAACACAGAATCACAAAAGTGACGCCCCACGGTTAAGGGGTTAAAAGTTTACTGTTGTCAGAGAAAATTAAAGTTGATTAAAATTTCATAAAACGATCAGTGATATTTGAAATAAATTATCCACCTACGGTGTACACCTACGTCCACATGTTGCACAACAATACATGCCTGCATTTACTTCATTGACATCATCGGCGGACAGTCAGCAGCCGCGTATCAAACACACCCTACTTGGCCTATACATCTCAGCTGCACAGGTCAATCAGATAGACTATAGTAGATTTGGGGTACACCTCAACCACAAGAATAATTTCTCCATTTTATTTGGTTGTGAGACTGGATTGGTATACCACACTGAGTAAATTTTCCTCTTTCTTCACACTGTAACTACCTAACTTTCTGCTCCTTGTCATCTCTAACTTATTTTGATTTGAATGTGATGCAGTTACTTTTTTTCTGAGTCTTCTTTATCTAGAGGTTTTTTGTACCTCTCACTCTGTATATATACCTTCCCGACTGGTCCTCTCTCTCTCTCTCTCTCTCTCTCTCTCTCTCTCTCTCTCGCTTCCTCCAGCAGTGCCTGCCTGTTTTTCCTCTGGTTTGGGGTATAGTCATGGTCAGTCAAAAATCCTACAAATTTACCCGTAGCATTTGCAAACGATGGATGGATGGGTAGATTGATAAATTGATAGAGTCCAGCTTTACTGACAGTGGTTCGTTCTTACCATCTTCTTATCTTGTTCATCTTTTATTCATCTCAACTTGTTCTGTTCTGTCCACACCTTCCATCTCAACATTAAATTTGACTAGATTATTTTTACGGCTTTCCTCATCCCGTAGCTCTTATTTTTTTTTGTTCACAATTGCATCATGATCTACAACACCCATCCCACTGTTCTATCTATCAATTGCCAGATGCCTCAATCCCGTACGGGGTGGCCACAAACAAATTGCCTCCACATCGCCCTGTCCCCCACCATTTCACTGCCCTGCTCCCAACTCACACCCCCCTCTCTCATATACCTCTCCACCCCATCCCTCCATCTCATTCTCGGCCTCCCCCTCCCTCTCCCTCTCCCCCCCCCTCCACCTCTCACATAGACTCTCTTCGTCAGTCTTTCACCCTTCATCCTTTCCACATGGCCAAACCACCTCAGTGTATTCCTCCTAATGCTTCCTATTACATCTACATCCACACCACAACGCTCCTTTATATCCTCATTTGTCAGCCTCTCTCTCCATGTGACTCCACAGGCTCCTCTTAAATAACTCATTTCCACTGCTCTCACTCTTGACTTGTGTCCTTCCAACAACGTCCAAGCTTCACTTTGTCATTTCACAGTATTGTCGTCTTCCCGGTCTGCCACCTTGTCCGGCAACTCTCTCTCAAACTGCTGCCTCCTATACTCATTTTTTTTTTTTATTGAGGCGAAGATGCACTTGACAAATTAGTGTTTATTGGCTGACTGCACCGTTACTTCATAATCTAGCATTATTAACTGAGAACAGATATCTGGGGGAGAAATGTGGGTTAGTAAATATTGAGAAGATTAGGAGAAATGAACTGAGATGGTTTGGACATGTGGAGAGAATGGAGAATGAAAGAGAGGGTGTATGTAGGTGAGGTGGAGGGAGGGAGAGACCGAGGATGAGGTGGAGGGATGGAATACACTGAGGTGGTTTGGACATGTGGAGACAATGGAGAATGAAAGACTGACTAAGAGGGTGTATGTAGGTGAGGTGGAGGCGGGGAGAGGGAGGGGTAGACCGAAGATGAGGTGGAGGGATGGAGTTGAGAGGTGTATGAGGGAGGGGAGGGTGAGATGGGGGGAGGGTAGTCAAATGGTGGGTGACAGAGCGACTTGGAGGCGTTTTGTCTTCGGCCACCCTTTGCGGGATTAGGGCGTCAGGCTGTAGATAGATAGATAGAACTATTTTTGGACATGTTACATTCAGCCAAACATCATCAACCCATCAAGTGCACCTTCGCCGCAATAAAAAACAAACAAAATGGAGTATATAGTCATTCACTGGATCGTTGTCTCCCCATATTGACCATTTGGGATAATTGCTCACACCCCGCCTTACAGTAGCTACAGTTCAATGAAGTTGTTCTCCTGCTTTCTCCTCAATCAAGGATTTGTATACATGAAGCGGGATGCCGTCACAATTAGCTATCTATCTATATATCTATTGCAAGACGCCATAATCCCATAAGGGGTGCCCATTTGTCTATCTATCTATATCCAGATGCCATAATCCCGTAAGGGGTGGCCATTTGACTTTGAGTTATTTGTTTTACTGGGAGGGGCACTAACCCTCCACCAACCCACTTGTTGACACGTAGGGAGCACGTATGGTTTGGTTATATGGTTACCACCCAGCGTTGTAAATGGTTTCTTGGCTTACAGGAAACCATTTGGCTTGTCACTCAATGTAAAGCCACCTGTAAAGGAAAGAAAAGCAATAAGAAGTGACAGGAAAGATAGGAGAAATAGGAAGAGAGGAAGGCAGGCACAGAAAAGAATGATAAAGGCTAAGGAAGAAGTAGGCAGCACTACATCAAGTGAGTGGATGATGGTGAGAAATAGGAAGAGAGGTGGGCAGGCACAGAAAAAGAATGATAAAGGCTAAGGAAGAAGTAGGCAGCACTACATCGTGAGTGGATGATGGTGAGAACTAGGAAGAGAGGAGGACAGACACAGAAAAAGAGTGATAAAGGCTAAGGAAGTATTAGGCAGCACTACATCAAGTGAGTGGATGATGGTGAGAAATAGGAAGAGAGGAGGGCAGGCACAGAAAAAGAATGATAAAGGCTAAGGAAGAAGTAGGCAGCACTACATCGTGAGTGGATGATGGTGAGAAACAGGAAGAGAGGAGGGCAGGCACAGAAAAAGAATGATAAAGGTGAAGGAAGAAGTGGGCAGCACTACATCAAGTGAGTGGATGATGGTCGCCACTACCTACTACAAATCACAATTAGCACTACACCATACACTGAAAAACACCATCATCTCCTGTGGCCTCGCGCCAGTTGGTTTAAGCCTGCAACTACTTTCATTTCCACCTACCGCTACTCTGTCCACCAGCTTACCTGCACAGTCATTTTCATCTCCCACTTCACTATTTCTCTCCTTTATCCCTGCATTCCCATGACCACAGGCACCAGGCTGCATTCACTACTACTATACTACTACTACTACTACCACCACCACCATATTCTACTACTACTACTACTACTCTGCTACTATATTACTACCATTATATTACTATTATACTACTACTACTACAGTACTACTGCTACTACTATTATATTACTACTACTATACTACTATTACTACTACTACCACTACCACCACTACTACCACTGCTGCTGCTATTATTATTATTATTATTATTATTATTAATTATTATTGTTGTTGTTTTGTGATTTTAGGAGTAGGGATGGAGTGGAGGTAGAGACTAACTAGGAGCGTGTGTGAGTGAGGTGGAGGGGGAGACCGAGGATGAGATGGAGGGATGGAGTGGAGAAGTATATGAGACCAACTAGGAGAGAGTGAGTGAGGTGGAGGGAGGAGGAGGCCAAGGATGAGATGGAGGGATGGAGTGGAGAGGTATATGAGAGAGGGGCGTGTGAGCTGGGAGCAGAGCAGTGAAATGGCAGGGGACAGGGTGACATGGAGGCGATTTGTTTGTGGCCACCCCTTATGGGATTAAGGCTTCTGGCAATAGATAGATGCAACAATAGATTAACACTAGAGTATGATGCTAGTCACGAAGAAGTGCTATGGAAAGAATTGTAGCAATAGATTAACACAAGAATATGATGCTAGTCACGAAGAAGTGCTATGGGAAGGATGTAGAGCCATAGTATTGTCTTTCTAACACTAGAATATGATGCTAGTCACGAAGAAGTGCTATGGATAGAAGTGTAGCAATAGATTAACACTATAATATGCTGCCAGTCATGAAGAAGTGCTGTGGAAAGAAGTGTAGCAATAGATAAACACTAGAATATGATGCTAGTCACGAAGAAGTGCTATGGAAAGAAGTGTAGCTATAGATTAACACTAGAATATGATGCTAGTCACGAAGAAGTGCTATGGAAAGGATACAGAACCGTAGTATTGTCTTATTGGATGTGAAATAAACAGCAGAAGGTGAAGGAAGCTCCCTAACACCTTTTCCTAATCGATTTATTTTATTACACCTTACTGTCCTCTTTTGTTACATAAATCCTTCCAGTATCACAAAACACCTTTTCCTAAGTGATTATTTTGTTTATTACACCTTACTGTCCTCTTCTGTTTTACATAAATCCTTCCAATATCGCCTAACACCTTTTTCTAAGTGATTTATTACACCTTACTGTCCTCTTCTGTGTTACATAAATCCTTCCAGTATCACGAAACACCTTTTCCTAAGTGATTTATTTTGTTTATTACACCTTACTGTCCTCTTCTGTTTTACATAAATGCTTCCAATATCCCTAACACCTTTTCTTAATCGATTTATTTTGCTTATTATACTTTAGTGTCCACTTATATAAATCCTCCTAATATTGCCTGACACATTTCCTTAAGTGATTTATTTTGCCTTTTGCATTGTACTGTAATGTTCTGTCAATAAATCCTTCCACTATTGTCTAACACTTTCCTAAGTGATTTATTTTGCATATTACATATTACTGTTTTGTTCTGTTACATAAATCCTTCTAGTATCTCCTAACACCTTTTCCTTAACGATTTATTTGGTTATTACCCTTTACTGTTACATAAATCCTTCTGATATCACCTAACACCTTATCCTAAACGATTTATTTTGCCTATTACACCTTACTGTCCTGGTTTTTGTTACATAAATCATCATTGATTAACATCTTTCCCTAAGCGATTTATTTTGCTTTTTACACCTTCTGTTGCATAAATACTTCCAAAATCGCCATACTCTGCATAAATAATATACAAAGGATATTAACCAGCCATATCCAAAAATGAATCACATAGGAAGAGGTGTTAGGGAGCTTTCTTACCCTAGAGCAAGAATATAGTAACAGAGCATAATCGAAAATAAATCGGTAAGGAAGAGGTGTTAATAAGCTTCCTAAGCACACAAGAATATAGTAACAGCAGAATCGGAAATAAATCGCTATGGAAAAGGTGTTAGTAAGCTTCCTAACCACACAAAAATACAGTAGCAGCAGAATCGACAATAAATCGCTTAGGAAAAGCTGTTAGGGTTCATATTGACACTAGAAATCCGTCCAGTTTTGTAAGATGCTTGGCAGTCAAAATAAATCGCTTAGGAAGAGGTGTTAGTCGGGAATATAGTAACGGAGCAGAATCGGAAATAAATCGGTAAGGAAGAGGTGTTTATGCTTCCTAACCACACAAGAACCTAATAACAGCAGAATCTGAAATAAATCGCTAAGGAAGAGGTGTTATGGTTCATATTGACACTAGAATTCAGTTCAGTTTTATAAGATGCTTGGAACTATCTAAATAAATCGCTTAGGAAGAGGTGTTACTCAACAATATAGTAACGGAGCAGAAAGGGAAATGGTAAGGATGAGGTGTTAGTAAGCTTCCCAATTGCACAAGTATAATAAAAGCAGTATCTGAAATAAATCGCTAAGGAAAAGGTGTTAAAGGTACATATTGACACTAGAATTCAGTCCCGTTTAAGATGTTTGGAATAGAATCAAAATAAATCAGTAAGGAAGTGGTGTTTGGAGTAACGGAACAGAATCGGAAATAAATCGGTAAGGGAGAGGTGTTAGTAAGCTTCCTAATCTCACAAGAATACGGTCTAGTTTTATAAAATGCTTCTTAACGTGGATCCATCATTGATTTATTTTTCCCTATTATAAGCGATGTTGGAAAGATTTACGGAACGGGAGTAAGTTGTGACAAGCCAAATAAATCGCTTACGGAATGATGTTAGCCAATAAGGATTACATAACAGGACAGTAAGGTGTAATGAGCAAAATAAATCGCTTAGGAAAAGGGGTTAGACAACACTGGAAGGATTTTGTAACAAAGAACAGGGCAGTAAGGTGTAACAGGCAAAATAAATCGCTTAGGAAAAAGTTTCAGGTGGTACAGGAAGGGATCATATAACGGAAGAGGACAGTAAATTATAGTAAGCGAAATAAATCGCTTAAGAAAAGGTGTTAGACAGTATTAGAAGGATTAATTTGAAGGCGGTGAGGGGGATGGAGAATATACTTCCGTTCATCATTAAATAACAAGCGAAGTCGTTTTCTCTTATGGCGGAATTTAATAATAATATAAATAGAACGTCAATTATTAATCCGCCTGTGCAGATATAGTTTGGGAATTAAAATATTACTGGAAAATGATGTAATTTTGAAGACGATATCAAAGAATTTTCCAGAATTCTCAAAACTATTGTGTTTGGGTTGTTGGAACCATTGGCAATCGTATGAAAATAGGTACATAATGAACTCAATTCTTCCCGACGCCTATAGATAAATTATTTGCTGCAATTTTCATACGGTATACACAGTTTGAAGTAATAATATAATTCCTAGAACGTAAAAGGAAATAATTTAGTACGTTTTAGAAGACCCGGATATACGACGCCATCATGTCGCGTCAGTATGTTTAGACAGTGAGTGGTTTAAATGACGGGCGGAGAAAATCACAAATAATCGGGGTGGTAAGTATTTTTCCTTTATTTTAGGTTTATATGGCGAATGTGGGGGATATCAGGAGTTTTTGGAGATAGAGAGGGGGAGGGAAAAATGAGAGGGAGAGGAGGGATGAATGGAGGAAAGAGAGGACTGGGGATGGACGGAGTGGGTCAGGGTAGGGGTGGAGGAAAATTGCAAATATTCACGATAGAAAGTTTGTTTAGGATATTTTACGTATATATAGGGAATTTCTATGATTTGTAGATTATATAGAGATGGAGGGAAGATGGAGGAATGAGAGAGAGAGGAGGGATGATTGAGGAATGAGAGAGATGAGGGAAGTGGTAGGTAATGCTTGTATGGTGACAGCGACGGGGCCTAATTTTCCACGTGTATATATATATAAAACTCATTTTACCATTTTATTTCCTTTTAACGAATTTTTTTATGTATTTTGAGTTTTTTTGAACAATATTTTTGCAACTGACCCCTGCCACCTATGGGGGTGTGAAAATCAATTTGGAAATAAAATCTATCAATCTATTGCCAGACGCCTAAATCCCGTTTGGGGTGGCCACAAACAAATCGCCTCCAAGTCGCCCTGTCCCCCGCCATTTCACTGCCCTGCTTCCAACTCACACCCCCCTCTCTCATATACCTCTCCATCTCATCCTCGGCCTCCCCCTCCCTCTTCCCCCCTCCACCTCACTCACATACACTCTCTTCGTCAGTCTTTCACCCTCCATCCTCTCCACATGGCCAAACCACCTCAGTGTGTTCCTCATAACGCTTCCTATCACATCCACACCACAACGCTCCTTTATATCCTCATTCGTCAGCCTGCCCCTCCATGTGACTCCACAGGCTCCTCTTAAATAACTCATTTCCACTGCTCTCACTCTTGACTTGTGTCCTTCCAACAACGTCCAAGCTTCACTTCCATACGTTAGAGTTGGTATCACAATACTGTCATGTAGTAACTTTTTCACTTCCATGCGCACTTCCCTGTTTCTTATCACTGCTTTCAAAGAACCAGCAGCCTTTCTTCCCTGCTGTACCCTTTCAAGCACTTCACCCTCCAAACCTCCATCCTTACTCATCACACTATCCAAGTACTTCAACGTACTCACATTTTCCAATTCTTCACCATCCAACCTCGCTGTACATTCACTGACTTCACCTCTCTCAAAGACCATCACTTTACTCTTCCCTACATTCACCTTTAGATTCCGTTTCTTACACTTTCCCAAACTCATCCACCAAGCGTTGCAGCACCCCTTCGTCTTCACTCAACAACACAGTATCATCTGCAAACAACAGTACAGGGAGTTTCCAAACACTATCCTCTCTCACCAGGGCCACTCCAACATCCACTACCCTGTCTTGTACTTCTTTTATTACCCCATCCATGTACAGATTGAACAACCATGGAGACATGACACATCCCTGTTTCAACCCAACTTTCAAAGAGAAAAATTCAGTTCACCATCCACATGCACTGCAGCCTTCGCACCATCGTACATACTCTTCACAGCATTCAACAACTTCCCATCTACTCCACCTCACTCACATACACTCCTTGTCAGTCTCTCGCTCTCCATCCCCACATGAGAAGCGTATTCGTAACCAAACAAAACATTTTACACTCAATGCCGACGATTTGCGACCCACTCAGACGTAAACATTGGCAGGATCTTTTGTCGGAACCGTAGGCTGCGTCGACCCTAATGCTGTGTCAGTAGTACAGAAAAACTGGCTATAAAGATCGTATGTCCATCCTGTGTTTTGAGCTGCGTATATCTAACCAAACACGATAACGTTTTAGTGGAAGGTTACACTCCACACTTCTTTGTGACTAGCATAATATTCTAGTGTTAACCTCTTCATCTTCATAGCACTTCTTTGTGACTAGCATAATATTCTGGTGCTAATTCTTCATCTCCATAGCACTTCTTTGTGACTAGCATAATATTCTGGTGTTAGTTCTCCATCCTCATAGCACTTCTTTGTGACTAACATAATATTCTAGTGTTAATCTGTTCTTCATCTTCATGGCACTTCTTTGTGACTAGCATAATATTCTAGTGTTAATCTATTCTTCATCTTCATAGTACTTTGTGACTAGCATAATATTCTGGTGTTAACTTCATCTTCATAGCATTGCTTTGTGACTAGCATAATATTCTAGTGTTAATTACTAGCATAAAATTTAATGCTAATTCTCCATCTTCATAGCACTTCTTTGTGACTAGCATAATATTTGTGTTAATCTGTTCTCCATGTATGTAGCACTTCTTTGTGACAAGCATAAAATTCTAGGGTTAATTCTTCATCTTCATAGCACTTCTTTGTGACTAGCATAATATTATAGTGTAAATCTATTATCACAGCGTAACATTCAAGTTGAAGTGATGGCATTTTTTGACCAAGTAAGAGTGAATATTTTTCCCATAAGATTGTTAAGAAATAGGGGGAGTGGAGAGGTATACGAGTGACTGATGAGGAGAGAGTATGTGAGTGAGGTGGAGAGGGAGGGGGAGGGCAAGGATGTGATGGAGGGATGGAGTGGAGAGGTATACGAGAGACTGATGAGGAGAGTGTATGTGAGTGAGGTGGAGAGGGAGGGGGAGGGCAAGGATGCGATGGAGGGATGGAGTGGAGAGGTATATGAGAGGGGAGTGTGAGTTGGGAGCAGGGCAATGATATGGAGGTGATTTGATTGTGGCCACCCCTTACGGAATGAAGGCGTCTGGCAATAGATAGATAGATAAGTTCCTGACCACCTTCGTAACTCAAAAAATATTTAATAACAATGGAAAAAATGCCGGTTAAAATGAACGAAAGTGACACAGGGATTTGAGATGTTTTTTTATAGGCTTATGTTGTTAAGGGAAATTATTATAGTAGAACACATTCAAACCTCGATTTTAGGGACTAAATGGGGAATCAACTTGTCTTTAACCTGAAAATGTCACTTGTTTTGCCATATATAAAGACAATCTTATGAAATGCAGTGACTGTTTCACTTATGTTATTTATATGATTCTGAATATTATTTTATGGGTACTGTATAAAGAAAATAATATATTAATGTGTATAACCCAGACATTATGTATCATTTTGTAATGGTCTTGTCCATTTGTCAGGTAGAATATGGAGTCCCTTAAATCCAAAATCCCTTAAATGGACATCCCTTAAATTGAGGTTTGAGTGTATGTATTAACCCCTTTGTGGACCGTGACTCAATGTGAGTCAAAACTGGGTTAGGCTGAAGAGGAGCCGATGATGTACTTGCAGTGGCGTTCTGAAGGGATGCAAATTAGGCTTTTCTGGACCAAATTATTCACCAAACCTTATGTTTTAGCATGAAATGTGTCAGTATTTGGTGTGTCATAGGGGAGGGTGTGTATTGCCAGGCTAACACTCAAATAGTCGGCAATTTCTCCCTTTTTAGTTCAGGGGGGAGGGGGTGCTCGTGATTTTTGGTGATTTACTCAAAAACTATTGGGCATATCAGAATTCCAACACCACCACGTGAAAGCTCGTGAAGTTCTGCATCTAGACATATGCTTAGCTCTTGCATCATGTGGGCAAAGTTTTGTGCCACAGTGTAGGGCAGTTATTTTCAGTATTCTCACCTCATTTTGGTACATTCACAGTATTCCTAGTTATCAATTTTGTGTTTTTATTAGCTTATTGTCTAGTACTAACATCAGGGAAGATGATGGTATACAATTTACACCATTATAACCAATTTCTGGGGCAGATAAAATACTTGGGAATGTTTTCCTTTGTGCGTGAGTCCAGCTTGCCCTCGTGGCATTGTCTCTGATCGTCACACACACTTCTGTAAATCTAATGGTGCGTGAGGGCCTAGTGCAAGCAAAGTAGTAGGCCAGCATGCGTTAGGAGCATTCGTTAATCATTGGTGCAGTCATCACCCAACCATGCGACAGCAAAACACTCACTCTGGTTGCACTGTGATTGACGGGGTTAGTAGTAGGGGTGTTGGGTGGAGCCATGTGCTATAGTATTCCACGTGGCCAAAAAGAGATACAGACCGATGAAGAGGCAACCAATCAGCAGGGCAGAGTGCGGGAAGACTAGCTCAGCCGGTGCGTCTGGCGGCATGAGGTTTGAATCGTCAAAGTGGCGGGTTTAACAATGAATGAAGGGCATAGATATGTCAAAACAGTGAATTGTCAAATAACAATTGGTCAGAAGATGAGGGCTTGGTGCACAGCACTAACCTAACCTAACCTTGGCAATTTTAGGTCAATTTAGAGTGAAAGAGTATAGCAAAATGATGAGGAAATTACATACAGTACAGGACAGTACAGTACCTTCACGTCCAAGACGGTAATATTGTCGCCTGAGGGTCTCGTCTAGGACCAAAATCGTCTTGGACCAACACAAGACCTTAGGGGAAAAATTAATATTGTCACAAAATCTTGGAAAAGTGTCTCTAACATCAGCCTGGACCTATTTTGGCACCAAAACAAATTTCCTCACCTTGAAAATGTGCTTTTCTGAGCTTGTTATCTCCAGCTTAGTAGCCTGAGGTCGATGGTGGTGCTTCAGGGGGTTAGCAGATGGTTTCCTAGGCATGTTTAGGTAAGCAGAGGCAATAACCCAGCAGCAAACTCTGAGTCAATAACCCAGCAGCAAACTCTGAGTCAATAACCCAGCAGCAAACGCTGAGGCAATAACCCAGCAGCAAACGCTGAGGCAATAACCCAGCAGCAAACGCTGAGTGCAAGACGTGGTAAGTGTGTCCAGGATGCTCTGGTGAGAGACAAAAGCAGCACCACCTGCCCATCATGGTACCAGATGTCAATATTGTACTGGACAGCATCACAGCCACGTCACTGTCCCGGGCGTGGGAACCTTGCTGCACCAGGTGAGGCCGTCACAGCTGTGTTCTGCTGGGGTTTGGTCCGTTATGATCCGTTGGTGGCATAAGGGACGTATGCAGCCATATTACAGCAGTATATTGCAGTGTTATTTATGGCGTATTACAGCAGTATATTGCAGTATTATTTATGGTGTCATCCTTGGACATGAGAGTACTGTAGTTATTGTACCAGGTTAAAGTGAACGGACCATGGAATACCTTGAGTGACTTTGATGGTTGATTTTATGATAACTTTCCTCATTATTTTACCAGGTCAGAGGCAACAGAGTATTGTTGAATTAAGTATATTTAACAGCGTATATATTGAATTATTATATATTGCATTATTATTTATGGTGTCATCCTTGGACATGAGGGTACTGTAGTTATTGTACCAAGTTAAAGTGAACGAACCGTGGAATACATTGAGTGACTTTGATGATTGATTTTGTGATAACTTTACTCATTATTTTACCAGGGCAGAGGAAACAGAATACTGTATATATTATGTGACTGATTTTTATTATTGATTTTGGTGTTTATTTTGTTTTATTATTGATTTTGGTGTTTGATTATTTTATGTATTTATTTTACCAGGTTTGGGGGAACAGAGTATTGTATATATTATGTGACTGATTTTTATTATTGTTTGGTGTTTGATTTTTTTGTATTCATTTTACCGTTTCAGAGGGAACAGAGTAAATTTTGAGACTAGCCCTGGCCCCCTACTAATCAAAAATTTATTCCAGATGGAGGTTATCAAAGGCCCCCCACCCCCACCCCACCCCAAGCCAAGCCACAGGGGTCAAGCCGGTATGGGGTCACGAATAGTAGTGGTGGATTTTCGTCGACAGATAGCGGAGAATTATAAAGGTTAGTTTTGTGTGTGTGTGTGTGTTAGAGAGAGAGAGGGAGAGTGAGTCTACATGGATGTGAATTTGTGAAAGTTCTTGTGTGTGTGTGTGTGTGTGAATAGGAGAGAAGTATGAGTCAGGTCAATGTGTGTGTGTGGATTAAAAAAACACACATGATACAATATTCACTCACTATAAACAATCCCTGAGTTGATTTCACTATTTACATTATCCACAGCCAAACGCGACACGAAATATTTCTGAATTGTGAGCGTAAGTCCATTGGCGCTTTACGGTACACTTACAATGCCTGTATACCTCACGTGTATACCCCAGAGCACTTGTATACCCAGCCTAACACGTCCATGACTCTCCCTCACCCTCCGGTATCTCTTGTCAACTCCACTAAGCCCATTGTATTCATCCCTCTCTTATCGATGCTAAAATTTGATAACCAGATCTCATTATTGGTATCCATCTCCTCTAATGGATCAAAAATATTAAACCAAGCCGTTTGTTGTATTCGTCTCTCACTTATTGATGTTAAAATTTGCTGACAAGACCTCATTATTGGTATCTATCTCCTCTAATGGATAAAAATTATTAAACCTTGTAGCCCTTTGTTCTATTCCTGACTTATCGAAGCTAATATTTGCTAACTAGATCTCATTATTGATGTCTATCTCATCTAACCAGTAATATTAATCCTAGTATTTAAACCATGAACGATAACTATTCTGTCTATATATTGCCAGACGCCTTAATCCCATTAGGGGTGACCACAAACAAATTGCCTCCATGTCACCCTGTCCCCCACCATTTCACTGCCCTGCTCCCAGCTCACACCCCCCTCTCTCATATACCTCTCCACTCCATCCCTCCATTTCATCCTTGGCCTCCCTCTTCCCCACTCCACCTCACTTACTCTCCCATCAGTCTCATATACCTCTCCACTCCATCCCTCCATCTCACCCTTGGCCTCCCTCTTTCCCACTCCACCTCACCCTTGGCCTCCCTCTTTCCCACTCCACCTCACTCACACTCTTCTCGTCAGTCTCTTCCATCCGATGCTTACGCCAGGGAGTTTCGTACGCTCCATTTTTACGCTTCTTTTGTATACGCTTCGTTTATACTGTTAGTTTCTTTTTCTTACGCTGTCTTTACACAGCCACAGGATTCTCTTCTCCATTCCCTCCTCCTCCTCCTGCACTTCTTCCTTGTTCATCTTCTGTACTTCCTCCTTCATTCTTCACCTTCATCCTCTATATTAGAACCCCGGAATTCGTACACATTTCATTCCTGGACGCTGTAAGAGTTGTGATTTGTTCGAAAACCGAATCATCTTTTTTTCCCATAAACAATATCTATCTATCGCCAGACTCCTCAGTCCCATACGGGGTGGCCACAGACTAATTGCCTCCACGTCGCCCTGTCCCCCACCATTTCACTCCCCTGCTCCCATCTCACACCCCCCTCTCTCATATACCTCTCCACCCCATCCCTCCATCTCATCCTCGGCCTCCCCCTCACTCTCCCCCCCTCCACCTCTCATACACTCTCCTCGTCAGTCTCTCACCCTCCATCCTCTCCACATGGCCAAACCACCTCAGTGTGTTCCTCTTAATGCTTCCTATCACATCTACACCACAACACTCCCTTATATCCTCATGTGTCAGCCTCTCTCCATGTAACTCCACAACAACATCCACACCACAACACTCCTTCACTTCCTCATTTGTCAGTCTCTCTCTCCATGTAACTCCACATCAACATCCACACCACAAGACTCCTTCACTTCCTCATTTGTCAGTCTCTCTCTCCATGTAACTCCACATCCACACCACAATGCTCCTTCGCTTCCTCATTTGTCAGCCTCTCTCTCCATGTGACTCCATTTCTTCAGTAAGTGGTGGCCTGTTCACAGCAAGTGTACTCACTCCTTTCACCACACTGGCCCCCTTCATTGCTTCTTTGCTCCTTAGTGTGGATGAAACAGTAGATTTCACCATACTGTAATGAAGGCAAGATTGGAGGCACGGATTCCACTTCTCAAACTTTGCAATGAGTTCTTTTTCCAGCTCAGTTGTTGTTCTCACTGCATTCCTTTTAACTCCAGCTGTCTCACTAATCTTATTCGGGCCCAGGATTATGTACAATTTAGTAACGAAAATACATAATTAATCACAAAGTTTAACGGAGCTTGTATGACTGATGCGTACTTCCAGACTTTGCAATGAGTTCTTTTCCCAGCTCAATTGTTGTTCTCACTGCTTTTAACTCCAGCTGACTCACTAATCTTCTTCGGGCCCAGGATTATGTACAGTTTAGTAACTATCTATCTATTGCCAGACGCCTCAATCCCGTCGGTATAGTAACGAAAATACATAATTTATCACTAAGTTTAACGGAGCCTGTATGACTGATGCGTAGCTGGCGGAAGACAAAGCAGGTCTGACACGTGGCGCCTACAATGCCGCGTCTCTCAGTGCGAATAGCGGGTCGCCGTACGAAAACTGGAGCTATTTTTGGACGAAAAGCTGTAAGAAAACAGAGTTGTACGAGTAGAGAGGCATACGAATTCCGGGGTTCCACTGTACTTCCTCCTTCACCTTCTTCCGTATTTCCTCCTTGCTCAGGTGTGTGTGTGTGTGTGTCTGTGTCTGTGTGTGTCTGTCTGTCTGTATTATTTCACTCAAACCTCGATTTAAGGGACTAAATGGGGAATCAACTTGTCCCTTACTTGAAAATGTCCCTGACTTGATAAATGTCCCTTACTTGAAAATGTCCATTGTTTTGCCACTTATAAAGACAAACCTATTATGAAATGCAATGACTTTCACTTATAACATTATGAATATTATTTTACGGCTACTGTATAAACAAACCTATTAATATGTATAACCCAAACATTACGTATCATTTTTGAATGGTCCTGTCCGTTTGTCAGAATATGGAGTCCCTTAAATGGAGCTCGCTTAAATCGAGGTTTGAATGTATTCACTTTTTTAAAACCTTGAATTATTATTATTTTTTTTTTTTACTGTGTGATGTGTAAATATTATTCTTAAAAAACTGGATATTACTATGCATTTAATATCAAAGTATTTTGTGTACTGTATAATATTTAAAATCTGTGCCTATTTTTCCGGTGTTTATTATTATTATTATTATTGGTGTTTATTGATTTATATTTGAGGATATGCACGTCCATAGGGGTTCTGGCGCCACTGGGCAGAGGAACGGTTTATATTGGATATGACTGTTTCAACCCTTCTCCCATCCGATGTGAGTGTACAAGAACCCCTTCAGTAATAAAGAATTGAGGGTTCTAGCGTAACAGATAACGATGATATGGTTGCATGAAGATTGGTGAACTTTAAACGCAACAAATAACAAAGCTACGGTCACGCGATGATTGGTTAACTTTGAATGCGACAGATAGCAAAGCTATGGCCATGCGAAGATTGGTGAACTTTGAACGCGACAAATAATAAAGGTATGGCCACGTGAAGATTGGTGAACTTTGAACGCGACAAATAACAATGCTATGGCCACACGAAGATTGATGAACTTTAAACGCCTTTTCTGGCACTTTGTAATTTGGCACAAGAACCCCATTGGAGGTGCATACCCTCACATTGTACACTTGTCTTTATTTCTGTATATTGATTGTGATATTGATGTATGTTATTGCTGTATGTGTATTGGACGTAATATTGATACAGTGGTCCTTTGTGTTTAGCAGTTTAACCCCTACACGCCAGGGGTTTTCCGATGTTGCACGCTCCTCCCTACGGGGGATATCCGAGACGGAAAACAATACCCTTACTTCAAACCCTAATATCAGCCAAACTATAACAGCTGGAGAAAAAATTAAAGATACATAAGACTCAACAATTCTTCCACTTCCAAATGAGAGTATCCCCCACGTCTCTAGGTGGAAAAAATACCCTTACTTCCAACCCTAATATCAGCCAAACTATAACATGTAGAGGAAAAATTAGATACATAAGAATCATCAACTCTTCCTCCTTCAAATGAGAGCATCCCCACGTCTCTAGGTGGAAAAATGCCCCTACTTCCAACCCTAAAATCTGCCAAACTATAATATGTAGAGAAAAAATTAATGTTACATAAGAATCAACAACTCTTCCTCTTTCAAATGAAGGCATCCCCACGTCTCCAGGTGGTCCCATCGATGAGTAAGGATAAGTTAAAGTTAAAAGGGTGATAGGAGGATGCTTGTGGCTATACACATCAACCGGCATTGCTCCGCGCCCAGAATTGTGATGGCTATACACGTCAGCTGGCGGTTAGGGATTAATTAGCCTGGCAAAAGCGTCACTGAATGCGAAATTTTGAAGTTTGAAATGTACTTTATATGGCATTAAAGAAAAAGAAGAAAGAGGTGGTATGGTGGTGGATGGGTTTGGCATTACACGCCCCACATCACATAAGACAGTCACTATATGCACAGGATTCGTACCTCTTATAACCTATCACTAAACGCACAGGATTGGTACCTATTCTAACATATCACCAAATGCGTAAGACAGTCACTAAACGAACAGGATTGGTACCTCTTATAACCCATCACTAAATGCGTAAAACAATCACTAAATGTCCATGTGAGAGACTAATGAGGAGAGTGTATGTGAGTGAGGTGGAGGGGGGAGAGGGAGGGGGAGGGCAAGGATGAGATGGAAGGATGGAGTGGAGAGGTATATGAGAGAGGGGGATCTGAACTGGGAGCAGGGCAGAGAATTGGCAGGGGACAGGGTGACGTGGAGGTTAATTGTTTGTGGCCACCTCATATAAGGGATTAAGGTGTTTGGCAATGAGATAGATAGATAGACTAAACACGTAAGACAATCGCAAAATGCCCAGAAGTGGTATGTGTTATAAAATATCACAACGCAAAAATCGCCGACTTAAACACACTAAACGTAAGGGACCACTGTAGTAAATATTGCATGTTCAGTGATGCTACTCCTCACCCTGCCCTAGGGTGGGAAAGGAGGTCCAGATGATGATGATGATGATGATGATTTTTATTTGTGATCATTATTCGTATTGATATTGTTAGTATTATTATTATTGTTATTATTACTATTATTGTCACTATTATTATTACTATCATTATTTTTACTATTATTATTGCTATTGTTATTGTTATTACTATTATTGTTATTGTGTGTGGTAGGGAAGGTATATGAAAGAATTATTATAAAGTAAGAGATATATCAGAAGTCCTAGTGAGTTATGAACAGGGTGGCGTTAGGAGTGGCAGAGGATGCGTGGATCAAATATTTGCAGTGAGACAGATAGCAGAGAAGGCTTGTGAGAAGGACCATAAGGTGTTTATGGCATTCATGGATCTGGAAAAGGCATATGACAAAGTAGACAGAAGGATTGTGGAAAGTTTTGCGCTTGTACGGTGTAGATGGTAAGCTGCTAGGTGCCGTCAAGAGTTTTTATGATGGTAGTGAAGCATGTGTAAGGGTTAATGGGCATCTTAAGTGAATGGTTCACGATTGGTGTGGGCGTGCGACAAGGTTGTGTGATGTCCCCATGGTTGTTCAATATATATATGGATGGGGTTATGAGAGAAGTAAAAACACGAGTAATGGAGAGAGGGATGGTGTTGGTAAAGAATGGTGATCGGTGGAATATCTCAGAGTTGTTGTATGCTGATGATGCAGTACTGCTTGCAAGTACCGGACGAGAACTTTGGTAGGCTAGAGCAGAGTTTTGCTGATGTCTGTGAACGTCATGCCTTGAGATTAAATGTAGAAGAGAGTAAAGTTATGATTATTGAGAGAGAAGGTGTCTCCCGGTGTGATGTTCGAGTGAATGGAGAAAGACTGGAATTGGTGAGAGAGTTCAAATACCTGGGTACAGTGATAGAAAAGAAAGGAAAATGTGCAAAACAAGTGGAAAGTAGAGTGACAAGGAAGGAAAGTAGCTGGTACTATGAAGGCCTTGATGATAAACAGTGGCTTGAGTGTTGCAGCTGCACGAGGCTTACACGAAGGAGTGTTTGTGCTAACTTTAATATATGGATTTGAGACCATGGTGTGGCATGAAAATGAAAAGTCAGGAGTAAGAGCAGTGGAGATGAGACTGCTGAGGAATGTATGTGGAGTACAGAGGGTGGGTAGGATATATATAGAATGTATGTGGAGTACAGAGGGTGGATAGGATATATAAGGAATGTATGTGGAGTACACGGTTGGATAGGATATAAAATAATGTGATTTGTGAAAGATGTGGAGTGAGGAAGTCGATGGACCCCAGAATCGAAGAGACTGTACTGAGATGGTATGGTCATGTGGAGAGAATGGATAACAATAGGGTGGTGAGAAAGGTATATCTGAGCTAATTTGAAGGGAGGAGGAGGCAAGGCAGGCCAAGGAGAAGGTGGAGGGATATGGTGGATGAGTGTGTGAGGAAGAGAGGTTTGGAAGTCAGTGAGGATAGAGAACAGACAAGAGATCAAGCTGGCTGGATGAATGTTGTGAAAATTTATTATAATATTTTTGCTCAATGCATAGAATTTAAACCATAAGAACTTCCTTAATACAGTGAACTTTCAATTATCGTGCCTAATACAGCGAACCCCAATCCCGGATATTACCTATTACCCCCCCATCGGCTCAGCATCAGGAGTTGAATCGGATATTGTGTTACTATCCCTCTCTACCTTCTATCCGAAAAATTTACCCATGAGTAAAAGATGAGAAGTAAGCATAATGATACAATACAGCAGTGATAGAATACAGTAATGATACAGTACAGTAATGGTACAATACAGTAGTGATACAGTACAATAATACAATAATACAGTAAGGCTTTGAACTGGATGTTGCGTTACTATCCATCTCTACCCTCTGTCCTAAAACTTTCCCATGAATAAAAGATGGAAAGTAAACATAAAATACAATAAATATACAGTACAGCAATACAGTAACAAGCATAAAATACAATACAGTAATGATACAGTACAGTAATACAATAATACAGTAAGGCTTTGAACCGGATATTGTTACTATCCATCTCAGACCTCTATCCTAAAAACTTTCCCATGAGTAAAAGGTGAAAATTAAACATAAAATACAATAATTATACAGTACAGTAATACAGTAACAAGCATAAAATACAACACAGTAATGATACAGTACAGTAATACAGTAAGGCGTCAAACCGGATATTGTATTACTATCCATCTCAAGCCTTTGTCCTAAAAATACCCATGAGTAAAAGATGAGAACTAATTATAAGATAATACAGTAATGATACAGTATAGTAATACAGTAAGGCGTTGAACTGGATATTGTATTACTATCCATGTCAATCCTCTATCCAAAAAAAATCCCATGAGTAAAAGATAGATAAAGATGAAATATGCAACCAGCTCCACTAACATTTTTTTTGAAAGATGGGAAGAATATGGTGTATAATGCAGTAATTAAAAAGAAAATTTAACTGTATAATTCAGTACATTAAATGAAGGAATATAATAGTGTATAATTCAAAACATTAACCCTTCGTTAGTGCTGGGGGTTATTTCAACATGGCTAATCCAGTGGGGTATTGCAACACCTCAATAAAAAAATACATGTAGTGTTCTATCTGTCTATCTATCAATCTATTGCCAGATGCCATAATCCCGTAAGGGGTGGCCATTTGACTTTGAGTTATTTGTTTTACAGGGAGTGGCACTAACCCTCCACCAACCCATTTGTTGACACGTAGGGAGCACGTATGGTTTGGTTATATGGTTACCACCCAGCGTTGTAAATGGTTTCTTGGCTTACAGGAAATAGCTAACATGTAAAATATATGGATACTGCCGCTTCAGCATATCTCTGCAATCACTAATGAAAAGATTGAATGCCTTGTAGGTGGTGTTTATTAATTTATAATAGAATACAATAAATTACAATATCAGTAAAAAATAACAAATGGACTTGTATCTCATGTCAGGTAAACACGCACAGGAAAATACATGTTGTGATGTTTAAATTACAGTATAATGATGATATGCAAAAATAAGATTAAAAAAAAAAATCTGTATGATCTTAATGGTTAGTTTGATGGGGTGACTGGACACCCCAGGGGGGAGGGGGAGTGTCCCTCCCTCTCTGTCAATATGATCTTAATGGTTGGTTTGATGGGGTGACTGGACACCCCAGGGGGGAGGGGGAGTGTCCCTCCCTCTCACTACAGCAGAGGCAGGACTAAACCAATCCACATGCTGCCTTCCCCTTGCTGAATCAGGAGAGTACTGGAACGGAGAGAAATATTCGAATTACTGGCAAGGAAATATGAGCTTTAAAGAAAATTTGGGGTGGCAAAACACCTCACCTGACTAACGAAGGGTTAAAGGAAAGAATATAACTGTATAATTCAGTATATAAAATTAAAGAATAGTGTATAATTGAATCTAATATAATCAAACATATTCAATGAAGGAATATAATGATATATAAATCAGTCAAATAAATCCCTATATATTAAACCAAAATATATAGTGTTGTATAATTGAAGAAAATAAATCCATATATATTTAATGAAGGAATGTATAAATCAGTAATAAATCCATATATATTTAATGAAGGAATATAATGGTGTATAATTCAGCATAATAAACCCATATATATTTTCTATCCATCCATCATCCAATCCTACATTGCCCCATGAGGAGTGTAGGGTAAACCAAAATATATAATGGTGTATAATTCAGTAAAATAAATCCATGTATATTAAACCAAAATATATAATGATGTATAACTAAGTATACTAAATCCATAAATATTAAAGCCAAGAATATAATGGTGTATAATTCAGTAAAATCATATATATTAAACCAAAGAATATAATGTATAAATCAGTACTAAATCCATATATATTAAACCAAAGTATATAATGGTGTATAACTAAGTATACTAAATCTATACATATTAAACCAAAATATATAATGGTGTATAATTCAGTAAAATAAACCCATATATGATAAATCAAGATATATAATGTTTAATCAATAATAAGTCATATATATTAAACCAAAATATATGGTGTATAATTCAGTAAAATAAACCCATATATAAACCAAAATAATAATGGTGTATAATTCAGTATAATAAACCCATATATATTAAACCCAAAGAATATAATGTATAAATAAAATAAACCCATATATATTAAACCAAAATATATAATGGTGTATAATTGAAGAAAATAAATCCATATACATTAAACCTAAATATATAATGGTGAATAATTTGGTATAAGAGAACAAGGAATATAATGATGTATAAATGAATATAATTAATATATATATAAAACAAATATTGCAAGTTTTATTTTCTTGGTTTATAAAAATCAGCAGGAAATTTGAAAGTGGAATATAGTAAATGCGTGATATAATAAACGAAAGGGAGGAGATAGGAGGAAAGGTAGACATGAAAGTGATTGAGAAAGATGAGCAAATATTTATAATAATATGATTTTTACGTTCGTCCCTCCCCAGTCTTTCCATCCCTACCGTAATCAAACCCAACCTAGCCAAAGCACACCCCACCCCACCACACCCAACTCAAGCAAACCTAACCATATACAGCAAACCTTGGTCTTTCTCGGATAATACCACATGTACATCTGTGAGAAGCAAATGTTAGTGGATTTGGAATTGTGTAAACCTTCAATATAACGAACTAATTGGGGGGGAGAGGTGGGTGGGTATATCCGAAAGTTGGGTTTATGCGATGGTTGTTTTCCACCGAGGGATTACCGACCCTAGGCTGCTATATCTGTGGAGAGGTTCGGTCCTACGTGCACTCGCACAACTTACTCTATGAAGTTTCAGATGGAGAATTCTGTGGTTTATGTAGTTGTGTACAGTAAATATCCCGTATGAAGAGGGAGGGGGAGGCCAAGGTTGAGATGGAGGGATGGAGTGGAGAGGTATATGAGAGACTGACGAGGAGAGTATGTGAGTGAGGTGGAGGGGGGAGAGGGAAGGGGAGGCCAAGGATGAGATGGAGGGTTGGGGTGGTATATGAGAGAGGGGGGTGTGAGTTGGGAGCAGGGGAGTGAAATGGCGGGGGACAGGGTGACATGGAGGCGATTTGTTTGTGGCCACCCCATACGAGATTGAGGCGTCCGGCGATAGATAGATGAAGTACATATAAATACAATGCCTGTAATGTAATGTAATGTACCGTTACAGTCCACTTACCGTGCCAGGAAGTGCTCAGGGAATTACGCATCGTGTAACATCTACCGCATACACCAAACTAATGTCACTATCAGGGGGAAGGTCACTCTGCAAATGGTTGGTCATTTTATCCAAAGTTCGCTATAAAAGGGTTCGTTATATCCAGAGTTTAGTGTATTTCGAAAAACCCAAGTCTATCGTCGTCGGCAGTCATCTCTGATTTTTTTTTTTTTTTTTTTTTTTTTTTTTTTTTTTTTTTAATGCAGAAAAAAGTATGGTTTATAAATTCAATATATATTAACAGCAAATAAAAAAAAAAATAATTGAAAAGTAAAATCTGATACATAAATTGAATACAGTAAATTAGATCCAGTGTATGTGAATGAGGTGGAGGGAGGGGAAGGCCAAGGATGAGATGGAGTGGAGAGGCATATGAGAGACTGACGAGGAGAGTGTATGAGGGTGAGGTGGAGGGGGGTAGAGGGAGGAGGAGCCAGTGAGGTGGAGGGGGGTAGAGAGAGGAGGAGCCCAAGGATGAGGTGGAGGGATGGAGTGGAGAGGTATATGAGAGACTGACGAGAGAGAGTATGTGAGTGAGGTGGAGGGGGGTAGAGGGAGGGGGAGGCCAAGGATGAGATGGAGAGATGGAGTGGAGAGGTATATGAGAGAGGGGTGTGTGAACTGGGAGCAGGGCAGTGAAATGGCAGGGGACTGGGCGACATGGAGGCAATTTGTTTGTGGCCACCCCTTGCGAGATTAAGGTGTCTGGCAATAGATAGGTAGATAGATATACCATATATATGTATATATATGTACTGTATATATAATGGAATTTTGCTTTTGGGGGGGGGAAGATAAATTGGAATAAAATATTGATAGCAAATATAAATAAAAAAGAGTACTTGGAGAAATATGATAAAAAATCAGTGTAATAATAATAATAATAATAATGGGAAGAAAACTGAAATAGTGTATTGGAGAAAATAATGGGAAGAAAACAGGAGAAATTGTATTGGTGAAAAAATAATGGGAAGAAAAATTGAAAATATTGTATTGAAAAAAATAGGAAGAAAAATGGAAATAATAAAGAAAATGAGAAGAAGAATTGAAAGTGTAGGAAAAAAAGAAAAATAATAATAATGGGAAGAAAATTTGAAAGTGTAGAAAAAAAAAAAAAAAAAATAATAAACAATAATTAATAATGATAATAATAATAATAATAATGGGAAGAAAATTTGACATAGTGAATTGGAAAAGAAAAAAGAGAATGGTAAGAAAAATTCATTTAGTATATTGATAAAAAAAAAAAAAGGGAAAATACTTAAAAAAAAAAAAATGGAAGGAAAATGGAAATAATTATAACAAGAAAAAAACTGGGCTGAAAATTTGAAATATATAGTGTAATTAAAAAAATAATAATAGGAAGAGAAATTGAAAAAGTATATGAAAAAAAATAAAGAAAAATGGAAATAATTATTGAAAGAAATGAAAGGAAAAATGAAAAAGTGTAAAAGAAAAATAAAATAAATAATAAAGAAAAATGGAAATAATTATTGAAAGAAATGAAGGGTAAAATGAAAGTGTAAAAGAAAAATAATAATAATAATATGAAACTGTTGTATTGGAAAAATGGTATGGAAAGAAAAATGGAAATATTATTGAAAAAAAAGAATGGGAAGAAAAATTTATATATTGATATTGTATAAAAATGATAGATATTGTATGAAAATTTTGAGTAATTTTATATGCTTACAAAATGCAATAATACATCAATCTACTCTAATATTACATACATAAAAATACAGGAGATACGTACATGAAAATACAATAATACAATACTATGTACGTTAATAATACATACACTAAAATACAGCAGAGATAAGTACATAAGAAATTCAATAATACATATGAATACATCGATACGTTAATCATATGTAGGTTAAAATATAATAACAATATAATTGTTTTCGTTTTCATTTCGTTTTCGTTTTTGAAGGCTCCAAGCTGCATGCGTCGACCTTGGTTACTTAATGGCGGCTCTCCATGCTGCTTGATCTCTGGCAGCTTCCCTATTCAGCCCCGTATCCCTTAGGTCACATTATATTACCTCGCGCTAGGTCATTTTCGGTCTACCTCTCACTACCCTACCCCGAACATTAACACTTCTCACCTTCTGCACCCATATATCATCCCCCATCCTCTCCACATGCCCAAACCATCTCAATCTACCCCTCCTCATCACAAACATCTCAGTCTACCCCTCGTCATCACAACACCAACGCACTCCAGTCGCTTCCTTCCTCTCAACCACGTCAATCTACCCTTCCTCATCACAAACCATCTCAATCTACCCCTCCTCATCACAGCACCAATACACTCCAGTCCCATCCTTCCTCCCAAACCATCTCAGTCTACCCCTCCTCATCACAGACCATCTCAGTCTACCCCTCCTCATGACAAACCATCTCAGTCTACCCCTCCTCATGACAAACCATCTCAGTCTACCCCTCCTCATGACAAACCATCTCAGTCTACCCCTTCTCATCACAAACCATCTCAATCTACCCCTCCTCATCACAACACCAATTCACTCCAGTCCCATCCTTCCTCCCAAACCATCTCAATCTACCCCTCCTCATCACAAACCATCTCAATCTACCCCTCCTCATCACAACATCAATACACTCCAGTCCCATCCTTCCTCTCAACTCTTCCATCGTAAACTCAGTCCCCCAGGCCTCACGGTCAGGGACGCACTGCCCATCCACCTAATCATTGTCATTTCTGTACGTTTGAGCCTGCGAATATCCTCGTCCTTTACTGCCCAGGTCTCACTACCATACAGCATCACACTCCTAACACATGCCACATACAAAGCTCCCATAGCACGTAGGGAGAGCCCTCTCAATGTCAGGCGAGGCAGCAGCTCCCTGAACTTCTTCCAACCACTTCTCACCATAGCCACAGAGCTGCTCCAGACCCACCTCCAGCACATAACATGTCTCCCAAATAACAAAACTCTTCCACACACTCAAGAAACTCACCAGCAAGATCAATCCTTTCTCGCCTGACAATCTCCACCTGCTCTCCTCGACACACCACACACATGAAATAGGTGCAAACACTGCATCTTTCCTTCATCTCTTCACTTCCTAAAACTTTCCTCCATCTCTTCACTTCCTGAAACTTTCCTCCATCTCTTCACTTCCTAAAACTTTCCTCCATCTCTTAACTTCCTAAATCTTTCCTCTGCCTCCCTTTCATTCTCTGCAATCAACACCAAATCATCAGCATACATCATCTCCCATGGGAGTCCATTTCTGAAGTCGCGTGAGAGGACTTCAAGTACCATGATAAAAAACATGGGACTCAAAACTGACCCCTGATGCACACCAACGTTCACGGAAAACACATTATTCAAATCTCCATTCACTCTTACCTGGTTGCGAACATGCATATATACAAACATACCTACCTACCCACACAGACACATACTTATCTGCCCACATACATAGCTATAACCACCCTAACCAACCACTCCTCCATCCCAAGCTTTCTCATTGGCCTCTTCACCACCTCTCTAGGGACTCTGTCAAAGGCCTTCTCCAAATCAACAAAAGCAAAGTACGGTTCCCATTTCTTTCCTATATATTTTCCTGTCGAACAATGAATATGGCATCAGTGGTCCCCCTGCCTGGCATAAACCTTAACTGCATCTCAATATTCACTCTTTCTCTAATCATACCTTCTACAACTCTCTCCATTACCTTCATTATCTGGTCTAAAAGCTTTGTTTATAATTTCCTTTTTCCAGGGCATCACCCTTCCCTTTATACACATTTACACACTTCATCCACTCATCCGCGACAACACACTCACATATAATCGTATTTATCAGGTCAGTGACTAACCTCACCCCTATATCTCCTGAGGCCTTCAACATTTCAGCAGTCAGCCCAGACACACCTGCATCCTATCTCACCTTCATCCTATCTCACCTTCATCCTGCCTATTGCCTCACTCACAGTAGCTGCATTAATGAATGGCAATAGACAAAACACTAATCTGCTGATTCCAAACCCTCCATATCCCAGTCAGATTCCTCATTCAAGAACCAGCTATAATGCTTTCTCCATGCGTCATTAACCCTCTCATTACTGGATGACTCAGGCTGCATCCAACCACAGGCATGTACTCAGGATGTGGGTCAGCTGGGCCTTGGCTGAGCACTGGAAAAACCCGCTGTGTGTCCCTGCTGGCAGTACTTCTTAAACATTTAATCCTCACACCCTTAGTATTGCTTCTGTGTCTGTGATTTTTTATTCCTCGTAATGTCAGATAGTTGTCCATGCTTATGGTGTTGATAAAAACGTTTGGCGAACATAAATTATTTGCTAATTCATTAGCTACATTTTGATGTACTGGTATATACTGTACATTTACTGTAGGACAAATTCGGGTTGGTTTTACGTAGTGCAAGAGGAAATTATCTAATGATTGTGCTGCAGTGGGGGGCAGTGTTTCACAGAAATATTTTTTCCCCTGCCTTTATGTATTACTGTATCTGCCTGATTTTTTATTCATGTAATCTCGAACAGTTGTACTTGCTTATGGTGTTGATACAAACATTCGACGAATATAAATTATGCGCTAATGTACAATGTTTTTTCATTCTATCAAGGGGCGATTTTGTTGGACGTAGCTTGTGTTGTCCAGTAATGAGCGGGTGAGATTAGGTTCCTCACAGCCTGCATTGTCCAGTACCAAGCGAGTGACTTTCGTGCCGCTACCCTAAGTATCAAAAGGATTAATATCCCCACTTCACTACCCTTCCCTCATCATTTTTCTCACACTTCTTACCTATATCCCGATTCTCTCTCTTCACTTGATTTGCCGCCTTAAAATATGTTCTTCCTTTCCACACAATTTAGGTTGTCAAGTAATAATCTCCCTGGATCAGATTTCTCCCTTTATATCTCTCTTTTAGCCCTATGCATGTTAGACAAGTATGCCTCTGCTATCACCCTTCGTCTATTTCCAGAAGGCCTTCGTTTCTCCCTTCCTGCAGTTCCTACACCCTCGTCCCACCACCAAGTTACTCTAAGTCTTGGTTGACCTCTTGTCCATCCACTCACTGAATTAGTAACTTGAGAGGTTGTTCCTAAGGGCTCTGTGCTGATCATTAACCCTTCCATCCATGTCTCCCTGTTCAGTCACCACTCTCCTCATGTTGCTGTGGAAGGCATCTCCTACCGCTTGGTTTTTTAGCTCCTATATTTTCCTCCTGGGTGTATAGTTCCTCTTATATTTTCCTTGCATAGTTCCTCTTATATTTTCCTTGCATAGTACCTCTTATATTTTCCTTGCATAGTTCCTCTTATATTTTCTTCCTAGGTGCATAGTTCCTCTTATATTTTTCTCGAAGGTGCATAGTTTCTCTTATATTTTCCTTGCATAGTTCCTCTTATATTCTCCTTGCATAGTTCCTTTTATATTTTCCTGCTGGGTGTATAGTTCCTCTTATATTTTCCTCCTGGGTGCATAGTTTCTCTTATATTTTCGTCCTAGGTGCATAGTTCCTCATATCTTTTCCTCCTAGGTGCATAGTTCCTCTTATATTTTCCTCCTGGGTGCATAGTTCCTCTTATATTTTCCTCCTGGGTGCATAGTTCCTCTTATATTTTCCTCCTGGGTGCATAGTTCCTCTTATATTTTCCTCCTTGGTGCATAGTTCCTCTATTTCATCCCCTGCATCTTAAGCACCATTTCACATATCAGTAATTTGTGTTGCTGTATTCACTCCTCACTCCCTATAACTTTAACATCCCTCACTAACCTTCCATCAGCCCTTCTGACCAGGAAATACTCTATCTGATTGCTATTTTCCACAGACTCGTACATAAGCAACCTACTCTGTCTTCCTTAAATGTTCATTGCCTCACTTGAGTATCCTTTCCCATTCCTCATTTCTTGTACAGTTGCCCCCAGAAGTGATGGCAGGGTTCAGATTGCCTTGGTCACTCTGCGTTTATGTGTGTTCGATTAAAACCTAGTGAACATATGGTAAAATATTATAGTGTCCAGTACGTTACATAAAATATATATATCACGCTAAGAAGTTATGCTAAATGAATAACATGAGGGAGTGATATGTTAGAGGTTAATACTCAGATACGTCTCCCGATTTGAATGAATGTGTATTACTCCGTGTGCAGTGCGGTTCCTGATGTATTTGCTGCCCATGATTTCCAAAACAGATCTCCTAGTTTGTCCATGAAGAGAACAAAAACGTAAATAAATGACTAGATTACTCCTTAGTATTGTAGTGGAAAATATTGTATAAATAATAATGATTTATAAATATTGGTTATTAAAGCGCTTTTATATTTAATCTTACGCAACCGTACAAAAAAATTATTGTGTGTTACCATACGGAAATATTTTATTAATAATCATGACTGGTTTTTATTGATTATTACAGTGCTTTTCTTTGTGCTTTTCTTTTTGATATTACGCAGCCGTACTAAAAAATTATTATGTGTTACCATATTAGATTGATTATTAAAGCACAAATTTTCTTTTTAGTCTTTATGCTGCTAAAAAATTATTGCATGTTACCACATTGGATAGGAACTCCGCAAATTATTCCTGACTGTCCCTGAGTGGTAGTTCTGAAATTTCAATTATCATAACTAACAAACTGATTCCTTCAGTTGTGAAAAATACCGGAACTTTTGCATTTATTTATTGTTTTATGTAACAGTTAAACGTAATAGGTTTCAAGTTGTAAAGATATAAGGAAGAATATGTACACCCTCCCAGAAAAGCATGGGCACTGTTACAGCACATATAATTTTGAAACATAGATGAAACCTTGTGATCTATGCGGCATCCTGTAATTATATGTGCAAATATTATCTTTGGTAATTATTAGAACTCAAAATTGGGAAAACAAATCACTTACTGTCTGGTATATGTTTTGACGCACCACATTTATAGGGCATCCTGAAATTGTAAGTGTATCTTTGGTAATTATTACTCAAAAATGGAAAAAATAAATCACTTACTGTCTGGTATATGTTTTGAGGCACCACATTTATAGACTCGTGTGTGTCTGCAGAGTTGGTCATTTTCACAATCATCGTACCCAAAGGGGCTGATACTTTTTTGGGAGAGTGTACATTATCGCTGACCGAAAACTTGTGGATACTGTTCTGTCAATTCTTAGGCTGACAGTACTATATGCACATCCCACATGTACCCCTTCATATCACTGAGCTGGTTCAGTTTTGTTTCGTTTTCATTTTAAAGGCTCCAGCATGCTTGTATGCATTGGCCTTGGTCACCTAATGGCGGCTCTCCATGCTGCACGATCTGTTGCAGCCTCCCTGTTCAGTCCCTTAACCCTGAGGTCACACTTAATGACGTCCCATGTCTTTCTCGGTCTATCCCTCGTAACCCCACCCTCAGTATTAACACTTCTCACCTTCCTCACCCAATTATCATCCCCCATCCTGTCCACATGCCCAAACCATCTCAGTCTACCTCTCCTCACCACAACACCAATACACTCCAGTCCCATCCTTCCTCCCAAACCATCTCAATCTACCCCTCCTCATCACAACACCAATACACTCCAGTCCCATCCTTCCTCGTAAACCATCTCAGTCTACCCCTCCTCATGACAACACCAATACACTCCAGTCCCATCCTACCTCCTAAACCATCTCAATCCACCCCTCATCACAACACCAATACACTCCAGTCCCATCCTTCCTCCCAAACCATCTCAATCTACCCCTCCTTATCACAAACCATCTCAATCTACCCCTCCTCATCACAAACCATCTCAATCTACCCCTTCTCATCACAAACCATCTCAATCTACCCCTCCTCATCACAGACCATCTCAATCTACCCCTCCTCATCACAGACCATCTCAGTCTACCCCTCCTCATCACAACACCAATACATTCCAGTCCCATCCTTCCTCCCAAACCATCTCAGTCTACCCCTCCTCATCACAACACCAATACATTCCAGTCCCATCCTTCCTTTCAACTCTTCCATTTAAGTCCCCTCCCAAAACCACTCTCTCATCATCCCCATACCACCTACAGCCAAAGGGATACCACAGCAGGCATCCCTTACTGCTTGGTTTTTCAGCATCCATATTTTCCTCATAGGTGCACACGTCCTCGTTTTCATCACCCACTCATTCAGTACCATGTCTCGTATCACTAAATTGCGTTGCTACACACACTTCGCGGTCTGTATATTAAAATACATTAACTGCGTGTACATTACAATATAGTAACCATAAATACATTGATATACAATAAGAATACAGTAGCAGTACATGAAATTAGGTACAATAATAATACAATAGAAGACAGTATTGCTGCACACACTTCTCGCTTTGTATATTAAAATACATTAAATGCGTGTACATTACAATATAGTAAGCGTATGTACGTTAAAATAGAATAAGATTACTATAACAGTATATGAAATTACAATATTAGTAAATACAACAGAATACAGAATTGCTGCACACAGTCCTCGCTTCCCCTATGAAAATACACTAAGCGTATGTACATTGAAATATTGTACAGTAACCATAAATACATTAAAATACAATAATAATAAACACAGTAAAAATACAGTAACAGTATGTGGAAGTACAGTAATAGTAAATACAATAGAATACAGTAATAGATAAAAAAAAAACACAAACAGCAGTTACATGAAAATACAATACCAGTAAATACATGATACAGTACCCGTAACCTATTGAAAATACAAGAATACATATAGATACAATAACTGCATAAAAATACAATAACGATAACTAAGAATACAATAATAATAGACATGAAAATACAGTAATATACACCAACAGTAAATACAGTACTAATAAATCACTGAAAGGGTATAGATGAAAATGTAGGAAGACAGTTGAAGAAAAATTGTCATATAGTTCAAGATTCAATTGGTACTGTATCTATATTGTATTTGTATAGGCCTACTGTATTATTTTATCTATTCATTTATGCAATTTATACATGCAAATTTATCTACTGTATGATGTATGAATTTATAAAACCCTATAATTAAAGAAAAAGTTACAGGTAATATTTTATCTTACAAAAAAGTATGGGTAGAAAAATTTGAAATATAAAATCAGAGTCTTGCCAACTGCTGATGGTTGGGAGGCATTTGGGTCCTGAGGTTTGAGATTTACGAGCCAAATAAATTGTTCGTAGGCAAATGGACTACGAGGCGAAATATTTTACCAGCAATGAAATTAATATATGTATTTATTTGACACATTGTGGTGATTAGAATGATATATTGAGGTTCTAAATATTGACAGTAGTGACAAGAAAAGACTTAATCGACCACAACGTGCTTTTTTGTACATTTACGTGAGATTTACTGATTCTCGAGTGTACTGGGTTTTGAAGTGGGTGTATTTTATCCTCGTGAAAAGGCGACTTGCATGTAAGATTTATTCGCCGAAGGGAAAAGGTGACTTGCATGTAAAGTTTATTTGCCGAAGGGAAAAAGATACTCGCATTTCCAGGTGTGGCTTGCCAAACAAGAGCCCTGAGAATATCCAAAATTTCATTAGGCATAGAACGGGTAAAATATATTACTACAATTTTTCTGCATATATAATTAGAAATACGATTTTTTATGATGCTTTTTTTCTTGAGTTTATGTATTGGGTTTATATATATTTTTCTATAGATATATGTGTACTGTTTATTTTTTGTGTTTATACCATTTGTGCCTACCCTACCCCACTTCTCCTCCCTTCCTTCCTTCCTTCTCTCCATTCCTTCCTTCCCTTCCATTCCTTCCCTCCCTCCCTCCATCCCTCCCTCCCTCCATTCGTTCCTTCCTTCCATTCCTTCCTCCCATTCCTTCCATGCATCCTTCCTTCCTTTCCTTCCATGCTTCCTTCCCTCCTTTCCTTCCATGCTTCCTTCCCTTCATTCCTTCCTTCCATTCCTTCTTTCTTTCCTTCCATTCCTTCCTTCCATTCCTTCTTTCTTTCCTTTCCATTCCTTCCATCCTTCCATTCCATTCCTTCCATCCATTCCTTCCTTCCATTCCCTCCTTCCTTCCATCCATTCCTTCCCCTCCATCCTTCCTTCCATTCCTTCTTGTCTTCCTCCCATTCCTTCCATGCTTCCTTCCTTCTATTCCTTGCATGTTTCCTTCCTTCTATTCCTTCCTTCCTCACCCCTCCTACATTCCTTCCATTCTTTCCTTCCTTCCTTCCATTCTTTCCTTCCTTCCTTCCATTCTTTCCTTCCTTCCTTCCTTCCATGCCTTCCTTCCTTCCTCCCTTCCATGCCTTCCTTCCATGCCTTCCATTCTTTCCTTCCTTCCTTCCTTCCATGCCTTCCTTCCTTCCTCCCTTCCATGCCTTCCTTCCATGCCTTCCTTCCTCCCTTCCATGCCTTCCTTCCTCCCTTCCATGCCTTCCTTCCTTCATTCCATTCCTTCCTTTCTTCAGTCCATGCCTTCCTTTCTTCAGTCCATGCCTTCCTTCCTCCCTTCCATGCCTTCCTTCCTCCATTCCATGCCTTCCTTCCTTCCCCCCCCCTCTACCTACCTACCCGCCCACCCGCTGACACACCTACCCACCCACCCACTGACACACCTACCCACCCACTGACACACCCAACCCACCCACTGACACACCCAACCACCCACCTACCCACACCCAACCACCCACCTACCCACCCACTGACACACAAAACCAACCACCAACCCACTGACACCCACCCACCAACCCACCTGCCCACTGACACACCCACCCACCTACCTGCCCATTGACATCCACCCACCCACCTACCTGCCCACTGACACACCCACCCACCTACCTGCCCACTGACACACCCACCCACCTACCTGCCCATTGACATCCACCCACCCACCCACTGACACACCCACCAACCCACCCAGACACCCAACGACCCACCCAGACACACCTAACGACCCACCCAGACACACCTAACGACCCACCCATTGACACCCAGCCACACACCAACTGACACACCCATCCACTGACACACCCAACCACACACCCACCCACTGACACACCCAACCACACACCCACCCACTGACACACCCAACCACACACCCACCCACTGACACACCCAACCACACACCCACCCACTGACACACCCAACCACACACCCACCCACTGACACACCCAACCACACACCCACCCACTGACACACCCAACCACACACCCACCCACTGACACACCCACCCACTGACACACCCAACCACACACCCACCCACTGACACACCCAGACACACCAAACCACCCGCTGACACCCATCTGGCCACCCAGACACACCCAACCACCCACTGACACCCAGCCACACACCCATCGAGACACACACACCCTCCCACTGACACCCACCTGCCCACCCACTGACACCCACCTGCCCACCCACTGACATCCACACGCCCACCCAGACACACCCACACGCCCACCCAGACACACCCACACGCCCACCCAGACACACACCCACCCACTCACCCACTGACACCCCACCCACCCACTCAGACACACCCACCCAGACACACCCAACCACCCACCCACTCAGACACAGCCACTCAGACACACCCACTGACACCCACACACCCAGACCCACCCACTAACACCCACACACCCAGACAAACCCACTGACACCCACGCAACCAGACAAATCCACTGACACCCACACACCCGAGACACCCAACCCCCCCCCACCCACCCAGACACACCCACACAGCCACACCCACCCACCCACACAGCCACACCCACCCACCCACACAGCCACACCCACCCACCCACACAGCCACACCCACCCAGACACACCCACCCACCCACTGACACCCATACAACCACCTACCCAGACACCCACCCACCCACTGACACACCCACCCACCCACCCACCCAGACAACCACCCACTCACTGACACCTGCCTGCCCACCCAGACACACCCAACAACCCACTGACACTTGCTTGCCCACCCAGACACACCCAACCACCCACTGACACCCACCCAGACATCCGCCCACCTAGACACACACTGACACTCACACTCACCCAGCCTCCCACCCACTGACACCCAACCATCCACCTGACCACCCACCTACCCACCCAGACACACCCACCCACCCAGACACACCCACCCACCCAGACACACCCAGCCACCCAGACACACCCAGCCACCCAGACACACCCACCCACCAACCCACTGACACCCATCTACGCACCCAGACACTGACACCCACCACTCACCCACCCAGACACTGACACCCACCACTCACCCACCCACTGACGGCCACCCAGACACACACACACCCACCCAAACACACCCAGCCACCCACATGCCCACCCAGTCTCACACAGCCACCCACCCACTGACACCCAACCACCCACTGACACCCAACCACCCACTGACACCCAACCACCCACCGACACCCACCACCCACCGACACACCCAGCCACCCACCGACACACCCAGCCACCCACCCACTGACACCCACATGCCCACCCAGACACACCCACCCAGACACAACCACACACCCACACCCACCCAACCACCCACTGACACCCACACTCCCACCCAGACACACCCACACTCCCACCCAGACACACCCACATCCCCACCCAGCCACCCACCTGCTAACCCACAACCCACCCACACACACCCAACCACCCACTGACAGCCACCCAGGCACACCGAATCACCCACTGACAGCCACCCAGGCACACCGAATCACCCACTGACACCCACACGCCCACCCAGACACACCCAACCACCCACTGACACCCACACGCCCACCCAGACTCACCCAACCACCCACTGACACCCACACGCCCACCCACTGACACACCCAACCACCCACTGACACACCCAACCACCCACTGACACCCACCCATCCACTGACACCCACCCACATGCCCACCCAGACACATCCAACAACCCACTGACACCCACCCAGACACCCGATCACTCACTAACACCCACCAACCCACCCAGACACACCCGATCACCCACTGACACCCACCCAGACTCACCCAACCACCCACCCAGACTCACCCAACCACCCACCCAGACACACCCAACCACCCACCCACTGACCCACATGCCCACCCAGACACACCCAACCACCCACTCATACACACCCAACCACCCACTCACACACACCCAACCACCCACTCACACACACCCAACCACCCACTCACACCCACCACTCACCCACGCAGACCCAACCACCCACCGACACCCACACACCCACCCAGGCACACCCAATCACCCACCCAGGCACACCCAATCACCCACTGACACCCAGACACACCCACCAACCCACTGACACCCAACCATCCACTGACATCCACACACCCATCCACCCAGGCACACCCACCCACCCATCCAGACACACCCACCCACCCATCCAGACACACCCACCTACCCACCCAGGCACACCCACTGACACACCAACCACTCACTGACACCCACATGCCCACCCAGACATACCCACCCACCCACTGACACCACCCACCTATGTGCCCACTGCCAAACCCACCCACCAACCTGCCCACTGCCAAACCCACCCACCAACCTGCCCACTGCCAAACCCACCCACCAACCTGCCCACTGCCAAACCCACCCACCCACCTACCAGCCCACTGCCAAACCCACCCACCCACCTACCAGCCCACTGCCAAACCCACCCACCCACCTACCAGCCCACTGCCAAACCCACCCACCCACCTACCAGCCCACTGCCAAACCCACCCACCCACCTACCAGCCCACTGCCAAACCCACCCACCCACCTACCAGCCCACTGCCAAACCCACCCACCCACCTACCAGCCCACTGCCAAACCCACCCACCCACCTACCAGCCCACTGCCACCCCCCACCTACCAGCCCACTGCCACCCCCCACCTACCAGCCCACTGCCACACCCACCCCCCCACCTACCAGCCCACTGCCACACCCACCCCCCCACCTACCAGCTCACTGCCACACCCACCCCCCCACCTACCAGCCCACTGCCACACCCACCCTCCCACCTACCAGCCCACTGCCACACCCACCCACCTACCAGCCCACTGCCACACCCCCCCCACCTACCAGCCCACTGCCACACCCCCCCCCCACCTACCAGCCCACAGCCACACCCACCAGCCCACCAGCCAGCCCACCTGCATACCTACCTGCCTGCCCACTGCCACACCTACCTACCAGCCCACTGCCAAACCCACCTACCTACCTGCCTGCCCACCTGCACACCTACCTACCTGCCCACCTACCTGCCTGCCCACCTGCCCACCTACCTACCTGCCCACCTGCCTGCCCACCTGCATACCTACCTGCCTGCCCACCTGCATACCTACCGGCCTGCCCACCTACCTACCTGCCTGCCTGCCCACCTACCTACCTGCCTGCCTGCCCACCTACCTACCTGCCTGCCTGCCCACCTACCTACCTGCCTGCCTGCCCACCTACCTACCTGCCTGCCTGCCCACCTACCTACCTACCTACTAGCCTGCCCACCTACCTATCTGCCTGCCCACCTACCTGCCTACCTGCCTGCCTGCCTGCCTGTCTACCTACCTACCTACCTACCTATATATTGCCATTGGAGTAAAGAAAATACACCAACACATTATGATAAAATAAATGTTAATATGTCTTTACAAAATAATAAAGGAGGAAAAGAAAATATTTGTTGTTAATTCATTCCCTTAATTAGAATGGTCTTTATTACATGTGGATAGTAGAGAGAGAATTGGAATTAAAGTAGGAAGGAATTATTATGTATGCTCTATCTCTTTTCTTCTCTCCTCTCTTCTCTCCTCTCCTCTCCTCTCCTCTCTTCTCTCCTCTCCTCTCCTCTCTTCTCTCCTCCTCCTCCTCCTCCTCCTCTGTCCTCTCTTCCTGTTCTCTTCTCCTCTCATCTCTGTTCCTCTCTTCACTTATCTTCCACCTTCCTCTTTCTTCCCCCTCCTCCTCCTCCCCCTCTCTTCCTCCTCCTCTCATGCTTCCTCCATCTCCTCCTCCTCCTCCTCCTCTCATACCTCCTCTGTCTCTTCCTCCTCCTCCTCCTCCTCCTCCTCCATCTCCACTTCCTCCTCCTCCTCCTCCATCTCCTCCATCTCCACTTCCTCCTCCTCCCTTCTCTTGCCTCCTCCTCTTCCTCTCATGCCTCCTCCTCCTCCTTCCTCTCTCATGGCTCCTCCTCTTCCTCTCTCATGCCTCCTCTTCCTCTTTCATGCCTCCTTCTCTTCCTCTCTCATGCCTCCTCCTCTTCCTCTCACACCTCCTCCTCTTCCTCTCACACCTCCTCCTCTTCCTCTCACACCTCCTCCTCTTCCTCTCATGCCTCTTCCTCTTCCTCTCTCACGCCTCTTCCTCTTCCTCTCTCACGCCTCCTCCTCTCACACCTCCTCCTCTTCCTCTCATGCCTCTTCCTCTTCCTCTCTCACGCCTCCTCTTCCTCTTCCTCTCTCATGCCTCCTCCTCTTCCTCTCACACCTCCTCCTCTTCCTCTCACGCCTCCTCCTCTTCCTCTCATGCCTCTTCCTCTTCCTCTCTCACGCCTCCTCCTCTTCCTCTCTCACGCCTCCTCCTCTTCCTCTCTCACGCCTCCTCCTCTTCCTCTCTCATACCTCCTCCTCTTCCTCTCTTATACCTCCTCTTCCTCTCTCACGCCTCCTCCTCTTCCTCTCTCATACCTCCTCCTCTTCCTCTCTTATACCTCCTCTTCCTCTCTCATGCCTCCTCCTTTTTGCTCTCTCACGCCTCCTCCTCTTCCTGTCTCACGTCTCCTCCTCCGTCTCCTGCTCTTCCTCTCTTATGCCTCGTCCTCTGTCTCCTCCTCTTCCTCTCTCATGCCTCCTCCTCCGTCTCCTCCTCTTCGTCTCTTATGCCTCCTCTTCGTCCTCCTTCTCTCATGCCTTCTCCTCCTCCTCCTCCTCCTCCTCCTCCTCTCCTCTTATGCCTCCTCCTCTTCCTCTCATCCCTCCTCCTCTGTCTCCTGTTCCTCCTCTTTCTCCGTCTCTTCTTCTCTCCTACTCTCCCTCTCAGCATCTCGTACTATAACGTGTTGGTATTGGTTTGATATATATGTACAGTTATATGTGTTATGTTTTTTTTTATATATGTTGATGTGTCCTCTGCCATGTGTGTTAGGATTTGTTACGTGTCATACATCCTCTGCTCCCATCGCTCCTCCCTCTTTTCCTCCTCTCCTGTTCTCTT
The DNA here is from genome assembly GCF_032717465.1 of Coenobita brevimanus. Lineage (NCBI taxonomy): Eukaryota > Metazoa > Arthropoda > Malacostraca > Decapoda > Coenobitidae > Coenobita > Coenobita brevimanus. Next base: position 1,960,767 of record NC_137002.1, on the reverse strand, counting down.
CCTCTCCTCCTTCCTCTTCCTTCCCTCGTCTCCTGTACTCCTCCTTCCTCTTCTCTTCCTCCCCTCCCCTCCTCTTCTCTTCCTCCTCTCCCCTCCTCTTCTCTTCCTCCTCTCCCCTCCCTTCTCTTCTCTCCTCGTCACCTTCATGTTCCTCCTGTTCCTCCACTGTCATCATCAGCATCATATCTCTTGCTTTGTATGTATTTGTCATATGTTCAATAATTGTATTGTTCTTACATTGTGTGTACATATATAGTGTGTATATAACTATATATATAGTGTGTATATATACTCTATATATATATATAGTGTATATATGTATATATATACTCTATATATATATATAGTGTATATATGTATATATATACTCTATATATATATATAGTGTATATATGTATATATATATATATAATTATATATATATATATATATATATATAGTGTATATGTATATATATATATATATATATATATATATATATAGTGTATATGTATATATATATATATATATATATATATATATATATATATAGTGTATATGTATATATATATATATATATATATATATATATATATATATAGTGTATATATGTATATATATATATATATATATATATATATATATATATATATATATATAGTATATATATGTATATATATATATATATATATATATATATATATATATATATATATAGTGTATATATGTCTATATATATATGTATATATATATATATACTATATATACATAGTGTATATATATATATATATATATATATATATATATATATATATATATACACACACACTGTATATACATAGTGTATATATATATATATATATATATATATATATATATAGTGTATATATATATATATGCACTATAAATATATAGTGTATATATATACTCATATATATATATGTATATATATATATATATATATAGTGTATATATATATATATATATATATATATATATAGATATATATATAGTATGATGTACCATACTGTATATACATAGTGTATGTATATATATATATATATATATATATATATATACATAGTGTATATATATATATATATATATATATATATATATATATATATATATATATATATATATACTGTACATAGTGTATATATATATATATATATATATATATATATATATATATATATATATACACACACACTGTATATACATAGTGTATATATATACACTATGTATATACATTGTATATATATACACTATATATATATATATAGTGTATATATATATATATACACTATATATATATATATATATATAGTGTATATATATATATATATGCACTATAAATATATAGTGTATATATATACTCATATATATAATGTGTGTGATTTTCCATGCTGTAGTAATTTCTTTTCATGTAATAGTATATAGATATATATATATAGTATGATGTACCATAGTATATGGGTGAAAGTATACACAGGATACAGCCATTGTATTTATTAGGCAGTAAACATACAATAGTAATACACCATAAGTATTGTATAGAAAGAACAGAAGACATTGGTGTTCAGTGTGTATTGTTGCAGCAGGTGTAGGCACTGCAGGCGGACAACACATCTGTCAAAAGGAAACAAAAGGTATTAAAAGAACGAACAATATGTAACAAACGAATAAGAATAAACATGAATAAAGTAGTAATAAGTTGAAAGTATCGTGTGACATCCATAGACTTTTAATACTATGAACTGTACAACAAAAAGTACTGTCCTGTCAGTGGAAGGTGGTGAGGGAATACCCTAGACTTCCATAGCCATGAGTTGCCACACGGTGTGTTAATCGCATCTTTTTTAAAGATAGGCTCCCCGCCGCCCGCCCATACCCTTTACGGAGCAGATTGTTGGGGGGAGGGGAGCCGCGCAACTAGAAGAGCCGTATAATACAGGACCTACGGAGCAGATTGTTGGGGGGAGGGGAGCCACATAACTAAGGGAGGGAACATATATCTAGGAGGGCCACCCAACTAGGGACCACGGAGCAGATTGACGGGGGGAGGGAAGCCGTACAGTCCAAGAGCCACACGTATCACGCAACCCCTTCAGTACGAGGACTTCCCATTTTCTTTGAGTTACCCCTTAATTCATCATAGAAAGCGGAACCCCTTCAGTACGAGGACACGTCCGTTTTTCTTCAGTCACCCGTCCATTAATCAAAGAGAACGGGACCACTTCAGTACGATGACTTCCCATTTTCTTTGAGTTACCCCTTAATTCATCATAGAAAGCGGAACCCCTTCAGTACGAGGACACGTCCGTTTTTCTTCAGTCACCCGTCCATTAATCAAAGAGAACGGAACCACTTCAATACGAGGACTTCCCGTTTTCTTTGAGTTACCCCTTAATTCATCATAGAAAGCGGAACCCCTTCAGTACGAGGACACGTCCGTTTTTCTTCAGTCACCCGTCCATTAATCAAAGAGAACGGGACCACTTCAGTACGATGACTTCCCATTTTCTTTGAGTTACCCCTTAATTCATCATAGAAAGCGGAACCCCTTCAGTACGAGGACACGTCCGTTTTTCTTCAGTCACCCGTCCATTAATCAAAGAGAACGGAACCACTTCAATACGAGGACTTCCCGTTTTCTTTGAGTTACCCCTTAATTCATCATAGAAAGCGGAACCCCTTCAGTACGAGGACACATCCGTTTTTCTGGAGTCACCCCTTGATTAATCAAAGAAAACGGACTTCTGTACGAGGACGAGTGCATTTCCTTAGGTCACCCCTTCATTTATCAAAGACAGTCTACCCTTCATCCATCATAGAAAGCGGACCCACTTCAGTCTCAGGACTTAGGCACTGCACATCTAGGGCAGTCCACCCTTCAGTAATCATAGAAAGCGGATCCACTTCAGTCCCAGGACTCAGGCACTGCACATCTAGGGCAGTCCACCCTTCAGTAATCATAGAAAGTGGACCCACTTCAGTCCCAGGACTCAGGCACTGCACATCTAGGGCAGTCCACCCTTCAGTAATCATAGAAAGCGGACCCACTTCAGTCCCAGGACTCAGGCACTTCCCATCTAGGGCAGTCCACCCTTCAGTAATCATAGAAAGCGGACCCACTTCAGTCCCAGGACTCAGGCACTTCCCATCTAGGGCAGTCCACCCTTCAGTAATCATAGAAAGCGGACCCACTTCAGTCCCAGGACTGAGGCACTTCACATCTAGGGCAGTCCACCCTTCAGTAATCATAGAAAGCGGACCCACTTCAGGCCAAGGAGCCACACTTCAGTCCCAGGACTGAGGCACTTCACATCTAGGGCAGTCCACCCTTCAGTAATCATAGAAAGCGGACCCACTTCAGTCCCAGGACTCAGGCACTTCACATCTAGGGCAGTCCACCCTTCAGTAATCATAGAAAGCGGACCCACTTCAGGCCAAGGAGCCACACTTCAGTCCCAGGACTCAGGCACTGCACATCTAGGGCAGTTCACCCTTCAGTAATCATAGAAAGCGGACCCACTTCAGTCCCAGGACTCGGGCACTGCACATCTAGGGCAGTCCACCCTTCAGTAATCATAGAAAGTGGACCCACTTCAGTCCCAGGACTCAGGCACTGCACATCTAGGGCAGTCCACCCTTCAGTAATCATAGAAAGCGGACCCACTTCAGTCCCAGGACTCAGGCACTTCCCATCTTGGGCAGTCCACCCTTCAGTAATCATAGAAAGCGAACCCACTTCAGTCCCAGGACACGGGCACTGCACATCTAGGGCAGTCCACCCTTCAGTAATCATAGAAAGCGGACCCACTTCAGTCCAAGGAGCCACACTTCAGTCCCAGGACTCAGGCACTTCCCATCTAGGGCAGTCCACCCTTCAGTAATCATAGAAAGCGGACCCACTTCAGTCCCAGGACTCAGGCACTGCACATCTAGGGCAGTCCACCCTTCAGTAATCATAGAAAGCGGACCCATTTCAGTCCCAGGACTCAGGCACTGCACATCTAGGGCAGTCCACCCTTCAGTAATCATAGAAAGCGGACCCACTTCAGTCCCAGGACTCAGGCACTTCACATCTAGGGCAGTCCACCCTTCAGTAATCATAGAAAGCGGACCCACTTCAGTCCCAGGACTCAGGCACTTCACATCTAGGGCAGTCCACCCTTCAGTAATCATAGAAAGCGGACCCACTTCAGTCCCAGGACTCAGGCACTTCACATCTAGGGCAGTCCACCCTTCAGTAATCATAGAAAGCGGACCCACTTCAGTCCAAGGAGCCACACTTCAGTCCCAGGACTCAGGCACTTCCCATCTAGGGCAGTCCACCCTTCAGTAATCATAGAAAGCGGACCCACTTCAGTCCCAGGACTCAGGCACTTCCCATCTAGGGCAGTCCACCCTTCAGTAATCATAGAAAGTGGACCCACTTCAGTCCCAGAACTGAGGCACTTCACATCTAGGGCAGTCCACCCTTCAGTAATCATAGAAAGTGGACCCACTTCAGTCCCAGAACTGAGGCACTTCACATCTAGGGCAGTCCACCCTTCAGTAATCATAGAAAGCGGACCCATTTCAGTCCAAGGAGCCACACTTCAGTCCCAGGACTCGGGCACTGCACATCTAGGGCAGTCCACCCTTCAGTAATCATAGAAAGCGGACCCACTTCAGTCCAAGGAGCCACACTTCAGTCCCAGGACTCAGGCACTTCCCATCTAGGGCAGTCCACCCTTCAGTAATCATAGAAAGCGGACCCACTTCAGTCCCAGGACTCAGGCACTTCACATCTAGGGCAGTCCACCCTTCAGTAATCATAGAAAGCGGACCCACTTCAGTCCAAGGACTCAGGCACTTCCCATCTAGGGCAGTCCACCCTTCAGTAATCATAGAAAGCGGACCCACTTCAGTCCCAGGACTGAGGCACTTCACATCTAGGGCAGTCCACCCTTCAGTAATCATAGAAAGCGGACCCACTTCAGGCCAAGGAGCCACACTTCAGTCCCAGGACTGAGGCACTTCACATCTAGGGCAGTCCACCCTTCAGTAATCATAGAAAGCGGACCCACTTCAGGCCAAGGAGCCACACTTCAGTCCCAGGACTGAGGCACTTCACATCTAGGGCAGTCCACCCTTCAGTAATCATAGAAAGCGGACCCACTTCAGTCCCAGGACGGAGGCTCTTCACAACTAGGGCAGTCCACCCTTCAGTAATCATAGAAAGCGGACCCACTTCAGGCCAAGGAGCCACACTTCAGTCCCAGGACTCAGGCACTGCACATCTAGGGCAGTTCACCCTTCAGTAATCATAGAAAGCGGACCCACTTCAGTCCCAGGACTCAGGCACTGCACATCTAGGGCAGTCCACCCTTCAGTAATCATAGAAAGCGGACCCACTTCAGTCCCAGGACTCAGGCACTTCCCATCTAGGGCAGTCCACCCTTCAGTAATCATAGAAAGCGGACCCACTTCATTCCCAGGACTGAGGCACTGCACATCTAGGGCAGTCCACCCTTCAGTAATCATAGAAAGCGGACCCACTTCAGTCCAAGGAGCCAAACTTCAGTCCCAGGACTCAGGCACTTCACATCTAGGGCAGTCCACCCTTCAGTAATCATAGAAAGCGGACCCACTTCAGTCCCAGGACTCAGGCACTTCCCATCTAGGGCAGTCCACCCTTCAGTAATCATAGAAAGCGGATCCACTTCAGTCCAAGGACTCGGTCACGTCGCATCTAGGGCAGTCCACCCTTCAGTAATCATAAAAAACGGACCCACTTCAGTCCAGTCCTTCCTGGTTGCCAGGTGTGGTGTGGAACGTGCCGCACCCGCTGTGTCCGTAGCCCCGCCAGCACTATACAGGTACAGTGCAGGTGAGGAGGCCCGAAGCGCCACAGGCAAGGTGTTGGGTTGACTGCATAGGTGAGTTGCGTATGGGTTTTTAAAACCATCAGTGGCTCCATGGGTTGGTAAACCCTTCGTCAGTGGCTCCATGGGTTGGTAAACCCTTCGTCAGTGGCTCCATGGGTTGGTAAACCCTTCATCAGTGGCTCCATGGGTTGGTAAACCCTTCATCAGTGGCTCCATGGGTTGGTAAACCCTTCATCAGTGGCTCCATGGGTTGGTAAACCCTTCATCAGTGGCGTGTGGGTTGGTAAACCCTTCATCAGTGGCTCCATGGGTTGGTAAACCCTTCGTCAGTGGCTCCATGGGTTGGTAAACCCTTTATCAGTGGCGTGTGGGTTGGTAAACCCTTCATCAGTGGCGTGTGGGTTGGTAAACCCTTCATCAGTGACGCGTGGGTTGGTAAACCCTTCATCAGTGGCGCGTGGGTTGGTAAACCCTTCATCAGTGGTGTGTAGGTTGGTAAACCCTTCATCGGTAGCGTGTGGGTTGGTAAACCCTTCATCAGTGGTGTGTAGGTTGGTAAACCCTTCATCGGTAGCGTATGGGTTGGTAAACCCTTCATCAGTGGTGCGTAGGTTGGTAAACCCTTCATCGGTAGCGTGTGGGTTGGTAAACCCTTCATCAGTGGTGTGTAGGTTGGTAAACCCTTCATCGGTAGCGTGTGGGTTGGTAAACTCTTCATCAGTGGTGTGTAGGTTGGTAAACCCTTCATCGGTAGCGTGTGGGTTGGTAAACCCTTCATCAGTGGTGTGTAGGTTGGTAAACCCTTCATCGGTAGCGTGTGGGTTGGTAAACTTCATCAGTGGTGTGTAGGTTGGTAAACCCTTCATCGGTAGCGTATGGGTTGGTAAACCCTTCATCAGTGGTGCGTAGGTTGGTAAACCCTTCATCGGTAGCGTGTGGGTTGGTAAACCCTTCATCAGTGGTGTGTAGGTTGGTAAACCCTTCATCGGTAGCGTGTGGGTTGGTAAACTCTTCATCAGTGGTGTGTAGGTTGGTAAACCCTTCATCGGTAGCGTGTGGGTTGGTAAACCCTTCATCAGTGGTGTGTAGGTTGGTAAACCCTTCATCGGTAGCGTGTGGGTTGGTAAACCCTTCATCAGTGGTGTGTAGGTTGGTAAACCCTTCATCGGTAGCGTGAGTTGGTAAACCAATAAAAATTCACAGACAGCGGTACATGGTCAGTACAATGACCCAGTATCGTCAGTGTTGGTATGTACGGCAACTCATTCTAAATGTTGTTACGTTTAATTCATTCTTTACCAGTATTTCAAAATTCGTAAGTATTAAAATTCAAATGTAGGTATAAACATCCATTGCATCGGAAAGGCTAAGTGGAAAATAGAGCCAAGTGGAAAAAATGACCAAATGGAAGAAAATAGGCCTCGTGGAAACAAAGGCCAAGTGGAAAAAAAAAAAAAAAAAAAAAAAAAAGGCCAAGTGGAAAAAAAAAGGTCAAGTAGGGAAAAACGACCAAGTGGGAGAAATGTCCCCTACTGAGGAAAAAATATCAACTGGGGAAAAAAGTCGCCAACTGGGGGGAAAAATCGCCCATTTGGAAAAAAAAGTCGCCAATTGGGGAAAAGTCACCAACTGGGGGGAAAAAGTCGCCATTTGGGAAATTAAAGTCGCCAACTGGGGGGAAAAAAGTCGCCAACTGGGAAAAAACAAAAAACAAAAAAAAGTCGCCAATTAGGGGAAAAAAGTCGTCAATTGAGAAAATGTGTGGAAAACATTCTTAATGGAAAAAACGCACAGTGCGAAAAAAACGCAGTGAGAAAAAACGTATACTGGGAAAAAACCTACTCTGGGAAAAAACGTAGAGAAAAACGTATATAGTGGGAAAAAGGTACTGGGGAAAAAAGTAAGAAAGTGGGAACAAAGTAAAGTGGGAAAAAAGTAATGGGGGAAACAGTGAGTGGGAAAAAACTAATGTGGAAAAAAGTAAGAAAGTGGGAAAAAAGTAATGGGGGAAAATAGTGGGAAAAATGTAAGTTGGAAAAAAGTAATGTGAGAAAAAAGAGCGAAAAGTAATGTGGAAAAAATTTTGGGGAAAAAAGTATTGGGGGTTAAAAGGAAAAGTGGAAAAAGGTAAAAAAAAAAATAATAAGTTGGAAAATGTGGGAAAAAAAAGTAATGTGGGAAAAAAGTACTGTGGGAAACAAGTACTGTGGGAAATAGTAAGTGGAAAATAGTAGTGGGAAAAAGTAAAAAAGTAAGGTGGGAAAGAAATTGTGGGAAAAAAATAAAAAAGTAATGTGGGAAAAAAGTAATATGGGAAAATAGTTAAAAAAGTAATATGGGAAAATAGTTAAAAAAGTAATATGGGAAAATAGTTAAAAAAGTAATATGGGGCAAAAGTAAAACGTAATGTGGGAAAAAAGTAAGGTGGGAAAAGTATTGTGGGAAAAAAGTAAGGTGGGAAGAAAGTAGTGGGAAAAAAGGAATATGGGAAGAAACCTACACTGGGAAAAAAACGTACACTGGAAAAAAACGCACACTAGGAAAAACGTACTGGGAAAAAACGCACGCTGGGAAAAACGTACACTGGGAAAAAACGTACTGAAAAAAACCTACTGGAGAAAAAAAAAAAAAAAACGCACGCTTGGGAAAAACGTACACTGGGAAATAACGTACCCTCGTTGGGAAAAACGTACACTGGGAAATAACGTACCCTCGTTGGGAAAAACGTACACTGGGAAATAACGTACCTTCGAAAACGTACACCGGGAAAAGTATCGTAAAGTTCAAAAAGTTTCGTAGTTCAAAAAATATCGCAAAGTTCAAAAAATATCGTAAAGTTCAAAAAATATCGTAAAGTTCAAAAAATATCGTAAAGTAAAAATATTTCGTAGTGGAAATATTTCGTAAAGTAAAAAAAATTTGTAGTGAAAGAAAATCATTAAGTGCAAAAAAATAAGTAACCTGGAGAAAATTGTTAAGTACGAATATCGAAAAATATTTATAAAAAGTTCTTTAAAAAAAATTCTATCCATTGCTAGATGCCTTAATCCCGAGGGATGGCCACAAACAAATCACCTCCATGTCGCCCTGTCCCCTGCCGTTTCATTGCCCTGCTCCCTGCTCCCCCCCCCCCTCATATACCCTCATATACCTCTCCATCCCTCCATCTCATCCTTGGCCTCCACCTCACTCACATACACTCTCCTCGTCAGTCTCATACCTCTCCACTACATCCCTCCATCTCATTCATGGCCTCCCCCTCCACCTCACTCACATACAGTACACTCGTGAGGCTCATATACTTCACTCCATCCCTCCATCTCATCCTTGGCCTTCCCCTCCCTCTCCCCCACCACCTCACTAGTTAGTCTTTCCATCCTCTCCATATGGCTAGACCACCTCTGTGTTAAGTATACTGTAAGTAATTTTTAAGTAGAATAAAAAATAAAGTGAACAAATATGAATTGGAAGAAATAGGCCAAACCTAAATTTATTATTATTATTATTATTATTATTTTTATTATTATTATTTTTATTATTATTTTATTATTATTTAAGTATTATAATTAATATGCTTTTATTTATTATTATTATGTATAATGGTATGTATTATTATTATTATTATTATATTATGTATTATTATCGGATTAAGCCGGTGCAGGTTTATATCCAAGGGGTGCTTGGGGTTTATTGCTCACGTAATGCCACTCAGGAATGGGTGAGGCTGGTCACTATATTTTGACTTTGTACAGAAAATGGATTCCTATCAATTTACACCAGAGAGGCCTTAGGTTATTTACACGAGATCCTTATTTACACGAGGCTGTCACTATTCGCACCAATGTCTTATTTACACACTAGTCATTTACCAAGGCTGTCAGTTATTTACACCCTTGGCTGTCATTTACACACTAATCACTTACGAAGGCTGTTATTTACACGAGACCCAGTTATTTAAACCCGTGGCTGTCATTTACACACTAGTCATTTACGAAAGCTATTATTTACGAAGGCTGCCAGTTGTTTACACCCGTGGCCGTCTTATATCCACAATTTACACAATTTACCAAGACTTATTTAAGAGGCTGTCACTTATTTTCCTGTCATATCAACGAAGTATATGGACCAAAATTTAGCACTTCTTCGTGACTAGCATTAACCACATACTCGGATATACTATGGTATTTACACAGCACTTCTTCGTGACTAGCATTAAGGACATTATACCGGGGTTTAAAAATAACAAGAAATATTGAGAAATAAATTAATAACAACAATAAATAACAAGATTAAAGTAATGAGATAGTAATAACGAGAAATAACAATATAATAAATAGCAGAAAATAACAATGAATATCAAAATAATAAATAGCATAAAATAATGAGAAATAACATAAAATAACCATAAATACCAGGCAATAACGTTCACCCTTACGGTTCCAATCCACCGGGAGAGTCAGAGGGTAGAGGTCCGTCCACCAGCCCTGCTAGCTGCACACTGGCCGGCGGCCCTGTATATATAAATCAGATTACCTCGGTTCGCCTTGAGACAGGGGGAAGGGGGTGGTTGTTACAGGTGGGGGGTGTAAGACCTGCCAGTTAGTGGTTTATTATTTATTACCCATTATTCGTTCATTTTATCATCGTTTTTGTTATTCTTTTCAAAATCACATTAAATTCGAATAATAGTACCATCATTTGAATTAATTATTCATATAACCCTGTATTTGATGATTTCCAGTGGATTTTACATTGGAATGTGAGGAATGCAGGCCTTAACACTTTCTCCTAAGCGATTTATTTTTGCTTATTAGATATTATTATTATTATTATTATTAGGTTTATTACTGTGTCGTTAAAATTATAATTCACATATACTTCTGTTTAATAATTTTCAGTGCTTGTTTCATTGGAATGTGAGGAATTAGAGCACAAACACCTTTTCCTAAGTGATTTATTTTTGCCTATTAGATATTATTATTAAATTATATTAGTTTGTCATTTTACAATAGTTAGTTTCATATAACTTTGTAAATGATGATTTCCAGTGGCTTGTTGCATTGGAATGTGAGGAATGCAGGCCCTAACAACTTACCCTAAGCGATTTATTTTTGGTTATTACACCGTATTATCACCGAATTATTTTACCATACAATCTTAAAGCATATAAATATCCATATAATTCAGTGGTTTGTTTTGTTTATTTATTTTTTTCATTGGAATTTGAGGAATGCAGACCTAATGGCGTTTCATAAGTGATTTATTTTACTTATTACACCTTAATGTTAGTCACTGTTACATAAATCCATCCAATATTACTATACTGTATTACTATTACTGTACTATGCTATTACTGTGCTATTTTTATTATTACTGTACTATATTGCTGGTACTGTATTATCACTATGACTACTATTATTACTATGACTACTGTTTCTACCGGTATTACTGTTATAAGTGTACTATTATTATTACTGTACTATTACTATTATTATTATTACTGTACTACGATATTACTATTATTACTATTACCATTATTAGTATTATTGTACTGTTACCATTACTGTACTATTACTATTATTAATATTACTGTACTATTTTATTACATACTAGAGTTCCCCCAATCATGTGAGAGAACGAGAGAGGGTATTTTTGGGGGTAACTATAGTGATTTTGTTCTCAGTTTTCTTTCTGTTCTCCTTCTCCTGTCTGTTCTCTCTATTCACCTCTGTTCTCTCCTTAGTTCTTCTCTGTTCTCATCTCAGTTCCTCTCTGTTCTCATCTCAGTTCTCCTCTCGGTTCTCATCTCAGTTTTCCTCTGTTCTCATCTCAGTTCTCTTTCTGTTCTCTTTGTCCTCACCTCAGTTCTCCTTACTGTTCTTTCCTCAGTTCTCTGTTCTCCTCTTTCTGTACTGTAATATAACTATTACTGCACTGTTACTATTCTTATTATTACTGTACTACGATATTATTATTATTATTATTATTATTATTATTGGATTGACTGAAACTAAATGGAAAGGTGAAAGGGTGAGGGAATGGGAATATGGTTTAGGTATATGTGCGGGAGTTAATGAGAATGAGAGGGCAAGAGAGGGATTATGTCTGGTGATAAGCAAGAAGTGGAAGGAGAATATAAGAGAGTATGGAACTATGGGTGCAAGGATTGTATGGGTGGGGATGAAAGTAGGTATACAAGCTTGGGCGATTGTATATGTGTATGCTCCGACAGAGGACCAAGTGGCAAGAATGAAAGATGAGTTTTGGGCGAGAGTAGAAGCATGTATGGACAGATTTGAGAGAAGCGAGAGTGTTTTTGATTGGAGACATGAATGTCAAAGTTGGGAATGGACGAGTGGATGGAGTGATTGGTCAGTGGGGTGTGCCAGCTGAAGTAGATGGGAATGGTAGTGCTTTGGTGGACATCTGTGCTGGTAAGGGGTTGGCAATAGCCAACACCTACTTTCACCATAAGATGATCCACCGGTATACATGGAGAGTAATGTGGAGGATGGATGGTGAGCTTGTTGAACGAAAGGCAATGATAGACTGTGTATGTGGATGAGCGAATGAGAAGACAAGTGTTGGATGCAAGAGTGTGGAGAGGGTGGGGGAATGGAGTCTCGGACCGTCACTTAGTGATGGCCAAGGTAAAGCTGCAAAGAAAATGGTTGAGGAGACGAAGGGGAAGACAGGAGGAAACAGCTCCTCTGACAAGAGTGGAGAAATTGCAAGAGTGAGAAAATGGCAGAGTATAAGAGCATAGTGGAAGATAGATTGGGAAGGTATGAGCTAGAGCAGATGGAAGGGGTGGAAGATGTATGTAAGATATTCACAGAAGAGATAGGCGCTGCGTGTGAGGTGGTTTGTGGAGTGAGGAGGAGATGCAAGGGTGTGCAAGGGACAGCATGATGGAATGATGAGATGAAACTAGCTGTGGAACAAAAGAAGAAGGCATATAGTGAATGGTTAGCAAGCAGAGGTAGGGGAGAAGATGAGAGAGAAGAGAGAGGTATATGTAAGCAGGAGAAGGGAGGTGAAGAGACTGGTGAAGGAGAGTAAGAAGAAAGTGGATGAAGAGTTTGGGAGGAATCTGAGTGTGAAATGGAGGGAGAGTAAGAAATTGTTTTGGAAGGAGGTAAAGAAAGTAAGGCAGTGTGAAAGGGGAAATAGTAGGGGAGTGAAAGATAGGAATAATAGATTGTTGGTGAAGAAGAGAGAGAAACTGAGGAGATGGAAGGAGCATTTTGAGGATTTGTTGAACGTGGAAAGTGAGAGCAGTGCGAGTATAAGTGGTTGGGGAATGGCTGGGAGAAGAAGAGATGAGAGGAGGGAGGAAGAGATCAGTAGGGCGGAAGTAGTGGAAGCAATGAAGAAGATCAAGTTGGGAAAGGCCCCAGGAATTGACGAAGTGTGTGGTTAAATGCTGAAGTATGGGGGTGAGATTGTTGTGGAGTGGATATGGAAGTTGTGTAGATTGGCTTGGGAAGAGGGAAGGGTTCCAGAGGACTGGAAATCAGGTATAATTTTTCCTTTATACAAAGGATAAGGGGAGAGAGAAGTATGTGGTAACCATAGGGGTATTTGCCTTCTTAGTGTGACTGGTAAAATATATGGTAGAATACTCATTGATAGGGTTAGGCATATGACAGAGGAGCTAGTTGGAGAAGAACAAGGGGGATTTAGGAAGGGAAAAGGGTGTGTAGATCGGATATTTGTCCTAAGATGTTTAGTGGAGAAGTATCTAGAGAAGGGAAAGAAAGTGTATGCTGCCTTCATGGACTTGGAGAAAGCTTATGACAGAATAGATAGACAAGGTATGTGGAAGGTATTAAGAATATATGGAGTGGAGGGGAAATTGTTGAGTGCTGTGAAGAGTATGTACGAAAGAGCTAGGGTTACAGTGCGAGTGGATGGTGAGCTGAGTGAGTTCTTTGATCTCAATGTAGGACTGAAACAGGGTTGTGTGATGTCTCCATGGCTGTTTAAATGGATGGGGTCGTAAAGGAGGTGCAAGGTAGGGCAGTGGATGTTGGGGGTGGCTCTAATGAATGAGGGTGAGATTTGGAAGATTCCGGTGTTGCTGTTTGCTGATGATACACTATTGTTGAGTGAAGATGAATGGGAGTTGCAAGGTTTGGTGAATGAATTTGGGACAGTGTGTAAGGAGGAGGAAGCTGAAAGTTAATGTAAAAAGTAAAGTTATGGTATTTGAGAGGAATGAGGTCACAGAATGTACAGTGAGGTTGGATGATGAGGATATGGAGAATGTGAGTGCATTCAAGTACTTGGGTAATGTGATGAGTAAGGATGGAACTTTGGGGGATGAAGTGCATGAAAGGGTTGTTGGTTCACTGAAAGCAGTGATGAGAAATAGGGAGGTGAGTATGGAAGTTAAGAAGTCACTGCATGAGAGTATTGTGATCCCTACCCTGACGTATGGAAGCGAGGCGTGGACCTTGCAAGAGGGGAACAAGTCAAGAGTGAGAGCAGTGGAAATGAGTTACTTGAGAGGAGCATGTGGAGTGACATGGAGGGACAGGTTGACGAATGAAGAAGTGAAGGAACGCTGTGGGGTGGATGTGGATGTGGTTGAGAAGATTAGGAGAAATACACTGAGGTGGTTTGGGCATGTGGAGAGAATGGAGAATGAACGACTGACTAAGAGGGTGTATGTAGGTGAGGTGGAGGAAGGGAGAGGGAGGGGTGGACCGAGGATGAGGTGGAGGGGTGGACCGAGGATGAGGTGGAGGGATGGAGTTGAGAGGTATATGAGGGGGGGGGGAGTGAGTTGGGGGAAGGGTAGTCAAATGGTGGGTGACAGAGCGACTTATAGGCTTTTTGTCCGCGGCCACCCTTTGCGGGATTAGGGCGTCGGACTATAAATAGGTAGATTATTATTATTATTATTATTATTATTATTATTATTATTATTATTATTACTACTACTACTGAACTGTTACTATTAATACTGTACGATTAATACTATTACTGTCACTGTACTATCACTATTATTTTTATTATTACTGTACTATTACTGTTATTACTATTACTGTACTATTTTATTACTTACTAGAGTTCCCCCAATCATGAGGGAGAGAAAGAGAGAGAGAGGGTAATATTAAGAGTAACTATAGTGATTTTGCCCTCAGTTCTCTGTTCTCTCCCCAGTTCTCCTTTCTGTTCTCTCTTCTCCTCTGTTCACTTCTCAGTTCTCTCTCTTCTCTCCTCAGTTCTTCTCTGTTCTCAGTTCTCCTCTCTGTTCTCTATTCTTTCTGTTCCCTTCTCAGTTCTCCTCTCCGTTCTCTTTGTTCTTTTCTCTGTTCTCTCCCCAGTTCTCCTCTCTGTTCTCTCCCCAGTTCTCCTCTCTGTTCTCTCCTCAGTTCTTCTGTCTTCTCTCCCCAGTTCTCTCTCTTCTCTCCCCAGTTCTATTTGTTCTCTCCCCAATTCACCTCTCTGTTCTCTCCCCAGTTCTTCTCTGTTCTCTCCCCCAGTTCTTCTCTGTTCCCTTCTCAGTTCTCTCTTTGTTCTCTCCTTAGTTCTCCTCTGTTCTCTCCCCAGTTCTCCTCTCTGTTCTCTCCCCAGTTCTTTTCTGACTTTCTGTTCTCGCCTCAGTTCTCTTTTCCATTTTCTGTTCTCCTCCCTGTTCTCTCTCTATCTTCTCCTCTTTTCTGTTCTCTGTTCTCTCGTCCCCTCCTCTCTTCTTTTCTCTCTCATCTGTTCTGATCTCTGTTCTCACCTCTCATCTCCGTTCTCTATTCTCTTCGCTCTCATCTGTTCTACTCTGCTCTCTATTCTTTTTCTCATCTGTTCTTATCTCTGATCTCTGTTCTCTTTGTTCTTCTTTCTCATCTGTTCTCATCTCTCTCATCTGTTCTCATCTCTCTCATCTGTTCTCATCTCTCATCTCTGTTCTCTTCTCTCTCATCTGTTCTCTTCTCTCTCATCTGTTCTCATCTCTCATCTCTGTTCTCATCTCTCATCTCTGTTCTCATCTCTCTCATCTGTTCTCTTCTCTCTCATCTGTTCTCATCTCTCTCATCTGTTCTCATCTCTCTCATCTGTTCTCTTCTCTCTCATCTGTCCTCATCTCTCTCATCTGTCCTCATCTCTCTCATCTGTTCTCATCTCTCTCATCTGTTCTCTTCTCTCTCATCTGTTCTCTTCTCTCTCATCTGTTCTCTTCTCTCTCATCTGTTCTCTTCTCTCTCATCTGTTCTCATCTCTCTCATCTGTCCTCATCTCTCAT
This sequence comes from Coenobita brevimanus, assembly GCF_032717465.1. Taxonomy (NCBI): domain Eukaryota; kingdom Metazoa; phylum Arthropoda; class Malacostraca; order Decapoda; family Coenobitidae; genus Coenobita; species Coenobita brevimanus. Next base: position 1,944,660 of record NC_137002.1, on the reverse strand, counting down.
CTCTCTCATCTGTCCTCATCTCTCATCTGTTCTCTTCTCTCTCATCTGTTCTCATCTCCCTCATCTGTTCACTTCTCTCTCATCTGTCTTCTATTCTCTTCTCTCTCATCTGTTCTTCTCCTGTTTATTTTCTCTGTTCTGTCTGTTCTCCTCTCTGTTCTTTCCTGTTCTCGCCACATGCTAATTCTTTTAATAAGGAAAATTAAAATCAGGATTATTATTAGTATTATCATTATTATTACTATAGATAGGTAGTTATTGTTACTGTTGTTATTCCATTATTATTATTATTATTATTCTTGTACTCGTCAGTATTATTAATGCTCTACTTTCCCTTTGTAAATAAAATGTGTTACTAAGCTAATAGGGTTAAGGTTAATAAGGTTAAATATATATTAAATAGTAACTCATTGCTTTAAAGATAAGTGAATTGTTATTAAGAAGGGTTAGGGTACACAGGATATGGTATACAGGACGTTGCACACAGGATAGGGTACACACATGGTACACACAGGATAGGGTACACACACGATGGGGTACACAGGATATGGTACACACAGGACAGGGTACACACTGGACAGGATACACACACAGGGTAGGGTACACAGAACAGGGTACACACAGGACGGGGTACACACAGGATAGGGTACACAGGACAGGGTACACACAGGATAGGGTACACACCAGGTGGGGTACATATAGGACAGTACACACAGGATAGGGTACACAGGACAGGGTACACACAGGATATGGTACACACTGGACAGGATACACACACAGGATAGGGTACACACAGGATAGGGTACAGACAGGACAGGGTACACACTGGACAGGGTACACACAGGATAGGGTACACACAAGACAGGGTACACACCAGGTGGGGTACATATAGGAGAGTACACACAGGACAGGGTACACACAGGACAGGGTACACACAGGACAGGGTACACACAGGACAGGGTACACAAAGGATAGTGTACACAGGACAGGGTACACACAAGATGGGGTACACACAGGATGCTACATAGGACAGGGTTTACCTACAGGAGGGTGCAGACACAGGACGGTGTACCCACAGGAGGGTACACACACAGGACGGTGTACACACAGGAGGGTACACACAGGACAGGGTGTACACACACAGGACAGGGTACACACACAGGACAGGGTGTACACACATAGGACAGTGTACACACATAGGACAGTGTACACACATAGGACAGGGTGTACACACATAGGACAGGGTGTACACACAGGACAGGGTGTACACATAGGACAGGGTGTACACACAGGACAGAGTACACACACAGGACGGTGTACACACAGGATATAGTACACACAGGACAGGGTACACACACAGGTCAGGGTACACACATAGGACAGGGTACGCACAGGACAGGGTACGCACACAAAGTACACACAGGACAGGGTGTACACACACAGGACAGGGTACACACAGGATATAGTACACACAGGATGGTACACACACAGGATATAGTACACACATGATAGGGTACACACACAGAACAGGGTACACACACAGGACAGGGTATACACACAGGATAGGGTACACACACAGGATAGGGTATGCACACAAAGTACACACAGGACAGGGTACACACACAAGATTGGGTACACACAGGATAGGGTACACACACACAGGATAGGGTACACACAGGATAGGGTATACACACAAGATGGGGTACACACAGGTCAGGGCACTCACAGGACGGTACACACACACACAAACAGGTACACAAGACAAGGGACACACAACAGGGTACACACGCAGGACATTGTACACAGGACATGACAGGGTATACATAGGGTGATATACAGGTCAGGGCAGGTTACAGTATTGGCTGGATGGAGAGTTTACTTGATGGAGTTGGTACTGGGGTACTCCTTTGGTAGGCTTGGTTGTAGTGTTTTGCTGGTGCCACCTCCCCCAGGCCTGAGTGGGGATCTGCTAGTGCCACCCCAGGGGAGCAAGGGGGGGGGGTCTCCTGGTGCCCTCCCATGGGGGGTTTAGGGAGGGGATCCCGATGCCCTTCCCCCAATGAGGCTTGGGGTGGGGGGGGAGTCGTACCCCCCCTCCGGACTAGTGAGCTTTGGTTGTGGTTGACTTATCCTGTTTATATATATATATATATATATATATATATGATTTATCCTGTTTATATATATATTTGATTTATCCTGTTTATATATATATATATATATATATGATTTATCCTGTTTATATATATATATATATATATATATATATATATATATATATATATATTTGATTTATCCTGTTTATATATATATATATATATATATATATATATATATATATATATATATATTTGATTTATCCTGTTTATATATATATATATATATATGATATATATATATATATATATATATATTTGATTTATCCTGTTTATATATATATATAATTTGATTTATCCTGTTTGTATATATATATATATATTTGATTTATCCTGTTTATATATATATATATATAATCACACATACTTCCATTTTCCTCATTTGTCTTGTCACTTTAGTTAATTTAGAAAGGGAAAATTATAAAGCCAAAATATTTTTTTATTTATTTTTTTCCAATTTCAGCCTACACTAAGCTCAGTGCCAACACCACCTCCACAACAAGTTATTGTGTTAGTTGGGTTAGTAGTATTAATAGTGCTGGGAGGTGGTGAGGGTCTTTCAGGTGACTGGAGTACTTCGTAACTTCTTCCTTGGCAAAGTATTCTGTACATCACATGGCATCGTAGTCTCTTGTGTACCACCATTAACGTCTCAGGTTTTTATTGTATAGGAGGCCATTTGGATGTCAAATAAATCACCAAGGAACGAGGGGCTACGCAAGTCTCCAATGCCACCAACAACGGTCCTATATTTCCTAAGCTAATTGTTTCTGGCCTAAACTTTAGCTATGTCAGACACTAAAGCTTAGGCCATTATGTGGCACTAACTTCTTCCTCTGTGTGTATTCAGCATTTTACATCACCATCCTCTTGTATGTGCTATATATAGGGTGTCCAAGATGCCAAGGACACAACTTCAATGATTGATAGGGAAAATGTAAGTAAACACTGCTCTATTAACAGTCTCCAAATCTCAACCATTGTGAATACAATTACTGATAACCTGGGTGAATTATGAAGACCATTGACCCAGAGGCACCAGTGATTGTAGGTGTTATGGTTTGGACACAAGTTGATACAGCCGTCTTTACCAATTCCCTCATCTATCATTCGAGAGTTTTGCCCTCCTATCCAGGTCCATCCTGTATAGTTCAACAAGAGGATGTAAAGTTGTAATATGCTAATACATCTCCATGGAAGCGGTTATGGATGCGTCTGATGCCACATTGTATGTGGTCCTTTAACACTGCTGGGACCATTAAGTTCCTGCTTTTGTTCCAATTGACTGGTTGACGGTAGATACTATAAAGTTGTAAAGGTGCGAGTATCTACACCAACCCTTACTTTATCTATTACATTAATAACAGCCACTTTGGGTTCATGTACTTTGAAGTAGGTTTTGTAATAACTATTTCTCTAACTCATGTTGAATTGGTATGGAAATGGGAAAGAACAAGGTACTGGTGGTAGACAACTTGGTGAATTAATCCAAGGGAATCACTATCCCTCCAGTGTATGTAGTTATTGGGGAACTATCGAGTGCTTTGTGGGAAAAAAAAAAAAAAAAAAAAAAAATCGATTAATGGCCAAGCAATCAAGCTGGAGGGCTGAGGTTAATGGCCAAGCAATCAAGTTGGAGGGCTGAATTATAAGTGCTAAGTTGTTATATAGTGTAAACACCAAGTTGGAAAAGTAGTAGGTGACTGATGTCTAATTTTAACGTCAACCAGAGTCTATGGAACTATCTGCAGGAACTTCAGTAGTTGCTCCCCTACTTAATTCCAGTCTAGGGTTGGTTTCAACTTTAAAAATGTTAAACAAGTAGCTGATTTAACATTTTTTTTATTATCTTAAACAAGTGACTGATTTAACAGAAAACTCGGGTGACTGATTTAACAGAAAACTCGGGTATTAATTTTATAACTGCTTCAAGAATTATTTATCAATGGCAGGTCATTTAGTGAAGTTCTATATATATATAATGTGACAAAAAAAATATATTCTTAAGTCTCAGTAGGGGAGCAACTATTTTTTCAAAAAACAGTCAGCTCAGTTTGAGCTTTACATCAAGCATCATAGTTCCTTCCCTTCACTACAGATTACTTGTTACCTCTCGATTACATTCGATTTGTCGGAAAATATTTTTCAAACGAATTGTTAGGTATAAACCCTCACACTAAAGTTGGTTAAAAATTTTGCAACTAAAGTACCTAAGGTACCGAGGCAGACTAAAACTTTAGTATATATGATCTTAAATTCTCTTGACTGATTAAAATGAAAATGTTTCTATAGTGAAGGGAGATTTAGGAGGTGCAAAGACTAGAAGGCAGACAAGCAGCATTGGCAGAGTACAGGGGGTCTTTATACTTTAGCAGTATGCCATTCTTCGTTACTATCAAGTTCACCAGTGCTCATCCCCTTGGATTATTACTTTATGGCATACTGACCTCTGCTTAATTGTGAATATGTATGCTCTTCTACTTAAAAGAGCTTCATGTACATATTTTAGCTCTCTCTGCCTTCCATTTCTAAGCACCCTATTGTTTCTGTTGCAGGCACTTGTCCTCTGCAACACTGGGAGGGCAGCCTGGAGCCACATAGCAGCCAGCCGCGCAGGACAACCATCCCCACTGTGGCCACCCATGTTCTGTTCATAAAAAACTTCATTGAAGCAAATGTACTTATGAGTCTTTATGTTTTTATATTTCTTCTATCCTGTAAGATACCTAACTTGCTCAAAATGATTATTATGACCAGTGACCATGAAGACTCTTGCCTCGTGATAAACAGAGGAGGAAGGGGAGCCAAGGTAGGTAATTGGGGAGACAAAGGAGGGGGGGGGGGATGTAGGTAGCAAGGTGGTAGTAAGAAGAGGGAAGGCAGAATGGGAGAAAGGTAGGTTGGAGCGGTGGGGGAGGCAGAAGGTAAGGGGATAGACAAAGCGGGGGAGGGGGGGGGATGTAGGTAGTGAGGTGGTAGTATGAAGAGGGAAGGCAGAATGGGAGAAAAGTAGGTTGGGGGGGGGGGAGTAAGAGAAGGAAGGTAGAAGGAGAGGGTAGGGAGAGTAGGTAAGTGGAGAGAGCAGGTGGGGGGACAGTGATTAGGTAGGGGGAGAGAAAGTAGGTAAAGGAAGAAGTAGGGGAAAAGGGAGAGTATGTAGGGGGGAGTGAGTAGGTAGAGGGAAAGTAGGTACGGAGGAGAGCAGGTAGAGTGAGTGGGTAGGGGAAAATTGAGTAGGTAAGGGGAGAAAAAGTAGGTACAGCGAGAGAGTAGGTAGGGGAAGAGAAAGAGTAGGTAGAGGGACAGTAAATAGGGGAAGAGAGTAGGTAGGGGTAGGAGGAAAGAGTAGGTATGGGAAGAGAGAGTAGATAGGGGAAAGAGAGAAGGTAGGGGAAGAGTTGGTACAGGGAGAGCAGATAGGGGAAGAGAGTTGGTACGGGGAGAGTAGGTAGAGTAGATAGGGGAAGAGAGTTGGTACGGGGAGAGTAGGTATAGTAGATAGGGGAAGAGAGTTGGTAGGGGTAGGGGAAGAGAAAGAAGGTAGGGGAAGAGAAAGAAGGTAGGGGAAGCAAGTTGGTACAGGGAGAGAGTAGGTAGGGGTAGGGGGAGAGTAGATAAAGTTGGTAGGGGTAGGGGGGGAGAGTAGGTAGGGGAAGAGAGAGTAGGTTGGGGAAGAGATAGAGTAGACAGGGGAAAAGAGAGAGTAGACAGGGGAAGAGAGAGAGTAGATAGGGGAAAAGAGAGTTGGTAGGGGTAGGGGGAGAGTAAGTAGGGGTAGGAGGAAAGAGTAGGTATGGGAAGAGAGTTGGTACAGGGAGAGTAGATAGGGGAAGAGAGTTGGTACGGGGAGAGTAGATAGGGGAAGAGAGTTGGTAGGGGAAGAGAGAGTATATAGGGGGAGAGTAGGTAGGGGAAAAAGAGAGAGAGAGTAGATAGAGGAAGAGAGTTGGTAGGGGTAGGGGGAGAGAGTAGGTAGGGGAAAAAAGAGAGTAGGTAGGGGAAAAAAAGAGTAGATAGGGGAAGAGACAGATAGAGGAAGAGAGTTGGTAGGGGTAGGGGGAGAGAGTAGATAGGGGAAGAGAGTTGGTAGGGGTAGGGGAAGAGAGGGAGTAGGTAAGGGAAGAGACTAGCTAGGGGAAGAGAGTAGGTACAGGGAAAGTAGGTGGGGGAAGAGAGTAGACAGAGGAAGAGAGAGTAGATAGGGGAAAAGAGAGTTGGTAGGGGGAGAGTAAGTAGGGGTAGGAGGAAAGAGTAGGTATGGGAAGAGAGAGAAGGTATGGGAAGAGAGAGAAGGTAAGGGAAGAGAGAGAAGGTAAGGGAGAGTAGATAGGGGAAGAGAGTTGGTAAGGGAAGAGAGAAGGTAAGGGAGAGTAGATAGGGGAAGAGAGTTGGTATGGGGAGAGTAGATAGGGGAAGAGAGTTGGTAGGGGTGGGGGGAGAGAGTAGGTAGGGGAAAAAGAGAGACAGTAGATAGAGGAAGAGTTGGTAGGGGTAGGGGGAGAGTTGGTAGGGGTAGGGGAAAAAGAGAGAGAGTAGATAGGGGAAGAGACAGATAGAGGAAGAGAGTTGGTAGGGGTAGGGGGAGAGAGTAGGTAGGGGAAGAGACAGTAGGTAGGGAAAGAGACAGTAGGTAGGGAAAGAGACAGTAGGTAGGGGAAGAGAGACAGTAGATAGGGGAAGAGAGAGACAGTAGATAGGGGAAGAGAGAGACAGTAGATAGGGGAAGAGAGAGACAGTAGATAGGGGAAGAGAGAGACAGTAGATAGGGGAAGAGAGAGACAGTAGATAGAGGAAGAGAGTTGGTAGGGGAAGAGAGACAGTAGATAGAGGAAGAGAGAGACAGTAGATAGAGGAAGAGAGTTGGTAGGGGAAGAGAGAGAGAGTAGGTAGGGGGAGAGAGTAGGTAAGGGAAGAGACTAGCTAGGGGAAGAGAATAAGTAGGGGGGGAGAAAGTAGGTACAGGGAGAGTAGGTGGGGGAAGAGAGTAGGTTGGGGGAGACAGCAGGTAGAGGAAGAGAATAGGGGAAGACAGTTGGTAGGGGGAGAGAGAGTAGGTAGGGAGAGAGAAAGAGTAGTTAGGGGGAGAGAGAGTAGGTAGGGAGAGAGAGAGTAGTTAGGGGGAGAGAGAGTAGGTAGAGAAAGAGACTAAGCAGGGAGAGAGGGGGCTGGAGTCAATTATGAAATGAATTGGAATTTATTTTAAAAAATGATTTGGAATTGAGAAATATAAAAAAATTAACTGAACTGAACTGGAATTGATATCAATGAATTGATGACTGAACTGATAAAATATTTTATACTGTATATAATACGGGAATTCATTACTGTACAATAATTAACTTACAGTATACTCAAACAGTATTATAGACAGTTTGCTATCACAAAACAGTAAAAAATATATCAAGTAACCTATTAAATTTACTTTATCATTTAACAAACTATTTCCTGCATAATTTTTGTTTAAAAAAAAAAAAAAAACGAAGTTAAGATTCAAAAGTTCAGCTGTAGTGTGTCAGACTAATAATAAAGATGTTAATTTGAAACCTCATTTTTATTTCAGTTAGATTTCATGGTGCTGAGTAGATTAAAATTGATTCTGAATTGAAAACATTTTAATTGAATGAAATCTAGACCATAATTAATTTTACTGAATTTTGAATGAAATCTAGACCATAATTAACTGAATTGGAATTTTCTTTTACTAACTGAATTGAATTGGAATTAATTTAAGTTTTATTCTGAACTGGAATTGACCTGACAATGAATTGACCCCAGCCCTGAAAGAAAGAGAAAGAGAAAGAGAGAGAGAGAGAGAGAGAGAGAGAGAGAGAAAGTAGGTAGGTAGACAGAGAAGGGGGAAGGAACAAGAGAAGTAGGTACGAACAAAGGTAGGAAGGCGGGCAGGAGGGAAGAAGGAACGTAGGTAGGGAAGGAAGGAGCGAATGTTGAGACATGAAAGAGGGAACGAAGAAAGAACAAAAAGAAATGAAGGAGGGAAGAAAGGACCAGAACGAAAGAAATGAAAGGAGGAGGGAAGTAAGAAATGTAGAAAGGCAGGCAGGCAGGTAGGAAGGATGGAAGGTAGGTAGGTAGATAGGGAGGGAGGTAGGAAGGAAGGTAGATACATAGGCAACACGGGTAAAGCAACAAAATCAATTACAATAGAAAAGCATTAAAAAAAAATACAAAAAATACATCAAAGTACATTTTAAAAACGCATTGCACAACAGGCAAAACAAAATTAAATAGAAATAACTATACAGAATAAGAAAAAGCAAAGCATTCCATATTCAAAATTAAGATATTGCACTTATACATTAAAATAATCTGTAAACTCAAGCTAGATGTGTGGATAATCATGCTAGTCACGAATAAGTGCTACAGGAAGGCTGTAGAGATGTGATATTGTATTTTGTGTAAGAAAAAAAAAAAAATCACACATGGGTAGGAGATGTTATTTATGATAACTTGGCCAAAAATTGCTCTCTCTCCATCTTGAATGCCGAGACGTACCTAGGAACACTAGAATATGATGCTAGTCACAAAGAAGTACTATGGAAAAAAAAAAGTAGCGATAAATTAACCCTCCCGATACTTCAGTGTAGTGGGGCAAAGTAACCTGCTCGTTGCTGCAAGATGAAGGCTGCGTCAAACCTAATCTCACCCGCTCATTAATGTACGATGCAAGCTGTGTCCAACAAAACTGCCCCTTAACTTTTTTGCTTTAGAATTTTCTTGCATCTCAATGTATTGTTCCGCACGTGCACCCATGCAGATAGAGGCATAAATAAAGGCAGGGAAAAAATAATTTAGCAACTTTGGCCATGCGAAACACCACTCCCGCACTGCAGTGCGATTTTGCGGTACAGAAAACCCACCAAAATTGTCCTACAGTAAATGTTTATAAACCAAAATGTAGCTAATGAAATTTCCTAACACTTTCTCAGTAACAATTACCATAAAACAAATTTCTATGAGAAAACACGAAGCAAAGAATAAACATCGTAAATTAGAGCATAATTTATATTCACCAAATAATTTTTATCAACACCATAAGCAAGTACAACTATATGATATTACAAGGAATAAAAAATCACGGCCCACACCCTGCGTACTTGCCCGCAGCCTGTGTCGTCCAGTAACACAAGTACACTAGAATATTGATACTAGTCACAAAGAAGTGCTACGGAAAGGATTGATGGCCCTATCCATATGGTAATCTAAACGCACGGAAAGGAGAGCATTCCCCGGTGAATGGGAGAGGGTTACCGCAACGTAGTACTGAAATCCGCAGGGAGTCTCATAGCACCCCTTTGCATGCCCCTTAACCATATTGCAACAGCCTTTATTAGCCGAGGCAGAAATGTAGTCAAAATCGATATAACCGGCCAAGGCATATTCGTAGGGTTATTACTGACTGCATGAACCACTTCGAAGCTGTCTGACACCTAATCATTCCTATGGTACAGGTTCTCCAAAGTCTGTATGCATTATTTTACACAGTATTCAAGAACAAATACCAATCTTTAATAATAAGAGAGGTAAAAATTGCTAACATTAAGAGATTAGATTGTATGTCCACCTTCGAGACTGTCATGTGTTTTATTTTAATATTTTAAATTTGAAAATTAATCAGTGTTACCAACTGTATATGAGCGAGGGGGGAGTGAGTTGGGGGGAGGGCAGTCAACTAGTGGGTGACAAGAGCGACTTGGAGGAATTTTTGTCCACGGCCACCCTCTCCCGGATTAGGGCATCGGGCTATAGATAGATAGATTGATAGATACCATTTGCCACACCAAACCCACACAAAGGGGTGCACTTTCACACTTTCAAGATTACCGCTTACGTTGAAGGTGTGAACTTCCACTTTGGGCGTGGTATTAGAGCCGGAGTACTGTACAAATATCATTTACTTTCTCCTTATCACCAAAAGGAAGTTGTGTAACTGCTATGAAGGGGGAGAACTAAGCCTGCACTCCACTGGGTTTGTATTTGTATTTATCTGTAATTGTTTATATTCATTTCTATATTTATTTGTATTTGTCTTTACGTTGCAAAGACAGTGCACCCTTTTTTTTGCCACCCCTGGATTGATTGGATATTGGATTTACCAATGAAGGAAGACCCCTGCATTACCCGTAGTCTTGCACATCGCATTATTGGGTAACCATATAGATATAATGAACACTGAAGAACTGGTAAATTTTTAGTCTTACATATCAGATTACTGATCAGGCATTATCGGATATAATGTAGTAGACTATATGCTTAACTGGATGTAATGGAATATTGGCTTAATCAGATATACTGTACTGTACTCTAATAGACTACCTGCTTAACTGGATAAGTAAGACCTCGATATAATAGACTTAACAGACCAGGATTCGCTTTTATCGGACTCGAGGAACTACTGGACTAAATTCCTATATATGAGAATAAGTCCAATAAACCCAGAAGCAGTGTGGACTCCCTGACCACTTCAGCTATGTTCACCACAAGGTAAATATAAAAACAGTATATATCGTTTTACACAGTATTCAAGAACAAATGCTAGTCATTAATAATAAAGAAAATTGCGAACATTAAGATATACTACGTCTATCTTGAAGACTGTCATACGCTTTATTCGAAGATTTTACATTTTAAAACTAATTGGCGTTACGAAGTGTTTGTCGCGCCTACCCACACGAAGGGGGTGAACCCTCACGTTTTCAAGATTACCACTTAAGCTGAAGGTGCGAGCTTCCACTTTGAAAAGGGTGCGGGAAGAGTAACCCCTGCCCTCAGTTTCAAGACTACGAGCGATTGTGTGCCCTCAGGGATGAGGGAATGACTAGGGCAGCTGCTAGAGATTCAGCAGCATGGACAGCCACCATTAGGTGACCAAGGCCAACACATGCAAGCAGGTTGAAGCCTTCAAAAACAAAACGCTTCCTCTATTTCACACACTCATTGCATTCAAGACAGCAATTTTGGGCCAAGTGTAATATTAGTATAGATATCTTTTAATATAATTTTCATCCTTTTGCAACGTATTTCATGTAGCTGTGGCAGAAAGGACAGTCCTATGGCTCCACATCGTTTCCATAGCACTTCGTGACTAACATTATATTCTAGCGTTTATTTTTATAGCTCAGTATTCAAGATGGAGAGATGGCAATTATTGGCATAGTTGAAGTGAAAATACTATCTTTTTATCTTACATCAACTAAGCTCAAAGATACAGAGAGAGAGATAATCACCAGCATTCATCCATTTATTTCCTAAAACAGAATCAACTCTCAATCTATGTGATTTTTGACACAATGAGGTTTTAAGAGGTGAGTCTCCTTGGTTACTAGTCAAAATTTCCCTTTAAGATGACTATACCTTGCCATACATTTCACCTAATAAGGTACTCCTAGGTTACTAGTCAAATTTCCTCTAAGATGCACTAAGCAACTGTTATGAAGTATGAATCTCCTTTGTTACTAGTCAAATTTGTCCTGCATGCTTACACTGGACCATATAATATGCAATTCTGCGGTACAATGGCCCCAAAAAGTGATGACAGTGAATGTAAAATAATATATATAAGATAAAAATTGTGCCTTCATCATGCCATAACAAAGATGTATTATTTCCTGTTAAGAATTATCAAAAATGATTAACAGGATATATATCACGCTAAGTATTATGTAAAAATGAATAACAAGAGGCAGTGAAATATTTCCCAGTTTGAATGAATGTGTAACGTATAGTAAGGTGTAATGTCTAGTAATGTGTCAAATGTGTAATGTATAGTAATGTGTAATGTACAGTAATGTGTAATGTATAGAATGTGTAATCTGTAATATCTAGTAATGTGTAGTAATGTATGAATGTGTATTACTCCATGCACAGTGGCAGTATAACCCCATGTTCCTGGTGTATTTGCTTCCCAGGATTTCAAATACAGATGCTCTGGTTTCAAAAACCAATTAAGGAAAATTCTTGTGAGTGCAATACTATCTATCTATCGCCAGACGCCTTAATCCCGTAAGGGGTAGCCACAAATAAATTGCCTCCATGTCACCCTGACCCCTGCCATTTCACTGCCCTGCTCCCAGCTCACACCCCCCTCTCATATACCTCTCCACTCCATCCCTATTGTCAGATGCTATGGTGGTACAGCAATAATAAGGATGCCACAACAATGAAATTATTCTTAGTAATGATATCCAATCTGTAGAAGCAGCAAGACCATTCTGCCTTTTATTTATTTATTCTGCCTTTTATTTTACTCCTCCTCTTCCCCTCACTTATAACTGCTAAATTATTTTTAGTTGTAAGGACTTATGACAGATTTTGCTCTTTTCTCTTACAGAAGGCAATAAAAGGGACCAAATCATGAGTATGTAAACTCTTGCAATCCAAAAGCACACACTGCTCTAGCTTGTTATGTCATACCTTTGGGGAAAAAAAATATGACTAAATATTCCCTAATATTGCAACTTTTTGCTCTACCTTTTAATGTTGTACCTTTCTTTTTAAATAAACCGCTATGCCCTGCTTAGCTGAAAACTCTGATTTGGAAGTTTTGATATCAATGATTTGTTTATGAACCTTTGCATTTGAGTGAGTTGGGGGAGGGCAGTCAAATGGTGGGTAACAGAGCGACTTGGAGGCGTTTTGTCTGCAGCCACCCTTTGCAGGATTAGGGTGTCGGACTATAAATAAGATGGAGCATTTTATTACTCTTGCTATCAGTTTATGCACTCAGGATACTAGGCAACGACAAGTTGGCATTCTCCAAGGAACTCAAACTCTTGGCAAATTTTGATTTTATATATATTAGTTCACTCCATAGCACTTGTTTATTTAAAGCAGTTTATCTTTTTTTCTGGGTAATATTAAATCATCCAAAGATTTTTTAAATGGAAAACTGGCCAAATGCAGTGCAATAACTGCATGTGTTTGGGTAAAAGTTGTCTCCTTTCGTGCTTGATCAAAACACTTAAAATAGCCCACTGACTTACGCCGCTTTCCCACATTCTCCCTACCTACTCTCTCTCTCCCCCTACCTACGACTTTAAATTATTCCCTAATATTGTAACAAATTATAAATATTAATAACTAATTTTATTTTTTACTCAGGCTTACACTACTAAAAATTATTGCATGTTACCATACGAGATTTGAACTCAAGTTATTCCTGACTGTCCCCAAGTGATAGCTGTGAAATTTTAATTAGTTCCATTTAGGATTTTCTATTCTCGAAACCAACAAACTGCTTCCTACAATTCTGAAATACACTCAAAGCTCCATTTAAGGGGCTAAATGGGGAATCTTGTCCCTTACTTGAAAATGTCCATTGTTTTACCACATATAAAGACGATCGTATTATGAAATGCAATGATTGTTTCACTTATATGATATATTTACGGGTACTGTATAAAGAAACAATGTGTATAACCTAGACATTACATATTTTTGAACGGTGTTGTCCATTTGTAAGGTTGAATATGGAGTCCCTTAAATCCGAAATCCCTTAAATGGAAGTCCCTCAAATCAAGGTTTGAGTGTATATGGGTACTTTGACTATTTTCTGTCACAGGTTTACATAATGGGTTTCACCTTTTAAAGATACAGTATGAGGAGTATATGCATTATCACTGCCCAAAAGTCTGGATACTCTGCCATCACTTCTTAGGCCAACTACAAATGAGTCTCCTTGGTTACTAGTCAAATTTTCCCTACAAGATGACCATAATTGGCTATACACTGAGGAATGAGGTCTGAATAAGTCTCTTATACCACAACAAACACTGAGTAGGCTAATTATGAGATACAAATGAGTCTCCTTGGTTACTAGTCAAATATTCCATACAACCTGACTATACCACACCATACACTGAGCAATTGTGAGACAAATGAGTCTCCTTGGTTACTAGTCAAAATTTCCCTAAAACCTGACTAAACCTGGCCATCAACTGAGCAATTAAGTATATGAACGAGTCTCCTTGGTTACTAGTCAAATTTTCTCTAATCTGGGTATGTTTCTCCCTAACACCTCTTCCTTAGCAGTTTATTCTCGGCTAAGGCTGGTTCCAGTAAAGCTTATGCTGATGTAACTGACAAAACAGGATGGGTTTAAAACACACACATTTAGGAGGAGGAGTTAAGGACCAAAACCAAAAAAAATTATTATTGACCCGATGGCAAGGTGTACAAAAGCATAATAAATCACTTAGGAACATGTGTTGGGGAAATACTTGAATAATAATTTAAATGAGGATGGCAAGGCATATAAAGCAAAATAAACCACTGAGGGAAAGGTATTAGGGAGCTTCCTTATCCAACAATAATTCGCCGAAGGATGGTAAGATGTAAAAAGCAAAATAATTCACTTAGGAACAGGTGTTAGGGACCTTCCTTAATGATACAAAAGAGGTGTGTGTGTGCGCGCGTGTGTGTGCGTGTGCGCGAGAGAGAGAGAGAGAGAGAGAGAGAGAGAGAGAGGGGCCTACATCCTTTCCACAGCACTTCCAAGGCATAAATTTGCACCAACAAAGTGAACAGACTAATGCCACCTTAAGTTGCAATCTATACAAATAAAAATAATACCGGTAATAACAATAATAATAATTCACTCATCTTAAATGTCGGGGCCAACTGCCTAGCCCCGGGCTCCTATGCTCCTCATGGGGCAATGTAGGATTGGATGATGGATGGATGAATAATAATAATGTACAGAAGCATTATTCATGAAAGGTTAGGGACAACAAAAATTTGAAAATCCACCTCATAAAACCACTTTCCAAAATAATGAAAAAAATTAAACTTGGAAAAAATAACCTTAAAAAATAACTGAAATAACCCAAAAAAATAACTACTGTGACTATTCTGTATGTCTGGATAAATTTTAAAGTTAGGAAAATTATAGACCATTATAGTCACTAGAATACTCATTGAAAAGAAACTATCACACCCATGAATGAATACTTTTGACTGCCTATTTTCCGTGTGTAGCCTCAATTTCAAAAAAATATATCGGCACCTTTTCAGTGAGAAATTGATACACGGCCAATGATTTACGGGAATTATTTCACTTTGTATTGCTCGTATTATACTTTACAGATACAAGCATACCCTGGTTTAACGTTGTACTTGGTTAGGTAAAACCCCATCATTAGGCGGGGTATCATACATCAGGGTACTTTTAATGTGTAATGTGGTGTGTTTACCAGCCTTGGGTTTCCCCCCCAGCCAAATCCAAATCCCACTCAAATGAGTCCCAAATCAAGTTTAAAGCTAATCTAAATGGCCTGACAACTGTCAAGGAAGCTAACCTAAATGTAACACCTGTAATTAACTCACTAAACCAACAAATAAAATCTGAAAATCATCAAATATGAGTCTGGAAAAAATCAAGCTTAGTAAACTGTACCCCCAAAATGACAATGTTCACCCCACCTATGGCTAAAACACTAAGTCTAAAAGCAGTAATCAACCTAAACACAATTTTTGTCTAAAATATCATCAAAATTGGTAAGAAAAATCAAAACCCATAACCCATCATTAAACCAGGGTTTGGGCATCGTTAGGTGGAGTACGGTGGTATTTCTATCCCCACTGTTATGCCAGGTTATTGCATCTAGGGGTATCGTTCAAGGTATTACTGTATATAGCTGGATTAGTCGGAGTAACATTGCACTACATGGCAACCCTACCAATTTTGTGAATTAAACTGAACCAGAAAAGAAGCATTTCACATCTTACCCGAGCCCAGAGTGCCAATATTTTTTTTTATTGAGGGTACACTGGGCTTCCATCTGGCAATCCCTTAGTCATTTCATTATACCACTGGACTGAAAAATTAGGTTTCTTACATCACTTTCTCATCCAGAGGCTCAAATTGAGGCTTACCTGATATTCATTTGGTACATTTTTAATATTACTGAAAGTATTTTTTAATTTAACCATCCCTTCCAAAAACTGAAGGAACATACATAGGACTTCTGTCTATATTACACAATATCCTCTTGTACAGTCACCCCAAGAAGTGATGGCAGTTTCAGATCACTTAAAAAAGCATAGTATATCACGCTAAGATTTATGAGAAATGAATGTGTAATATGCTCATGTTTACACCCAAGGATTTCTAAAACCGATTATATACAGGAGTTTCGAAGGTCAACCTAGGACAATTCTCGTGAAAGCAATACGTTACTTGCTTTTCAAATGCTACGGTGGTGATATAGGAACAATGACGAAGCTGCTACAATTAAATTGTTCTTACAAGGATCTCCTACCCAAATCTGCAGCAAGATCTTTTCCGCCTCTTATTCCTTGCTTTCGACCAAGCATAACAATAATTACTGTATCTATTCCCAATTGATGCTAAATGACTAGGTATGACAGTTTACCTTTTTCTCTTACACCTGGGAGAAAAGACAAAACTCATGCAAAAAAAAGAAGCACTTGTTTGATCTTTTAAATCTTTAAATAAACCACAACTATGTCCTGTAATTGAAAATGGTGATTTGGAAGTTTGCAACTCATTTGTTTATTGCATTTTATTACTCTTGCCAGTTGTTCAGGCACCAAGGTTTGCATTCTCCAAGGAACTCCGACTCCCGGCAAATTTGCGAGGTTCTATTTCATTCACTGATAGTTCTCGGGCTTATTTAAGTCTTCCACAGATTTTTCTTTTTAGAAAAATGGCCAAATGCAGTGTAACAGATGCATGACTACTTTATTTTCATCCGTGCTTGTTGATCGAGCCATTTAAATTAGCCTACTAACTTATGCCACATTCCTGCTTTCTGTCATTGTCAATGGAGACAGACAAATAACTTATTAGCAGTCTAAAGGTAAATATCTTATAGAAATGATAGATTTTCATTGTTTACTGAAGGCCTTTTCTTTTCAGTGTTATGCTACCAAAAATAATTGCTTGCTTACCACACTACAATTAAACTCAACTTATTCCTGACTGTCCTTGAGCAATAGTTCTGAAATTTCAACGAGTTCCTTTTAGGATTTCTTCTTATTGTAAGTTTCCTACAATTCTGAAATGTACAGGTACTTTGCCATATACGAGCAGTATTATCTATTATCATTGACCAAAACCTTCTCGATACTCCGCTGTCACTTCTTAGGTCGATTGTACATGAAATGATGCAAACTGTCCATATTAATATATATACATTTTGTTTTTCATATTTTAAATAAATAAGGTTTAAAAATTTAGCCACAATGTATTTTTGCCCTAAATACAATAAAAGAACTAAGAACCTTTTCTTTCTTTCTGGCCCATCAGTGCAAACCATTCTGTTCATCAACTGACAGAATCAAGACTAAACTTTATGTATATACTGAGAGAAAAAAAGAAAATCAAAACCTACCTGCTTAGGGGCCACAGGAGATGAGCTCAGCCAAGGAGAGGAAACTGAGATCAGCTGAATTTGGGCTCATATGCCAGTGAGCTGAGCCCAGTCAGGAGAGAGAGCGTGTGGGTCCTGTGAAAGAAATATAGTATTACCATAAATGAGAGAGAGAGAGTTAAAAATTACCAAATATTTATAACACTCTCCTAGTCAGTCTTATAAATTTAATCTCTCCTAGTCAGTCTCTAGCATGACTATCTTCTCTCCTAGTCAGTCTCTTCTGTAAATCATCAAGTAATTAACACTAGAATATGATGCTAGTCACAAAGAAGTGCTATGGAAATAAATTTTATGTAACATTAACACTAGAATATGATGCTAGTCACAAAGAAGTGCTATGTAAATATGCTAAAATATATAACAGATAAACACTAGAATATAATGCTAGTCAGAAAGTGCTATGGAAAGAAGCTACATAACTGATTAACAATGGAATATAATGATAGTCATGAAGAAGTGCATGGAAATATAATATATATAACAGATTAACACTACAATATGATGCTAGTCACAAAGAAGAGCTATAAAACTGATGTCTATTGCCAGTAACCTTAATCCCCTAACGGGTGACCACAAACAAATCGCCTCCATGTTGCCTTGTCCCCTGCTATTTCACTGCCCTGCTCCCAGCCCAAACCCCCCCCTCCCTCTCTCGCATACCTCTCCACTCCATCCCTCCATCTCATCCTAGGCCTCTCCCTCCCTCTCCCCCCCTCCACCTCACTCACTCCTCGTCAGTCTCATATACCTCTCCACTCCATCCCTCCATCTCATCCTTGGCCTCCCCCTCCCTCTCCCCCCCTCCTCACATTCGCTCCTAGTTAGTTCCATATACATCGCTACCCCATCCCATCCTTGGTTTCCCTCTCCACCTCTCATACTCCCATTTAATCTCAAACCTCTCCACTCCATCCCTCAGTCTCCCCCTAACTCTCCTATTTAGTCTCACTTTTCTACCTCATCCCTCCTCCTCATCCTCGGTCTGCCCCTCACTCTGTCTCCACTCTCCTAGTTAGTCTCACACTTCTTAATGTGGGAAGCTATATAAATGGGTAGATATGGGGTATATACTGTTTATGGGGGCATATACTGTATATAGGGGTGAATAAGTGAGGCTAGATGTGTGTGGGTAGATGAGTATAAGTAGGTAAGTGTGGGTAGGTACAGAAATATATACAAATACAGTACTTACAATCACTATTTCTCCAACTCCAACTCTCAAAGTAAAGAGTTTGGGGTGATTTATTTCTTGCAAGATGGTATAAACTGAAACTTTTTTTGAAATTCTTGCAACTTTAGTCTTGAAATTCTTGCAACTTAAGACTTGAAATTCTTGCAACCTAAATCTTGAAACTTGAAAAATCTTGAAAAAAAATTAAAATTCTTGCAACACCTTGAAATTTTCTTGCAAATGTTGAAAATTCTTAAAAATCTTGAAACTTTAATCTTGAAAATTCTTGGTCAGCATGGGTATAGTTCATTCTTGGCCATCACTCTCCTTGTTTTTCTTTGCACTGGATTTTTTTCGCACTGGATTTTTTTCGCACTCTCTCCTTATCACCCTTCTTGTTACTGATCTGCAATAGGGATAGGAAGATGTTAGGATGTGGTGGTGGTGGTTGTGGTGCTGGTCGTGGTGCTAGTTGTGGTAGTGGTGGGGATATTACTTTAATAATAATCACAAATATACAAAATCCTTTACACAATACCTAAAATTACTATCAAAAATTTATTCCAATATATTTACTTTTTTAAAAACTGGAAAACATGAAAAAAGTTTTTGAGGCAGCAATGGAACTATACAAAATTTACTTCCCCCCAAAAATTATATATACCTGAAGGCAGGTATGAAGCAGGTATAAGAATTTATTACTGAAAAGACAAATTAGTGTTATGCATTATGTAAGGGAGCATTAGAAAATACTTAATACTTACTATTTATTATTTACTATAATATTTACTTATTCTCTTTTAATATTTACTTAATATTTCTTATATTTACTTTTAATATTTACTAAGTAATAATATTAATAAAGATGGTAATTACAGTAATAATAAAGATACTGGTAATACAAATAAGGGTAATAAAAACTAATAGTAATAATCATCCCTAATCCTGTGTTGCCCCATGAGAAGCGTAGGAGACCGGGGCTAGGCAAGTTGGTCCTGACAATTGAGTGACCAGCCTCGCTCATCCCTGAGCGACATATGTGCAATAAACCCAAACCATCCATTGGATATAAACCCGCACCAGCTCAATCTGATTGGAGCATCTTAACCCCTTAACCGCGGGGCGTCACTTTCGTGACGCTTGGGAGCAAGGGATCATACCGCTGGGAGTCACTTTTGCGATTCAGTGTTATTTTGAATTCACCTGGGCTTTCAAGTGGTGGCTTGTATCGTGTATCAGTACTGCCAATGTCCAACACTAGGCAGCACTCCTAATCTCATCTGTACTCCCATCCATTGTTGACAATTTAGCCATTTCTCTCCGTTCTTGACTCCCCTCCATTACCCTCTCCTCTCACCTGCCCGGCTGTGCTACACTAAGTAAATCTTCCCTGGAATTTTCCACTGATTTCATCCATTGAAATAAGCCCTATGCCCTATTCTTATACCAAATAATATATACCAAAAAGAAATAAGGTAAGTGATAGTGCCATACACCTGGAATTGGCTAATTATCACCTGACAACACCTCACGTGCACTTGTTCGCTAATTTTTGCTGTTTATTTCCCCTTGAAATATGCCGTATAATCTATCCTCGTAATAAAAATACGTAAGGAGGGAAGGAAGAAGCCTAAGTGATATTTATATTCACCTGGAACTACGTAATTTATAATGTATTGTCTAGATTTCCTGCCAGTCATTTCATAGCTATATATTAGCAGCTCTCAAGAGGCTGACGTTGGCAGTAATGCATTCTCCCTAGGTAGGCCACCCCGGCCCACCACTATCAGTTTACTGTCGTCTTTCAAGGTGAAAGTACGTCAGATTCGCTCCTGCTAACTTCCGCCGCTTTTTAGCCCCATCCAACGGGCTGCCCTGTGACCTCTACCCCTACTAAACCTTGTGTGGAAAGAGGTAAAGGGCTGACAATTGATAGAGAGTGACTACGATTTCTGGTGAGTAAAACAGTGCAAGTGGAATTGTAAATAATGTGTAAACAGCAAGTGAAAGCAATGAATGTAAATATAAGTGAGCAGTGGAAAATAGTTTTATAAGTTACTTCAAGTGACTGCATAACAGTGTAAATAAAATAGAAATGTAAATAAAATAAAGAACGTAAATAGAAATGTAAATGAGTAGTATTATATGAATACGAGTATATATACTAGGAGTAATGAAAATGAAAGTTTCACTCTAGCATGTATGAATACTATGAGTTATGAGACTGAAGGTGAAAGTGACATTCACTCTCAATGCTAGTATACAGGACGAGAAAGTGAATGCTACGTATTTTACTTAAAGAAACTGAATCCCTAGTGACAATAAACTACTATTACTGAAGGAAACTTATGGATAAAGACTAGATATACATAAGTGTTATATAGTAATAGAAATATAAACTGAGTATTTTTATGAATAATAAATGACAGAACACCAGCGGTGAACGATGTCAAGTGGGAAGGTCACATGCCCTCATAATTTTCATTGCTTTCACTTTTTTTTTTTTTTGGAGTATGGATTCTAAACTATTTGAGAATCATAGTGTTTCTAGTGATAATATCAGGCTGTGGTAATCATATTACGGGTTGTCGGGAAGTGTAAAGTGGAGACTGTTACCCAACTTCAGAGGTCTCCACAAGTCCTACGGTACTCGACGAAAGCTCAACAAACACCCCAGGAGAAAGCTGAGGGTATATGCCATAAGCATATGTGATTTTAACCCACGGCGCCCTGTCGACGTGAATTAACGTCCACACGTTTTGTCACTGCCAGTCCCGTCGACATACATAGACGCGAATCAATTGCATGGTCCCTAATTTGCACAATTTTTAATTTTCGAGGGATTATTGGTACGTATACACGGGACACCTTCCTCTACAAGAAGCCAGGTAGGGACAATGCCTTACCCAGCATGACCTCCCCCCCCCCCCTGCACACCATTGTCTCGGCAACTCACCTGTTATTAGTGACCTGACCAGTAAAGCCATGTCATGCCACGGTACGAAATTCAGGGCCAGAGTGATTCCACAATCAATGACAATGTGGAGGACAAACTTTACATAGCATTAGAGGAAGAAACAGTCAGAAATGATGATCAGGTAATCTAGCAAAAAAAGGTCAGGTATGGTGATGAGTTAGTGAGTGAAACAATGCTTATAATGCCTATATTACCGTTTGAAAACCAATATACTCTCGTACTACATATAAATTCGTACCAAGTAAATAAATACCGTTTATGAGTGGTGTGAAATAGTTACCCTCCCATAGAACTTGTTTTCTTTGGTGCCAGCCTGTTAGAAAACCCAGTCAGATAAGGAGGTACTCCTATCTGGATCGAGTATTTTAAACCTCAGGTGAGCGATTTCTCTATGAATTTTCGATGTTTCTCACCAAAAGCGGAGGTTCGAGCCAAAAAAAAAAAAATTTTCCAAAAATGGTTGGGATTGGGGGGAGTCAGTGGTGGAAAAGTGGTCGGGATGGGGCGGGTTAATATTCTAGGACTAATAACCGATTTTTGGCAAATATTTATAGAGTGTCGAAACGCGAATATGCCCACGGGAGCCACAAGAAAAAGCAAAACAAGCCTGCGGTTAAGGGGTTAATAACCCACTAAACCACCAGGCGCCGTAATTTGGTGTTCTGGTTACCACCCAGTGCAGTACATGGTTTCCTGGTGTACAGGAAACCAAGTGGCTTGTCACTCAGTGCAGAGTTGCCCACAGGCAGAAGGAAGAGGAAAGAATGAAGGAAAGAGACAGAAGAGGGAGTGTAAAGTCACCCAGAGGCAGAAGGAAGAGGAAAGAATGAAGGAAAGAAAGACAAAAGGGAGTGTAAAGTCACTCATAGGCAGAAGGAAGAGGAAAGAATGAAGGAAAGAAAGCAGAGGGGGTGTAAAGTCACCCACAGGCAGAAGGAAGAGGAAAGAACAGAAGGGGAAAGATGGAAGAGAGGAGAGGGCAGACACCCAAAGCAGCACTACACCACGTGAGTGGATGGTGAGCACCCCCACCTACCACCCAAATAATAAATCACTCACCGTACAATGTTGCAAGTACTGCTCAGGCCGGCAATTATCGACCTAGTTTTCAGTTGCAAGAGGTGAAGCTTCCAATATACTTTTTTTGGGCAGGTTTCCACCTCCCTGAAAACCAAAAAATAAAAACCAAAATTGTACATATATAAAAAAAAATCATTAGACAGTATATATACCTAAAAAAAAGACTAATTACCAAATATTTTTTATTAATAGCTTAGAAAAAAAAAAAAAAAAAAAAAAGTGGAGGGGGTGAAAATTTTTGAAGAAAACTGACGGATGGATATAGGATCATATTTTGTATTCATTTTCTATCTATCTATATCTATTGCCAGACACCTTAATCCTGTAATGGGTGGCCACAAACAATTCACCTACATGTCACCCTGTCCCCCATCATTTCTCTGCCCTGCTCCCAGCTAACGTCCCCTTCTCATATACTTCACTCCATCCCTCCATCTCATCCTTGGCCTTCCACTCCCTCCCCCCCTCCATCCCACTCACGAACTCTCCTTGTTAGTCTCATATACCTCTCCACTCCATCCCTCCATCTCATCCTTGGCCTCCCCCTCCCCCCCCTCCACCTCACACATTCTCATGTCTCTCACTCTCCATCCTCTCCACATGGCCAAACCACCTCTCAACTCTTCAATCTAACCCCCCCCTTGACCAAGTTAAGGTGAAAGGGGTACAGTATTCTTAAAACCCACATTTTTATTGTAGGGGTATATATAGATCTTAAAACCCACATTTTCCCCCATCCGATGCTCCAACGACCCCTCCTCACCACAAACCATCTCAGTTTACCCCTCATCACAAACCATCTCGATTTACCCCTCATCAGAAACCATTTCAATTTACTCCATCACAAACCATCTTAATCTACCCCATCATAAACCATCAATTTACCCCTCATCACAAACCATCTCAATCTACCCCATCATAAATCATCTCAATCTACCCCTCCTCATCATAAACCATCTCAATTTACCCCTCCTCATCACAACACCAATACACTCCAGTCCCTTCCTACCTCTCAACTCTTCACTCTAGCCTCCCCTTGACAAAGTTAAGGTGAAAGGAGTATAGCAGGGGTATAGTGATCTTAAAACCCACCTTATTATCCCCAATCCGACGCTCCAACGACTGGCGCTGGCTGGCGAAGTGGCGGGCCTCCAGGACTATTGGGAGTGCCCCGCGTGACTCAGTCTTCTAGTCTCCACCACCCGAACTCCGCTACCCGACCGCCGCTGGATTGACTAACCGCACCTACAGCCTCCCACCTTCTCCACCCTTTAGTCCCAGGTCATACAGTCTTTGGGCAGCCAGTTATGGGGTCGAAATGGAGCAAGGGTGTCTGGCCACGCCTCTCGGATCACGCGAGAGTTGGGCGGCCCCGCACCTGTGGCCACACTGAAAGGAAAAACAGGAAATTAATGCTACAATAAATGGAGAAATAGGAAATAAATAATCTATTTAAGAATCAATTTAATAATCTAATTAATTCTGGCCAAGTTGAAGTGAAAGGAGTATAGTCTAGCCAAAGTTTGCGCGAAAAAGGTATATAGCAATTTTTCAGGGGGGGGGGGGGATACTGAATGGACTTTTATACAAATCAAAATTATGTAAATGAAGAGTTCAGTAATTCTTTTGGCCAAGTTGAAACAAAATGAGTAAAGCATTTTATATATATATATTTTTTTTTCCCTACAGCATGAAAAAGTGTAAAGTACAAATTTTTGGGCTATGAAACAGGTAAAATCTTAAGTATACACATTTACTTAGCTATGAATCAAGTATAATATTCTTACCTATGAACCAAGTATAAATTCTTTTAACCATGAAGCAATTTCCTTAGCTACGAAGCACAAGCTTCTTAGCTATGAACCAAGTACTGTATATAAATTCTCTTAGCAACAAATAAAGTACATAAATTCTCTCAGGTACGAAGTATAATTTTCCTATGATGAATACATTATAAATTCTCTTAGGTACGAAGTATAATTTTCCTATCGATGAATACCTTATAAATTCTTAGCTACAAAGTATAATTCTCATAGCTACAATTAAAAATTTTCTTTGCTACGAATCAAGAATATGCCAATCAACCCACCTTCAAAAAACCAGCCACAAACAGGGTCCCAGGTACAGGAACTTCCAAAAAAACCTATGGGAATTCCTCTCGTTGCAGCCTTGCCCAATCCCAGAGTTCAACGTCGACACTCCTAGGCTTCCTGCGCCCCCCTTCATGAACCCCCCAACTCTTGAGGCTTCATGAGACAAAGAAGACTTCCAGTGTCAACACTCTTGGGCTTGATTGCTTGTGTGATTGTTTTGTTTTGTTTGATTTCCGGGCGTACTGCAAACGTCTGGGCCCCCTATGCTGTAAAAAAAAAAAAAAAATAAATTATTACAGTAAATCATAATCACTATCAAAATCACCATAACCATCACCACTACCATCATCACATCATCAGTGATCATTATGCATTTAATTGCCACTGTCACTATCAAAAATCACCACCACCACATCATTTTTGCCATTGTCAGTGATCTTCAGTCAATTACCATCATTAGTCATAACTGCAATCATCATCTAACAATGAGTATTTTTTTTTACAGTTTAAACTTTACATATTTCAATAAGTTTCTTTACTTTGCCTCAATTACAAATGAGTGGATGATTAGATTTCTCTCAAAAAATGAAATTACATCAAATGAGTGGACAGTTACTTCCATGATTTTCCCTATAAAAATATCCTATGAGTGGATGGTTACAAGCATAATTTCCCTCAAAAATTAGTGGATGGCTACAGATTGTCAAGATAATTTTCCCTCCAAAAACAATTGACATAACTACAAGTGAGTGGATGATTACACTCACCCAGTCTCGACAATCTCCCTGCTCTACCCCTCTGCAGCTTAAATGAATAGATGCTACGTGTCAATTTTCCCTTAAAAAATATAAATAACTACAAGTGAGTGGAAGGTAACACTCACCCAGTCTCCACAATCCCACTGCTCTATCCCTCTCCAACTTTGCACCCAGGCTTTGTCGCCGCCGCCGCCGTCCTCAACCTGCAAATACAAAAAATACAGCAAACCATCGAAAATACAGTTGTTCCACCATCACAAAAGCCTCCTTGTGATGGCAGCCCAACTGTACCTCTGATAGTGCCTGTACCCTGACCATCTAGTAACCTCTTGACTCCTCTATCCTTTCTGTGCTGTGTGACACCACAACTATGTATGGTGCCTGTTGTGACTAATCCTGACTACCCTTCACTACTGCAACTATCTTTAACCTTTCTGTACTATTTTATGACACCACAACTATGTATGGTGCATATTGTGACTATCCTTCACTATTCTGACACCACAGCTATGTAATGGTGCCTATCTTGACTACTGTGACTATTCTTGCCTATCCTTCACTATCTTGACACCACAACTATGTAATGTTGTCTCATGACTTTCCCTCACTATTGACACCACAACTATGTAATGGCATCTATACTTACTATTCTTGACTATCTTTCATTAAGGCACCACAACTACGTAATGGTGCCTATCTTTATCTTAACTATTAGTACTATTCTCTATATGGTAATTCTTAAATCTATACAAATAATTATAAATCCAAATTATAGACATTTGAACTTGAAGGCAATTTTTCTATACATTTACTGTTAATTGCAAAAATATAATAATCTTAACATACAAAAAAAATTATTAAAAAGAACCTTACGTTTTGCATTTACTTTACGATAAGTTGGATTTACGTTACACTGACTTGGAAAATAATTTGAGTTGCTGATACCAGTACAATATTACAATACTCAATTTTGTACTTAAGTGACAATAATATAGTACCTCAATATTGTATTTAAAATTTAGTTTTTAACTGTACTCAAAAATGAAGTACAGTATAGTATTTTTTCACTCAAATATAATACTTAAAATAACTACTAAAAAATCTAATAATTAAAAATTACTGTACTCAGAAATTCTGTACTTAAAATTACTCAAAAATTTAGTACTTAAAATGACTACTCGAGAACTCAGTACTTAACATGACTGTACTCAAAAATTTAGTCCAGTAATTGACAAAATACACTTAAAATACAGTACTCAATACTTAGTACATGTCAACAATGTCCTGAAAATGACAAATTTGGTACATGACTCAAATATAATTACAGTACTCAAAATACTAAATCACAGTACTGTATGCAGATTGTATACTGAAAGATTCAATATACCTTTAGTACAAGTATATCTGAAATAATTTACTGTAGCATACCACAAGTTAAATAAGTTTACCATAGATGGATATACTGTACATAATTACTGTGCTGATGAATATTTGGGCATGCTGTAGTGAAAATATAGGTACTTAAGTGAAAATATGAGTACTTAAGTGATAAGTATCCTGTAGTAAAAAGATCATCATAATGAAAATAATGTAAACAGTACATAAAAATACAACAATTGCACCAGTATACTTAAAGAAAATATACTGTACTGGTAAAAGCATACTCACACCTTAATATACAGTATACAGATATACCATTTACCAACAGGGGTATACCAGTAGATGAAGCTGTAGATGTAGATGGTAGATCGATGGCTTGAGACCTGGGACCAAAACGACCAAGACTGCAAACCCAGAACTGCAGCAGACCAGTTTATCTATCTATAATCTATCTATCTGAGCCAGTCCTATCCCATTTCCCCATAAGCTTCTAATAACTATACCCACACCCCCCTCCCCCCACCCAACCAGACTATCTAAAACCACCACAAGGAGAGAACGGGTTAATTTAGATAGATATAGTAGGGAAAGCGACAGATAGACTGACAGAGCGACAGGGTGACATAGATGGAGGGAAAATTTGTATATAAAACAGACCACGAAAAGACTTAGGAAACAAAAAGGAAGGAGGTTGAAAAAAGAAGCTAAACTCTCCGGCCGTAGAGCGTCGCACCGCCCTATCTCCATATGTCCCTGTTGATTTTACTGCAATGATGTGTACACGTAACAGTGCACACATCCATGCAACGCGTACACATGCACCTACGTGTACATGTGCGGCTATGACGAATTCTTGGATTGAATGAGGTGGAGGCAGGCTCTCACACCTCGCTAATTCAAGCACTTCATAGCGTAAAATCAGACTGGGGGCACAGAGAAAGGGCGGGTTGACAGGCAGAGGAGGGCTTAGGGGGGGGCGAGAGGGAACGAGTATACGTACCATGGGTCGAGTCGGACGTTGTGTGTCCTCGGGGCCTCTCTGCGGAAACCAGGGACCCCAACTACCGCGTCAACTACGCCCCGTACTAGCCGCCGCTGTCATTGGACTGACCCCTCCTTCTCCTCCTCCGGTCAAGTCCGACAGGTCCTACAGTTTTCGGGAAGCCAGTCGAGGTCAGCCTTGTCGGGGGGATGCCCAGCCCCGCCCCAAGGATAAACACAAGGGTGAGAGGCCCCGCACCCACACCCGCCTTTGTGTGCCCCGGGGCTACGCTGAAATGAGAAAAAAAATAATCAAACTACCACCAAAAAAATAATCTCTATTAAAGATTTTTAAAATAAATAAATAAACATCACAAGAACCATCATCTCTAGTAATAATACATAGTCTATCCAACACCTAACTTCATGGGATGTGGTATAATATTTTCTCCCACACCCACATCCACCTTTTTAATAAAAGTTTTAGAGGGCCAATATTTTTTTTTTTTTTTTTACGCCAAGTATCCCAGAAGGGCTTAAGGCGTTGCCCCTGGGTAGAGGACTTTTGGAATAGAGCATGTAGCATTTTATGACCGGATGCCCTTCCTGATGTCTACCAAAGACCCTTGGGTGGATTCAATCCTCCGACCCTTCCGTCAGAGCGGAGCGCTCTAACCCACCGAGCCATGGCTGTTACTAGTGAGCCAATAAGTGAGATGATTATTGCATATAAAATGATAAGATTACTGTAAATTATAAAGATACCATTATAGTAAGCTATAAAATGCGATACGATTATTGGAAGCTATAAAATGCGATACGATTATTGTAAGCTATGTGATACGATTATTGTAAGCTATAAAATGTGACATGATTATTGTAAGCCATAAAATGCGATATGATTATTGTAAGCTATAAGATTATTGTAACTAAAATGTGATACGACTATTGTAAATCTAAAATGCAATAAAATTACAGTACGGTAACCATAAAATGCAATACGATTACAGTGACAAAATGTGATACGATTACAGGAACTATAAAATGATACAATTATTGCAACTATGAGATACAATTATTGCAACTATAAAATGCGATACGATTACAGTAACTATAAAATAAGGTAAAATTATTGTAACTGAAATGCAATACAATAACTATAAAATGCGATAACGATTGTCGTAAGCTATAAAATGAGACGATCACTAAGCTATAAAATGAGACACGATTACTGTAAGCTATAAAATGAGACACGATTACTATAATCTATAAAATGAGACACTATTACTGTAAGCTATAAAATGAGACACTATTACCATTAAGCTATGAGACACGATTACTGTAAGCTATAAAATGAGACGATTACTGTAAGCTATAAAATGAGACGATTACTGTAAGCTATAAAATGAGACGATTACTGTAAGCTAAAAATGCGATACAGTACAATTATTGTAAGCTATAAGATAGCAATACGATTATTCTAAGCTATAATATGATACGATTATTGTAACCTAGTATAAAATCCGATACAATTATTGTACGCTGAGATACTACTATCCACAGAACTTCGTGACTATCATTCTAGTGTTAACAGTTGCAACTACCTATCTCAAATCATCTATCTCTTGCCAGACGCCTAAATCTCGTAAGACGTGGCCACAAACAAAACTCCTCCATGTCACCCTATCCAACGCCATTTCACCATCCTGCTCCCAGCTCACACACCCCCCTCCTCATACCAGCACCTCCACTCCATCCAATCCTCAGTCTCCCATTCCCACATGTATAATTCCACTATCCATCAAACAATGGGTTATTGGGAGTAGAGTGAAATTTAGACAAGTTATTATTTTATTCTCATTCAATTGATTTTAGCAGAGTTTTGGGTTAGATTAAGAGCTTATGTGAATAATTTGCTCTGAGGAAATAAATGGTTTCATACAGCCGCTTTAAAAATACGATTATTTTGACCAACAAATTTTAAGGTTTGTCGTTTATTGCTCTCATACAACTGATTTTAGGGGAATTTTGGGTAAGGGGAGCTAATGTGAATCTAATTGGCCTGGGCTGTGAAGAATTAAATCTTTCATATTGCCCTTTTATAAACACTATTTTGACCACCAAATTTTTAGGTTAGGTGATTTATTACTCATACAATTGTTTTTTGGGGAATTTTAGGTTTGAGCTGATAGGTGAAAATTAGGTTGGGTTGTGCGAAAAATCTTTCATAGCTAAAAAAAAAATTACATTTCAATTTACGACAGTTCTCTGGCACTTTCATAGTAAATTATTCTTAAGTCAGAGGTTAGGTTAGGTCATCCTCAAGTAAATAATATTTGAATATACCAGTCTTTAAAAAATCAGATTTGTGCTCCAGTCACTTCCTTACAACTGTTCTATAGCACTTTGGTAAACATTTTTAAGTCAAAGGTTATCAAGTAAAAATTTGACGATTATGCCATAGGCCTGGTCAAAAACATTGTTCCTAACCACTGTTCTGTACAATTTTTTTTTTTTTTTTTTTTCACACAACCACTGATTTTCTATGGTACTTTCATCGCAAGTTATTTTTAAGTCAAAGGTTAGGTTACGTTATCTTGAGAAAAAAAAAAACCATAGTCTTAACCTTGTACATTTTTTGGCAGTCCATGTTAAATCAGAAAAAATTATATTTCTGGCCTTAAACTGCATTTCCTGACAGGAAAAAAGCGCAAATCTCAAAATATTCTTTAAAAAAATGCAGATCAAAATCCAAAAAAAAAATCATGAAGTGCAAATCTCGAAATATCCATAATTATGAAAAAGTGCAAAAAATTGATCAGGAGAAAAACTGACATGACAAAAATGCAACTAAAATCCATTAAACATTCCAAAGTGCAAATCTCAAAAATATCCATAAAAACTGCAAAAAAAAAAATGAAAATTGCAAACTCAAAATATCTGTCAAACCAGCAAATCTCAAAACATCCATCCCAAAAAATCCAGACATGAAAAAATGCAAATCTAAAAAAATCCATCCCAAAAAGGCACCCACAAAAATGCAATCAGAATGTCCATAATAATAATAATGAAATTCGAAACATCCTATAATCTATGAAAAATCCTGACTTCAAAAAACAGATGGCCAGGAAAAAATAAAAATCAATGAAAATACTTAAATTCATACTATGATATGAAAAATCCTACAGTCAGATGACCAGAAAAAAAATCATCTTAGGCCTTACGGGTGAATGGTATCCTAACATTAACGACTTACTCTCCATTACATATCCTCTTTGGGGCATAAGCTTTAAACCATGCAAAAGTCACTTAAAATTATACAAAATGGCACCAATTATAGGTAAAAAATATATCGCTACCGACAAGGCGCTACGGACCCTAAGCAAGCAAACGATTTCATCACGGTTATTTTACGTACTTTTTGATGCTTAGAAGTTATTTAATCTAGAGGCGTCAGATATATCCTAAATTAATCTCTAGAATACCATGGTGCTCTTCAAAATTCAAAAATAACTGCCAAAGAGGAAGAAACTGGAAGAAAATCGAAGGAAAATTGAGAGGCACACATACCGGTACGCCATATTGGAAATCCGAGAGGCAAACGCTACATAATTCGCAAAAAATACCTCAAAATAACCCTCCACTTATTTAACTCTAACCTCCATATCGTAAAAACATTCTATATTAACATTTTTTTCATCCAAGTATATAATAAATTGAGGAAAACTCAAGAAAAACTTACCTTGAAAAGCGAGCCACGACGCACTGTCCCCCCTCGCCTAGAGTAGAGAGGGGACTGAGGCGCCGGCAGCGTCTCACAGCCTCCGGCACCAGCTATTTGCCAGACGTACGATTAAACATTGGAAAAAAAACGCCATATTCTTCTTATAGACCTTTTTTTTCTGCTTCATAATTATCAGATAAATAATTATTGGTTATTTGATCCCACCAACATGATGTACAGCTAACAATAACGATGATAACTGAGATTCTAACTGCCAGGCGTACGATTCATATCTGAAAAGAACAACGCTATATTAGGCTTTTCTGCTGCTTTTTCTGCTTTCTAATTATCAGTCAAATAATTATTGGTCATTTAATCCCAACAACATGACATATAGCTAACAATAACGATAATAAATGAGATTCTAACTGCCAGACGTACGATCCAAATTTGAAATACCCTCCATATTTTTGCTTTATGCTTTTTCAGCTTCCTTTTCTGCTTTCTAATAATCAGTTAAATAATTATTAGTCATTTAATAGCACCAGGATGACGTATAAATGACAATAACCAACAAAATACAACAAATTCCGATGATAAACGAGCTATTCTCACACACCAACCACCCCACTTCATTATTTCCTAAAAACCCTTTATTTTTATTCCATGCTACTTTTTCTGCCTTTTAGTAATAGAATAAATTGTTATAAATCATTTAATAGCACCACAGGACACCATAACTAAGCAATAACGACGATAAATGACGATACACGAATTTCTTCCCTGCATTACCACGCAATCGTAAGAAAAATCAGTAACTGCTTGAAAAAATATCTTACGCTTATTCAAGTCTGTATTTAAACGATAAATTATTTAGTGATTATTTATCAACACCAAGATGACATAGAGAGAATAACTGATAAAAATGAGGTTTCTATGTAGTATTTCCAACATTACTTTCTATATGCATTAATCTAACAGTATCTATCAATTAATCTACCTACCTCTCTACCCTAATTAATCTACCTACCTACCTACTACCAATCTACCCACCTTTATCTACGTACTTACCAGTCTATCTACCTACCTACCAATCTGTACTGTATCTACCTTAAAATATCTACCTACATACCTACCTACCGATCAACCTACGTGCCTCTACCTTAATCAATCTACTTACCGACCTATCCCAATCTATCTACCTACTACCAACCTATCTATCTACCTATTGGCCTACCTACTTACCTACTTATCTATCTACCAATCTACTTAGACCTACCTCCTTTGTCTATATATCTATCTACCTACCTATCTATCTACCTACCTACCAAAAAATCCGTAACACTAAGCTTGACCGGAGGATTGATTTGACTAGTAACCAAGGAGACTCAGCCAAGTGGTCAGATTGGAGGGCTGATCTGACTAGTAACCAAGGAGACTCGGCCAAGCGGTCAGATTGGAGGGCTGATTTGACTATGGAGGCCATAGTCTCCACCTCATAACTATAAAATTTCTCCACAGCTCATCTTCGTGACAGGGAAAGATGGCGAGGATCCTTATCACCTCTTCTGAAGCGACTTATTCTGTATATAACAGAAAGTGAAAATCTAATAGAAACCAGGGAGATTTGTCTCAAAATTAATGTTCATAAGTTGCATAAGACTTCGTGACAGCTGTTCTGTAGCGACTTATTCTGTATTTTATAGAAACTAAGATTTATTCCTGTTTCAAAACTGATGTTGGTATATAGGCGGTGTTATATGTTCTGTTGCAATTTATTCCGCATACTATATTAAAGTGCATATAGGCTAGAAACCAAGGAGATTCATTGCTAGCTCAAAACTAACATTGGCATGTACAGTGGTATATACTGTAGGCCTATGAGGCTTTGCAACACCTGTTCTGTAGCGATTTATTCAGTATGTTTTTGAAACCAAAGATTTATTCGTATCTCAAAAATGTTGGTATATTAGGTGGTATATATATATCATCCTCACCCGTTGAGGATCACCGGCCTATCCCTACTGAAGCAGGGATGATACAGCCAATGTATCTCTACCAAGTGGCTTGGGCTGTCTGGTACAGTAGGGTGAGAAGTGCTTGTGAGTGTATTGAAGTGTTGTAGTGGCTTTGGATGTGTGTGTAGTCTGCGAACCAAGTGTAATCGGCCCGCCTTAAGCCGACTGGGTGCAAGCATATGCGACACTGGTTCAACCACAGCACCCCTTGTGTCCGCCAAAGTAGCAAGTGGGTTGGTGAACGCTTCCCAAAGTTTTTACAACTCTGCCGGGAGGCGAACCCGCGCTCACCGGCGTGCGAAACGCACACTCTACCACTGAGGCTCAATATATATAAACGCACACTCTACACTCAGGCTCCATATATATATATATATATATATATATATATATATATATATATATATATATATATATATATATATATATATATGAGGCTTCACAGAACATGTTCAGTAGAGATTTATGTATTCTGTATATTAAAGTGAAAATAGAATAGAAACTAAGGAGATTGATTCCTATCTCAAAACTGATGGTTAGGTGGTATATGAGGCTTCGTAACTCCCGTTCTGTAGCTCAGTGGCTTGAAGAAGTTGACCATTTTGAATATTTAAACCGTAGGATTTCTTGATAGCATAGCGAGAGTCTTAGCACCCATTCCATAGCGATTTATTTTAACATTACACAAAATAAAGTACCATTTTGAATATTTAAACCGTAGGATTTCTTGATAGCATAGCTAGAGTCTTAGCACCCATTCCATAGCGATTTATTTTAACATTACACAAAATAAAGTACTAATCTCTTAATCTTATGTACTGCATTTTCCAGTCATAGGTGACGTACTACCCATGAAAATAGGAAAATTAACACCATTTCCTTCGAGATTTAGTTTAACAGTAAGCACTCGAGTCCCTTTTAATTTTACATATATTTCCCACAAAAATATTTGTTTTCCCGAGCCGACTCCATATGCTTCGAATTTTTCTGCCAAAACACTTGAACCATCAAAACGACCCCTCAAAATATTTCAGTCCCCCAAACGACCTAATATGTTTCGAATTTTCCTGCCAAAACCTGTGAACCAACAAAACGATCCAATAAGAATCAAATTTTCCCGCCACCGAGGTGATGTCTGGTGGCAGGATGGGTGGAAACTTCAGTGGTAGTCCAATATCTCAACTAAAAGGTTACTGAAAGGTAAGATTATAATTTAAGTTTATTTTCTGTAACTTTTTCATTATTGGCCTGATTAGACAATTTATATTTCTTGTTTAGGTTTTTGTATATTTTTCATTAGTAAAAAATAAAATTCGTGGTTTTTGTTAAATGTACCCTACAACAAAATGTACGGGATTTGTTCCAATACGGGGTTTCAACTGTTACTAACGAAATTTTTATATCACGATACTTGTTTTGACAGTATTAATATCGGTGATTCGCTGTTTTTTTTTATTTTTTTTTAAATAAAAGTTTAGCGGTCTTGAGATGTTGTCATAAAGACTTTGTAGTTACTTGTAGAGAAGTATATTTTAGACTTGTGGTCGAGCGGCTTTTATATCTTGTAGTAGTTTCCCCACCAGATGTCATGTAGTGACGGGAGAGGTAAAGAATAGTATGGGACTATTTTTATTTGTCTTGGAAATATTAAACAGGTATAATAGTATAAGTCCTGGGTAGCTACCTCCCTGTCTCGCTATCTCTCTCTCTCTCTCTCTGTTCTAAAGCTAATCTCCGTCTCGACCTCTCTATAGGGTCGCTTGTCTCCTTCTAAACTCTCTTTCCTCACATCTCGTGTAGTAGGGTGTGTGTGTCACGTATCTTCCTCATGGCAACAGAACTTTCTCACGAGAGGACTGCTGACAGCTAACTGAATCATCTCCTTACTGGCCGCTGTCGTCAGCTTTCCCCCGTGTAAGCGTTTAGCGCTGCTCGCTTCTCGCAAACACAACACCTTCTCATCATTTGACTTCCTGCTTCTATCTGTCTCTCTATCTATCTATTTATCTATCTATCTATTATGTAGTCCTATATTTGCTCGGCCGCGCGAAAATGACGTACCATCGACATTTAATAGTTATAATATATTAATACATACTACATACACATTATAATGAACTTATAAGCTAATTAAGTGAAATACATAATATTGTAAAGTAACATAATTGTATGAATATTGTATACATATATTATTCATAGTAAATAGTGATTATTCAGTAATATTACATTTAAACAAGTTGTATACATATTTGAATAAATGCAATGGTTGTTGTATAACACTTGTAAGACGTGCATGTACAACAGACGTACGCATATAATTGTGCAATGGTAATACTGCTAGGTTATACATTACATATTTGAGTTATCACTTTAGTAATGTCTAATATTTCACCTAACTTGTATGATGATACTGGTAATATAGAATTGTGCTATAATTGTATGACTTATAATATTGTACTAACATTGTGGTACTACATAATTGTAACATTTTATGAATTGTTACCAAATATTGTGTTGATGCATAATTGTGTTGGCCTTATAATTATAGTTACATAAAAGTTACATCTTGTTAATGCAACTGTTTTGTCGTTACATAATTGTTACATATCGTTTGTAGGTACATAATTGTTGTTAAAGTTACATAAAAGTTACATCTTGTTAATGCAACTGTTACATAATTGGCAAAGTGTAACATAATGCAATCGTTTGTCGTTACATAATTGTTACATATCGTTTGTAGGTACATAATTGTAGTTAAAGTTACATAAAAGTTACATCTTGTTAATGCAACTGTTACATAATTGGCAAAGTGTAACATAATGCAATCGTTTGTCGTTACATAATTGTTACATATCGTTTGTAGGTACATAATTGTAGTTAAAGTTACATAAAAGTTACATCTTGTTAATGCAACTGTTACATAATTGGCAAAGTGTAACATAATGCAATCGTTTGTCGTTACATAATTATAATATGGAGTAACAATTGTAATAACTGCAGTCCTAACATATGCTGCGGTCGATGATAGTGATGATGTGTCGTGCCACTTGTATGTGGAGACAACAATTTGCTTTTTTTGTTTGTAGTTTATGTGGTATTTTGGCTTATGTAGTAACACTTACACTTATTTTCATTTGTTTGTTATGTGATCTTACTCTATTTCTCTTTTTTCTGTTTTACTTTTCTTTCTTTCTTTCTTTTTTTTTTTTTGTATGTATTGATTTTCCATAGTTTGTTTCTCTTTGCTTGTGTACGCTTGTTTCCATGTTGTTCATGGTTACATAATTACTGGCTAATTTTCTTGGGATACTTTTTCAAAGTTTAGTTTATATTGCACAGATACTATAAAATGATATTATATAGTCCCATATTTTGTTATTTTATATAAAAAAAATATATATACATATATACAGTATTAACTATACACACTGACTTGTTCACCTGTACCTCTCGTGAGTAATATGTGTGTCAGCACTGTGTGGAAATCATTGTCTTCACGATTGTGTTGAAGATGTTCACTCATGCTAACGGCATTTGTGTTGGCCATTTTTTTTTTTTTTTTTTTTTTTTCTAGTTTACCTTGTAACTTAATTTATATGTTTCCACTAGGTAGCTTTAATTAATAAATGTTTAATAGTTCTTTTAATTGCTCACTGAGTAACTGTGATGGTATATTTTCTTTATCGCTTGTAGATATAATAATGTATAGTTGTATGTATGAAACACGTATTTTATGTAGGTATAAATGGTAACACTCGTTGGTAGTAAATAAATGTTAGAATAAATGAATGAATATATACAGTGTAGAATATTTATTGTTGGTGATTATTTAGTGTTTGAGTTATGCAGATAACTGAAGTAAGTATGTGTATTTAAACTGTAACTATACAGCACGTTTTATATGTTTGTGCAGAAGCTTATTGTCTATCACTGTGTATTGTATAAATGAAGTAACTATGTAACTCATTAATTTTTACCGTGGAGGAAAATGGTGTGAGTGGTGTTGCACGTGGTGATAGCGTTGTCCTTCGCGGCTTGATTGGCGTGTTGTCGTCTCAGCACATGGTGACGTCGGCTTCCCACACTGGTAGCTGTGGTGAGTGAATGAGTAGCGATGAGTAACTTGAGTGAAGACGAGTGAGTAAGACGAGTTGTAAATCGTGTCTCACTCTTCGTTTGTTTGTTCCCTTTATTCTATGTGGAAGTTTTCTGTCCTTTTCTCTAGTGATTTATTCGTTGTGGGATGAAGACTGCCGCTACTTGTAGGTGCGTGTAGAAGATTATACAGACGACGTAGAGTTGTTAATTGTAGTTGATTGTAGATGGCTGTAGTTGATTGTAGATGGCTGTAGACTTTGTAGAACTGAAGCTAACCTTGTAGTCTCGGTTGCTTTTGTAGAAATTTGCTTTTAATTCGGAGACGATGTCCGCAGATTTGCTGGTTTGTCGTTAAGCTACTTGCAAGGCGTCGAGTGATCTCTTGACCTCTGCATCAGCGTAATGATCTGGGAGACGGAGGGGGCAGGAGCTGATATTGTTGGTTGTTGTCAATCTTGATATTTTGTAGGAATTTAATGTTGATTCGTAGACGAGGTTCGTATACGTTCGCTGCTACCAAATGTCATAAAGACTTTGTAGTTACTTGTAGAGAAGTATATTTTAGACTTGTGGTCGAGCGGCTTTTATATCTTGTAGTAGTTTCCCCACCAGATGTCATGTAGTGACGGGAGAGGTAAAGAATAGTATGGGACTATTTTTATTTGTCTTGGAAATATTAAACAGGTATAATAGTATAAGTCCTGGGTAGCTACCTCCCTGTCTCGCTATCTCTCTCTCTCTCTCTGTTCTAAAGCTAATCTCCGTCTCGACCTCTCTATAGGGTCGCTTGTCTCCTTCTAAACTCTCTTTCCTCACATCTCGTGTAGTAGGGTGTGTGTGTCACGTATCTTCCTCATGGCAACAGAACTTTCTCACGAGAGGACTGCTGACAGCTAACTGAATCATCTCCTTACTGGCCGCTGTCGTCAGCTTTCCCCCGTGTAAGCGTTTAGCGCTGCTCGCTTCTCGCAAACACAACACCTTCTCATCATTTGACTTCCTGCTTCTATCTGTCTCTCTATCTATCTATTTATCTATCTATCTATTATGTAGTCCTATAATGTAACTTATCCAGGTCAGGTCATGACTTGCATGAAGTTTCCATTTTTCATATAACTAATCGTAAACTTGTTTCCTACAGATTTGGCCAAAAGAACTCTACATGCACACAAAGCAAGTACAACCAGGAACTGAAGTTTACACTTTAACTCTGGTTGTCAACAGCACTACAGGGAACTGAAGTTTACACTTTAACTCTGGTTGTCAACAGCACTACAGGGAACTGAAGTTTACACTTTAACTCTGGTTGTCAACAGCACTACAGGGAACTGAAGTTTACACTTTAACTCTGGTTGTCAACAGCACTACAGGGAACTGAGGTTTACACTTTAACTCTGGTTGTCAACAGCACTACAGGGAACTGAGGTTTACACTTTAACTCTGGCTGTCAACAGCACTACAGGGAACTGAGGTTTACACTTTAACTCTGGCTATCAACAGCACTACAGGGAACTGAACTAGCTATTTTAACTATGGCTCTTACATTACATAGTAAACTTGGTCAAACTGGCCTCAAACTAAGAGTTATTACTAAACTAAATGCATTGTATTACTGTACTTCATAAGTGAACTGCATGTAACCATTACCGAGCTTTGAGTCTGAACTTTCAACTGTACTCTTTAATTTAAGCTTTACATGTCAGTAAATGATTCTTTACTATGTAATGCGTTTGACTTTTAAAGTCTTTGTTACTAATCAGAACTAAGTGGTAAATGCTGATGTTTCACATTAAAATGGAAACAAAGGTATGTAAATGAATTTTATACAATAAATAAAAACAAAGATAAAGTACCTTCACTGGTGTTATGGCACTGAAACATCAATATTAGTGTGGAGGACTTGTTACAGGATACCAATTGATGATGCATCCCTGAATCTTGTTAACGTTAACAGTTCTCCAAGCCCAACTCGTACAGTTCCTCGGTTAACACTTAAGAGTTGGTCCATCACCCTGCCGTGATACATAACCTGATTAGTCGCGTATCAGAGTAGTTGTGTGCCTGGATAGATTTAATAAGCATATAACTTAACACAAACCATAAATAGAGCAGCACTAACAAAAAAAATATTTGGTTTAAACTAAAAGAAACGTGATGGTATAATGCTTAAATTTTCTAAGTAAAATGTTCTTGACATAAGGTTAATAAACCCACACTCCAGAATATAAGTACAGGACAACTCTCCCTCAAGACACTTAATTGTCTGGACCACAGACAAGGCACAACACGGCGATGTTCTTGTCACTACACTATAAGACTGCATCCCCCATGTCCCTGTAAGGCCCCGTCAACACGAGCGGCCAGTGCCCGACGGGCAAACTTTACCAAATAACGTTACAATTCACACGTTTTGAGGGTGGGTGGCGGGCACGAGTGTACAGTAGATGACATCATAAGCAGGGCAACCACGGGCAAACCATAGAAATATCCCTGCATGCTATTGAGGCACGGGCTGATGGCCGGTCTGTAGCCAACGGCCGCCGGGGACTGCTTGTGTATATACGGTATGTACAGTATGTGTACGTGTACGTATGTGTACTGTATACTGTATATACCCGTCTGGCTTAATGGCCACATTATGGCCGATAGTCATTAATAAAAAAATAAAAAAAACTGGGACTGCTCGATCTGGATACACTACTAAAAAAGCGAGGGATATCCACTCAGCGGGCTGTGCCCGTCGGGCACTGCCCGCTCGTGTGGACGGGTCCTTAGTGTGAAATAAATTTGAACTACCCACCTTTAAGACTGGGCAACGAAACCATATACAAGTAAACAGGAAATTGTCTATCCTCTCCAGTCTATTCTCTCCTGTAGGGAATGTCAAGCAACACAATCTTAAAGCCCCCTCCCACTACAGGTCAGTGACTGGCGGACACAGTCCGCACCAGGCACAGTCCGTCGGGCACGATTGATGGACTGTACACACTGAGAGCGTGTGAGGAGTAGGTGGTTGGTGAGTACATTAGGTAGTCGGCAGCGCTTCAGTGCGGTATGACAAAAGCCAACAGTTCGTACGAGAACGGTAGCAATGTATTGCATAATAACTTCAGGACCGGTGGAAAAACTAGAATGAAAACCGGGCAGTGTCTGATATTTTCATTCAAAAATGGACAAAGACTGTCCGTTGGTTTGCCCGTCAAACTTGCCTCAAGTTGTTCAATGAGACTTCTCAGTTCTCACTCGTGCCCGCCATGCCAGGCCACTAGTGTCGACGGGTCTTAACTGTCTACATCAAACACCTGTACTAAGACAATATATGGGTGGTACATATTACATACATTAATATCAATACCATTATTAGTATCTCAACAACCATGAATCCGTTGCATAATGCAGGTACTCTGAAAAAGCTTGATGGGTTGCAAAAAAAAAAAAAAAAAAAAAAAAAAAAAAAAAATCACCACTGGGTTTCACGTCAATGCTCATGGTGTCATTATTTCTTGTAGTGAGTGCATACTTTTTGCTATTACATGTTATACCCATTCAACTCTACCTACACGACTCACTTGGAATGAATGTATCAATTGCCCTGCCCCACCACCATCCCTCTAGCGTCTTTCCACCTGTTCACACATTCTCTGCCCCCTGCTAACACAATTTCTCAAAAGAATCTTCCTAAAAACACCGCCATACATTCAATGCCAGTCATTACATGGTGTACTCAAGGTACACTTTTACATACACAGTACTCTTTCCTCTTATTTACAATATTTCCACTTCAAGCATATCATTTTCCAAACAGATGTCAAGGTCATGTATATTGTTACTGTGAATGATAGTATGGCACAACACTAAGACTGCCACATAGAGAATAATGAAACCTGTAATTACTACAAATATTTACAGTGAAGAACACCATGCAAGCTTTAAAGCATGACGGATAAATTACTTTTCATACATACCGTGTTAGATGGTGTACTCAGGCTTGTTACAATAAACCCTTTCAGTCACACATTTAACTACAGTATGTACCTATCATCCAATCTTTTGTTGTCTCATTGGGAGCATAGGGGTCAAGGGAGAGACTACTCAGTCCTGATATTTAAGGCAACGATGACAAAACCCTCCATGACCCAAATCCAGTTGAACCACCGTTACCCACCAGTGCACCAGGCATCAATTTGGCTACATGGTTACCACCCTGCGTAATAAATGGTTTCCACCCTGCGTAATAAATGGTTTCCACCCTGTGTAATAAATGGTTTCCTGGGTTACAGGAAACAATTTGGCTTGTCACTTGGTGTCGAGTCACCTGAAGGTGGTATTACATGAAGTGAGTGGATGGTGAGCGCCCCCACCTACCCCAAACAATTAATATAATGAAAGGTCTCCAATAAAACTAATGTTTTCAGATTACAGTAACTTTATATATATAAAGAGTATACTCTTTGGTAGTAGTAGCAGTAGCAGTAGCAAAGAGTATTCTCTTTGGTGGTAGCAGCAGCAGCAGCAGCAGCAGTAGTAGTAGTAGTAGTAATTTTAACAAATCAGCCAAACCCTTGAATCACGTAACGCACTTTACTGATTTTTCTTGTTTCTTGCATAGCTTTACTTGACTGAAAAAATCTCATACTGAAGGGATTAATGAAGATTATATCCATAACCACCTCCAGCTTCAAATGTCTAATTCTCTCTCTCTCTCTCTCTCTCTCTCTCTCTCTGCGTAATCAAGTGACAATCAACTAAAGAACCCGGATTCAGGAACCAACGGTCACTTCCTCCGTGCCTATGTGTGTGTCACCGTGATAAGATACAACGGCTGATAGCTCGACATCCACCGCGCCCTTTACATGTATATATATTTTCACATTAACATATTTTAGGAAACAATCTACATTTATACTTTTACTTCAGTGAGGAGATACCACCTTGAGATTCAAAATGGGATGAGGTCGTTGCATGTTTTGAACAACGTAGCCTGGAAACTCTTCGTTATTTTAAAAAAGTGGCTAGTCGTGGCAATAATGTTACGTTTCGACATCTTTTATAGTGAATTATAATCTATATCTTTTACAGCTTAATATCTGCAAATAAATATAATGCTAAAATAAAGATGGACAGTTAAATACTTTTATAATTAGTGCATATCATAAATACATTCAAGAAGAGAATGAAAAAGAGAATATTTTCATAGGTAACGACGTCTAGAAACTCACCCATGGCTAAAAGATAAGACACTACGCTACAAGAGAACAGTATTTTCACATGAGTGTTGAGATCATACCCCGTAACGCTGTGTACCTTTAAAATATACAACAAAGGGCTGTCAGATCTTCTCTAGGATGCTGTGAAGCCCTCAAAAACAAAAAGAACACGTGCAGGACACCTTGAAGTTCAACCCAACAATTAAGTATTGCTACGTTATCTGCAATGAAGGACTGACTAGCACACCAATCGCACGGAAGCGATTGCTGGAATGTGCTTTTGAAGTGGCAATTTGTGTAGAAGGTGGGAGAAGTGGCTTAGTAGAAATTAAGTGTATTGTGTGAACACTTTTGCGATTACATTGCTGGAAATAATGAACTTTTTCAATCCAACGATTATTTTCTTAGCACATTCTTGTTACTGGGAATAGATTTTATTCAGCTTAAGAGATTACCAAACAGTGAAGGGCTTACTGAAGGCTATATCAAAACCCTCAAGAAAAAGTCTCCTGAAATCAGAAAACTGCCACCTGCTGGCAAATATATACAGTAATAAACAAGACGTCAGCGATTTCAAAAGATAAAGTTGGTTATTATTATTATTATTATTTTTTTTTTTTAACGGAAGATGAACTGAGGTCCGTTCTTAAAAATGTTATATGTGGACTTAAACTGTTGTTGATTAAAGTTTTTAGTTCCAAAGAGAAGCAGTTCGGAGAATAAATGAATTCTGAGAGGCAAAAGTTGTGCAATATGGCAGTGTGACAGTACAATCAAGAGGCTACCAGATGCCTGTGTAGCACGGGGGAGGGCGTGGAGAGGTGGCACAATGGATTCAACTTCATCTGAGCATTTGCCATAAAAGTATATCTAAAATAATGCAAGGGAGGCAACATTCCGTACTTGTAGGGGAGGTAGTTAATTTGTAAGTGCTATAGTACTGATTATTCTCACAGCTTTGTTCTAAATTTTGTCCCGCTGTTTTAGTGGAACCTTTCCACATCCACTCCACTAGGGTGAGCAATATTCCAGCTGAGATCGCACATAACTCTTGTAAATTACTGCTAACTGCTCGTCAGCGAAGAAATTACGGATTCTGTATGATAATCCAGGTTTCTTTGAGGCGGTTTTAGCAAGTGAACTAACGTGAGATTCAACTGAGGGACTTGTTAAGCGAAACATCGACAATTTCAATACTTTTAAAGAAAATCTGTTCCATTGATGAAAAGATAGTCAGATAAGCCTCTTCGTAAAACCTGATGTACACCGTTTGCCAGCTGACCAAAACCGTCTGGTGGTGCCAAGGATAAGGAATGTATTAATTTAGTAAAGA
Source organism: Coenobita brevimanus (assembly GCF_032717465.1). Classification (NCBI taxonomy): domain Eukaryota; kingdom Metazoa; phylum Arthropoda; class Malacostraca; order Decapoda; family Coenobitidae; genus Coenobita; species Coenobita brevimanus. The sequence continues at coordinate 1,900,271 of NC_137002.1, read as the reverse complement.
AAGTAACAGTTTAAGACGTAAATAGGCAACAGAAAAAAGTAAGAAGTTCAAGAGGATCAACAGGAATAATAATAATAAAGCAACAACAACAATAACAATAATAATAATAATGTACACAATTATGCACACGAAATCAAATTCCTGACTATAGTCCTTTCACCTTAATCTGGCCCAGATTTTTCTCCTTTTCCTGCTTTTTTTTTTTTTTTTTTTTTTTTTCACGGTACCTCAATGGCAGAAAAGACAACATTACGACTCTACATCACTCCCACAGCACTTCTTCGTGACTAACATCATATTCTAGTATCAGTCTTGCTACTACTCAGCACTGAAGATGGAAAGATGGCAATTTTAGGCCAGTAAGAGTAAAATGGGTATTGTGAAGAGAATGTGGTGTTGACAGTGTGGCGTGAGTGTGGTTTGTGGCGCTGTGTGGGCGTGGTTACCCTCCTCCAAGCTTTGTCGTGGGATAGCGGACCGTATTACTGGGAAGGCAATGAGCGAGTTGTATTCTGCGTGGTACCGGACACTTCGGAGCACCTCTTCCTTTGTTATTTATTTTGTATATTGCACCTCAAACGTTTCTTCAATGCTATTATATCTATCTATAACTGTATCTACTTATCTATATACCTGTCTACATGTATATCTATCTATCACACCTCACACTTTTCTTATATGCTACGTATTTTTTATGCAAGAAAGAACCAAAGGCCAAGAGCCCGCAAAACTGTTGCCTCCAAGAAAAAAAAAAAAAAACAAGATAACAGAGCCAAATTCAATTTTTATATATTAAAATAGGCATAATCTGCACCAATAAAATCATCATCACCATCATCATCTCGACTTTCTTTCCCATGTATCCAGGGAGGGGGTGAGGTAGCGTCCATAAAGCAAGAAAAAAACTGATAAAAAGAGGATAATGACATGTTGTGTGCAAAATAAATCGCTGAGAAACAGGTATTACGGAATTTACGAACCCAGTTGGAATAAGACCCTTGGCCGTATTCTCGTCGGCTTGGTAGGTTTCGCAGGACCTGTTCCTTGGCAATTTATTACGCTGTACTGTACACCTTCCACGTACAGAAGCCTTTTCACTTAACACCATGAAGTGGTTTATAATTCATTCCTGCTATCTACAGTTGTTAAATATACCTGGGAAACTTTTCGAAATCCAGCCTATCTAATTAACTCCCACAATACAAAAGACATTGCTTAACGGACCACCTCTCTGCCACATGTTTTCAGGCTGCACCCCGGTGTACAGTGTTGTCAGCTAACTATTAGGAGAGAGATAAGCTGCATCCCGGTGTACAGTGTTATCAGCTAACGATTAACACAGAGAAGCTGCATCCCGGAGTAGAGTGTTGTCAGCTAACGATTAAGAGAGAGATAAGTTGTCAGCTAACGATTAACAGAGAGAGAAGCTGCATCCCAGAGTACAATGTTGTCAGCTAAAGATTAAGAAAGGTCAGAGCTCCCTAATACCCATTCCTAAGCGATTTATCTTGCGTATTACCCGTTACTATTCCCTTCCGTATTTCCTAAATCATTCTAATACCGCCATACTCTGCGTCATTAAGGTACAAACCGATATTAACCAGGCGGATCCAAAAATAAATTGCTGAGGAAAAGGTATTAGGGTGAATCCTTAACCAACGCGAATACAGGCCAATGTGATCATCTGGACAGTGGTATAAGTTACATACAAACGCCAGAACTTTATGCTTTACCATGCGTATTTAATGGGACGTGGTCATTCAAAAAAGTATGGACCCTTTACCTCGTATCATTCTGAAACATTGTGGTATCTGGGGCAACCTGCAACTGTATTTTCAGATATTGTGATTGGTATTTATAGGGGCTCGAAACTTCATAAAACTTCAAATACTGGGTGAAATAATTTTTGAGGTACCAAGTTAGTACAATCATAACTTCAAATACTGGGTGAAATATTTTTTGAGGTATATACGAAGTTAGTAGAACCTTAACTTCAAATACTGGGTGACATATTTTTGAGGTACCAAGTTAGTAGGATCATAACTTCAAATACTGGGTGATATATTTTTTGAGGTACCGAGTTAGTAGGATCATAACTTTAAATATTTGGCGAAGTATTTTTGGGGGTATGAAGTTAGTAGAATCAAAAGCGTCTGCAGAACTAGCTCATACTTAGAACTATCGAACCAAGGGTGTCCAATATTTTTACTCGTACCTTATTTACAGAACAGCGAACTAGATTAAGGCTTGGAATGTTAGTTGCAGCCACCTGGGTATGCTAAACAAACTGATTACGGCGATCAATTTTTACCAATAACTACTTTTTCATTTGTAATTTTTGGAAACTTAAACAGACACTTCAACTCTTTCACGGTACTAAATAAACATAAAGGGCTGGAACTTGTACTGTTAATACCTAAACACTATACAATACACGTTATCCATAATTTTATCTAGCATTAACGATACAGCTCTACACAAACTATGATGGAGGGACAATTTTCTTATATGATTACTCTCAGTGTCAATCTGTAGCAAAACATGACGCAGGCAAGATATCTGACCATGACGACCACAAGTTTACGTATTTCTCTGATAGTAGTTGACTTTATACACAAATTCTACTGTGAACAGTTAGTAACAACTTGAAATTTTGGCTGTCCGAAAAACGATTACTAACTTAAGGAGCTTTTAATTCTCTCTCTCTCTCTCTCTCTCTCTCTCTCTCTCCAATACCTACAGCACCTCACTGATGCCAATATATAATTTTGCAATACAGCACTCACCATTATTCCTGCTGAATAATCTAGGAAGCAGTGATAAAATTCGAAGACGGCCACACAACAGCGTCTAGCGCGTTGTGTGTATCTTATCTCGTCGTCACACAACATGGCAATGCATACACCGCAGCAACGCAATTATTTATCTCATGCTAATTAGATGGATTTCCATTTTGCTTCATACGCAGTTTCGGTGTTTTACAATATACTTAAAAAAAAAAAAAAAACGGATATGACTAAGATTAATAATACAAGATTTTCAACTTTCACGGGCGAGGTATTTGGGATTACGGTTGTATTATTAGCAAATGTCAAGACGGAGGGGAAAGTCAGTTCAGTCCAGACCTACACCAGATATGGTTAAGAATAAAGTTCGGCTACAAGGGATGTAAATGCGTGGTTTCTCCCACTTACAAAATATATATATATATATATATATATATATATATATATATATATATATATGATTAATTAATTTATCGCATAACCATTGTGAATACGGTACCACCTACGTTCATAGAGGAGTATGTTTTGCAATGCCCTTAAGAATAAATGCATTAACTAGTGGGGCACCAAGTGTGTGTGTGTGTGTGTGTGTGTAAACAATACCCCCAGCATTGATGACTATGAATGATCAGTGTCCTTTCATTTGCAGAATCCCGTGGAGGCGAGAGGCAGAGGGTGGCCGGGGGGGTCAGGCAGACGTGTAGGTAGGGTCCAAGTAGGCAGGGTTAGGAGGTAAAGCCAGTAGGTGGGCAAGCGGAATTAACACAGCACAGTAAACACACAGTAAGGGTAGGGAGCACAGTGTATATACTAAAAAGAGAAGGGAGAACGAGGGTGATGGAATGGGACAGGGAGGCAGGGTGGGGACAGGGTGACTCACCAGATGATTCCCCAAGGAGGTACAGAAGGGCGATGGTAGGCAGGGTGGAGGAGAAGCCAGTGGACAGATGGGAAAGACTGGATAGGTCACATGGCCGGTCGATGGACAAATTAGATAGAGTGAACAAATCGCACGGCAGATCAGTGAACAAACTGGACAGAATGGAAAAGTCACATGGTAGGTCAAGAGAGAATTTAGACAGAATGAACAGGTCACACGGTAGGTCGATAGATACATTAGACAGAATGGACAGGTCACATGGTCGGTCGATAGATACATTAGACAGAATAGACAGGTCACACAGCAGATCAATGGACACATTAGACAGAATGGACAGACGTGGGAGGTCAAATGACAGACTAAACAGGTCGCCGAGCAGGTCCCCGAGACGACGCAGGAAGGGGTCACGCGGGAAGCTGAACAGGTCGCGAGACAGGTCACTGGGTAGGTCCACAGACAGGTCACTTAACAGGTCAATGGGGGACTTGGACTTAGATTCCTCACTCAGCAAGATAAACAGATCACCCGGTGCCTCTCCTAGACGATACAGGCGGGAGGAGCTGAGCAGATCACTGGACTTGTTGCTGGACGGGCCAGCCACCAGGTCACACAGCAGGTCGCTGGACAGGCTGCTCGAGGATGGTGATGTGGTTAGCGGTCGGGAGGTGGGGGGGTCGCCGGAAAAGTCACGGGAGGCACTGACCCGACCCTGGGACTGGTCGCAGGAGTCGCTGGATAGACTTGGGGGATGGTCACCAGCCCAAAGACCAGGTACCACAGCCTATATACAAACCTTACTGGGCTTTTGTTGTGTATAAGATTGCTTGCTTATGCTTTTACCTTGGCTACCATTTGCATAAACTTCCTTAAATTGTGCGTAAGATTTCATGTTTGTGCTTTATATCTTCACCCATGCACGTATAAAAACTTCATAGCCAAGACAACGTGAACAAAAAAAATGTCATACACGAATTATTTCGGATAAAATTCAACGCCACTGTGAATTATTTCATAATAAATTTTGTTACAATCCTTGATGCATACCATCACCATACAAACATAATGCTTAATGCTCTTAAGACCTGCTTATCATTATAAAAAAAATCCTTCAAGTGTGAACTCCCTCTACCCCACAGATAATAAAACTAGTATTAAGATTTGGTTATCTTAAAACAAGGTCATGTTCCTTTATGAATACTCCCACAGAGGGCAGGCCACACGAGGATCTGGAAAGATCCGGTGCCAGGCCAGGGGATATAACACGAAGGCAAGATGAATCAGATGCTTTAACCCCACGACAAGCAATTACACATCCAACAGCACCACACCTGCCACCCACCACTACACAAACTGCAGTGCTACACAGGCGACGGGCGGTCAGACAGCATGCAGGTCCATGTGTGGAGGTGGCACTGGTATGTATACATGTCCTCACGGCACTAGTGGCACTGGTTGGGGTGGTCACACTTGGAATCATGGCAACAAAGTGGCAGCTGTATCAAGAGGTTTGTCCATTATTTGTGACCGTACCACCTGGGTTCTACATTCGATGGGGCAACGAGGACCTGACGGCGTGCAATGTGACGGCCTTCCTACCCCTGCTGGTGGTGGCGCTCTCCCTGGTGATGGGTGGTCTGCACTTCGGTGTGGTCAAGGTCTGGCACGGTGGCACTGTGCCTGGCCTGGCTGCCTCACGAGGTCTGGCGATGGTGCTGCTGATAATCACTGTACTGGAGGCGGCTGTAGCCCTGGCCGCCACCATCACTCTCACCGAGGGCTTCAGACAAACATGCATCTCGTTTGACTTAAATCTGTCCTGGGGTGAAGTGGCTCCCACCTGCCGTAAGAACTATCAAGACCGTGACAGCGCCTACAGCTTCAATGACCTCCACACCTTTGACCTCATACTGGCTGGCCTGGTGTGCGGCTGGACCTCATCCGTCCTCACCATCATTCTTGTCCTCCTCAACACCGCCCGTGCCAGGCTATGCTCATGTTCCTGCTGCCAATGATCAATATTTAATACGTTTCGAACTATACCACCTCAAAACACACAAGGCCGTTTAATTTTGAGGCACTCTTGTTATAAAATAGCATACCTATATCAGGCTGCTACTGTTCCCTTCAATCGTGATTTTTATTTTTTTTATTCTTGCAACACTTCCTAACGATTATATTCTGCTTAAGTGATACTTTTCAAATTGTAGGAGTAAAATAAAGCCTGCATTAGCTTATCATTGCTACAGGTCTTTTCATGAGCTAAAATCTTCAGAAAATAGCTAGAACTTTTTAAAAAATACATTATCGAATTGAAAGGGGTTGACCTCTAAATTCTTCCTAATTTTCTGTTGTTCTACGCCTTCACAACACAACCACACCTCACTGCATTGTCTTGCTTAGAACCATACCGTCACTTTTCCCAGTCCTATACTATCCCATCCTGTGATTACTGGAAAAACTGTTCTTTGCTTTCGTCCTGAATATGTAATATCTTTTTATACTGTACATATTTTAAGAAGTCATTAAAATTATCTTCCAACCCTTCTTTTCTTCGCCAGCAAATTACTGAAGGATACATGCCAAAAAAATTGGATGAGTGGAGCTGTACCAGTGGAGTAGTAGAGGGATGTGACTGTGCCTTTGTGTAAGAGGAAAGGTGAATGAAGTGAGTACAAAAGTTACTATGGTATAAGTCTGCTGAGTGTTATGGGGCAGGATGAATAATTAAAGACGGCAATGATGGCCTGGTGAGCGACAGACTGTTTGTAGGCTTGATAATGTGTTTATTTTTTTATGCAAGGAAGAAGGAACCAAAGGCCAGAAGCCTGCAAGATTGTTCCCTCCAAGAAATGAAAAAATATCAGACAGCCTAATTCAAGATCCGTTCATTTTGAGAGTCCTAGATAAACTACGTTTAAAAAACTGGAGATCATAGGCAGTAGGAAATACAAAATAAGGGAGACTGTTCTAGAGTTAACTTGTTGCATACATGAAGGACTGGGTTTGTGGATCAACTGCTTGCGATAAGATATGGTGGGCAAAGGTTAAGAGAAGGACTATTGGGCATTTATGGACACGCCTTCGCGCGTTGGCACTGACACAGCTGGGTGACTCCGCTGCCTGGTTATGCATACGCACCGCAGCTCCCTGCCTAACCCCTGTAAAAGGGATGATGAACTGCAGGAGGGCAGTTAACTTCAGTCTGCACTCCGCATGGGTAAAAATTCTGATGAACCTGGGATTCGAACCATTATCACTACCACTGCTAGCTACTACTACTACGGATTTGGAAAAAGCATACCGTATGATAAGGTGAGTAGCGAAGGATTATGGAAGCGTTATGTTTATATAACGAAACAGTCGATGAGATAACCAAAGATTTGCATACCTTCCATGAGATAAATACCCATGCTTGTAAAAAAAACAAAAACATTACAGATGTAATATAAACGATGACATTGTTACTGACTAACGGTAGAGTACAAGGACCAATGGAAGACCCAAGTAACAGGAACACAAAACATAAACACTAGAATATGATGTAAGTCACGAAGAAGTGCCATGAGAAGGATACTGAGCTGTAGTACTGTTTCCTTTTGCCACTGAGCCACGGTGGGAAATAATAGGCTAGGAGGACGAAAATCTCCGTCTAGTTAAAATGAATGAACTACAGGTAAAGGGAACACTGGAAGACAAGCAGAAAGGAAGCCCGTCACAAAGAAGTGCAATGGGAAGGAGACAAAGCCGTGGCACTGTCTTCTTTTACCACGGCGGGAAATGCCAGCAGGATATAAATATTGGATCAAAACTTTACAGGGAGCGGGCTTGCGATGCCTTGTAGCTTCTCTTACTTATTTCTGTATATATCTGCTTAATATTCCGCTGTACGATATTTATGCACACTACATCGATATTACAACGATAGGAATAGCACATAAAAATATTTGCGTATAATATGCAAAATAAATCACTGCCACCCTCTCCTTCCCTATTTCCTTATACGGCTGCTTAATATTATCACGTACGTTATTCACGCACATGATGTTGATAACAGAAATAGGTGAATATCTGTTAACAGTAACTATACTCCTTTTGCCTTAACCTGGCCTAGATTTTCACCCATTTGCAGTTTTTTTTTTTTTCACGTAACTCACTTGCAGAATAAGACAATACTGTGGCTCTACATCCTATCCATCGCACATATTCATGACGAGCATTATAATCTAGAGTTAATCTCTTGTTGGAACTCAGTAAAGAGGAAGAGATGCCAATATTGGAATGTCATTTTTTCTTCGAAAGCTGCTTGTAAGAACGATATCAATAGCACACTAGAATATGTAGGTGTAATAGGCGAGATAAGTCACTAAGGAAGATGTGCCGTATCCATTTTATTCTAACTTGGCCTAAAACTGAAATCGCTCCCTCTTGAATGCTGTGTTGTCCCGAGAGTTTAGCCCAGAATACGATGCTAGTCACGGAGAAGTGCCATGAGAAGAATGTGAAGCCATAGTACTGCCTCTAAGCTACGTGAAATAAACTGCAAAGAGGATTAGAATATATGACAACTTAAGGTAAAGCCTCCCATTCCGACGCAAATCCAACTCTACGGCATTAAACTCACTTGGCGTTGAGTTGCGAGGACGGCTCAGTTTGCTGGTACGGGTGCGGCAATGTGCCGTAGGAAATAAAAAAAAAAATTATGTAGGATAGGCATGGATAAGTGAATGAGCCGTCCCCGCAACACAAAATAAATTGCCCGACGCAGTGGAAGAGGAAGGTTAGAACAGGAAATAAATGATGTAGGGAAGGTACACATAACAGTGAATGAGCCGTTCCCGCAACACAGCAGAAATCGCTCGACGCAGTGGAAGACTGTCAGGAAGAAATGATTTAGTAAGGTGCGTCTACTGCCTCAAATAAAGCATATGTTTACCAAAAGAAGACACTACCTAAATATTATCTTTGCCTGAAATCTCAAACTTGACAAAGTTCTTACCTGTTGCTAAGTAGCACAGTGTCAGAGTATGTCGTTCACGTGCAGTCACAGCTTCCCTAATATTGGTATCTTTCTTTTCAATAAGGGGAGTGACCAGGGTTAATAGATCCTCGAACTGATCCTGATCTAATCTTGTCCACTGCCTCAATGTGGCCGGGTCCTCTTCATGTAGTTCCCTCAACAGTCTGAAGGCGACACTCTCTTCTTTTCTTCTTTTTAGCCACTGACGACTCCACAGCCGCTTCTTTTCTTTCATCTTTCTCTCTTTCTTTTTTAGTAATAAGAGCATGGCATAGGCTGCAATGTGCTCATCCATCGCACTGCTATTCTTGTATTTGATGCGACTAGGGACAATGTAAAATGTTTGTTATTGTTAAATGTACAAGTCCGATTCGGCACGCAATACCGAATTTGACTGAGTGGCCGAAGTGGTAAGAAACTCGGCTGAACGCCGTGTGACCCTCAAACTCGGCGCGGCAATAGATACTAGCGGCAATTTCCATCAGGTAAAAACGCCCGTGTGACCGCGCCTAAGGCTGTTTGGTAGAGATTGTATGTAGGGTGAGAAGTGCTTGTGAGTGTGACTGTAATGTCTGTGTGGCTTTGTATGTGTGTGTAGTCTGTGAATCAAATGTAATCGGCCAGAGCAAGCCGACTGGGTGCAAGCATACTTTAAACTATGCGACACTATTAACCACAGAACCCCCTACGTCCGCCAAAGCAGTACGTGGCCGGGTGAACACTCCCAAAGTTTTATACCCTGGCGAGGCGTGAACCCTCGTTCTCCCATGTACGAAAATGCACACTCTACCACTGGGGCTCATTATATATATATATATATATATATATATATATATATATATATATATATATATATATATATATATATATATTCAATTTTCAATCATTTCCTGTGGCACCCCATGGGATGCATAAGGCCTCAATGAACTCTCCACCAATATTTGTCTCTTGCCATCTCCTTCAGGTCCCACAACACTCCTCTCCTGCTTTTTTCATTGTCCTCAACCAGGTTTCCGTCGGCCTACCTCTACCTCTTCTTCCTCTAGCAGTCCACTCTGGCACATCCTGTATTAAACTGCCTTCTTTTCTGTATATGTGCCCCAGCCACTTCCAGCGAGACAGTCTCACATATTCATTAACTGGTTCCACTCTCGTAATATCCCTTACTCTTTCATTTGTGCCTCTGTCTTGCCACTTTACCCCAAGAATCCTTCTCAGTATTTTATTCTCAAATCCTAATACTTTCTGATCTGTTGCAATTGTACTGTACCATGACTCATGCCCATAAATCAAAATTAGTCTAACCATGGACTTGTAAATTTTCACTTTAGTATGTACCGAAAGAATATTATTATTCCAAACAGATTTCAATATTCCAACAGCTAGCCAAGCCTGTCTAATCCTCTCCTCAGTTTCATTGTTTAATGATCCATTAGATGATGCAATCGTTCCCAGATATTTAAAGTTTTCTACATTCTTCACCACATTATTCCCAATTACACAATTGATTTGGTTCTCCACGTTCATATTAATAATTTCAGTCTTTCAATTTATTACCAATCCCACTTTTTCTCCTTCCTCCACCAGACAATCAAGCACCCTCTGCATCTCGTAAATACTTCCGCAAATCAGTACAATATCATCAGCATGGTCCAAATCCATCAACTTCTTATTTTCTTTCCAGTTAATTCCTGCACCTGTTCTCCTTACAACCTTTCGCATAACATAATCCATAACCAAAACAAACAGCAATGGTGAAAGAACTCCTCCATGAATCACTCCTGACCTAACCTGAATTGAATCACTCAAAGAACCACCCACCATTACCTTACAAAGAGGACCTTCATGCAGGCTTCTAATAATGTTTACAAACTTTTCTGGTATACCATAGAATCTCATAATTTTCGACATAGCTCCACGTGAAACACTATCAAACGCCTTTTCAAAACCCACAAAACACATACTAAGTGGCATTTTCATCTCATTAGCTTGTTGCATTAGATGCCTTACAATAAAAATCTGATCATTACAACCTCGACCCTTTCTAAATCCCGCTTGTTTTTCTTTTAAAAATTTATCGATTACTGGCTCTATTCTGTTTAACAAGATTTTGGAAAAGACTTTTGCAACTACAGGTGTCAAAGTTATCCCCCTCCAATTGCCACACACACTTAAATCTCCCTTTTTTTGTATTTTTATAATCACTCCATTTTTCCACTCGTCTGGAATTCCACCATTATCCCAAGCCACATTAAACGTTTCAAAAGCGCATTCATCAACTCTTCATTTTCCACCTTCAGCATTTCAGGAAATATTCCATCCTCACCTGGGGCCTTAAAATTCTCTAACTCCTTTATAGATTTCGCTACCTCTTCCAAGGTTATATCCCCTGTTTCTATCTGCAAATCTCTTTCGGCTGGCAAAATGTCCTCTTCAGCTGGGATTGGTCTATTTAGAACAGATTCAAAGTGCTCTTTCCACCTTCCTTTTATATCCAAATCTTTAGTCAAATTACCATTTCTATCTCGTACAGGTATTTCCTTCCTCTTTTCATATATATATATATATATATATATATATATATATATATATATATATATATATATATATATATGACGAAGTGCTAATGACGTCCCGTGAGGATTAACCCAAGAGGGAGGGGGAGGTAAGTTTAAGTAGTAAATTATTGCATATATTCATCAATGACTTGAAATCAGATAGCCTACCCGACGTAATATTGCCGAGAGATAATTATACCCCCCGTAAACTAAATACCTTATATTTATATCTTTTAAGGAGACATCATGTGTTTGCAGTGCAATACTGTACTACAGTGGGACCTGAGCAATAAAGGAAGAGGATATTCACTGGCACATAATTATGTACAGAGATGATAATGACAGCCCGGGGATGGAAGGTGGATTGCAAACTGCAAGTGAAGAGTTGTAAGGACGGATGGGACTTGAATGTATTATAGACCTAAGTGTTGTGATGAGTAGATTGCGATGGTTTTAGCCTTTTAGGCATGTGGAAAGGATGGACGACAACAACTGGGTGCGGAGGGTGAGATGTGAACGTTGAGGATTGGGCAACAAGCGGCAAACCAAAAACGACCTGAGGCGAGGTCATACAGTGTGAATTCAGGCATATAGGACTGAACAGGGGGCCTGCCAGACATCGACCAGCGTGAAGCTGCCCTCGTGTGACAAAGGCTGACACATGCATACTCTAGAAGGTCTCCAGCTTCTTTCTCCTTATCACAACACTCTCATTTACTTTTCTAATAAAACAGCTCATTCCCATGGAAGTGTGAAGCTGAAGCCAGTTTCTATTCTCAATTCAGATGATTTTATAGCAAAATTAAACATTACAAATATTTCCATGGAAATGCAAAATGATCTCCACAAAACTAGCCTACAGTATACAGTACTGACATACCAGTACAGTACTTTTTTCAGGCACTGATGAGTAATAAACACCCAGTACTAGAACAAATTTGTCTGATGGCACTTGAGAACCCCATAAATCCTAAAAGACCTAAAGAAAAGTAAACAAATATCGGTATACTGATAAACAAAAAAGGTCTCCAGGGGTATTTGTCCAAGGTACAACTGTACCACGGTTGAAGCGAACTGTTTAGGAAATGGAATGGTACCAAAATTGAAGTCTCTGGAAAAAAAGACAGCAATTACGGTACAGAATGTCTTGACACTATGGTGTGGAAACCTAACCTTTTACTAAATACAGTAAGTAGGTACAAATATTCTCGATGTTGGTAAAATAAAATGATTCGGTATTTCTATGAAACAAGACTGACAATAAATTTGTTTCAAGGTTCACATTCAACTTTCTTCAGTGATATTTCTTCCACAAATAACAAATAAGTGAGATATTGTCGAGTTTTTAATTCTGTAGTGGCGGTTTGTTTGATCATGCTTTGTCCACTTGAGGGATGCAGATGTCTTCTGGTGATAATACATTATAACCACAGACGGTTTGTGTTTAATCTAGACCAACAATTGGGAATTTGTTTCAAAAGGCTCGAATTACACAGGACTAGGTTGGATTAATTGGCTTTTGGGTGGGTTACTACCTGTTTCCCTATTTATAAAAAAAAAAAAAAAAAAAAAAAAAAAAAAAACTTGGAAAACACTAGTTTCTGAGGTAAGGTCGACTGGTCTAATGTTTGAAAACTTGTGATTTGGGTTAGATTGTTGGGAAAGATTCTTAAAAAACACACACAAAATGGAAAACAATTACTTCTTCACAATCCAGCGATATGGCTTTGTAAACATTTACCGGAAACAAACTAGAAATATTCAGTCACAACTAGAATTACTAATTACCACTTCCTAAACATTATAAAAATGGATTTGATCTCAAACATGCTACACACGGGTGTACAGAGCTAAAATGTGTACTCACCAAAACCAGATAACTCAAGTAAACTGCACATCCAGTGAGCTAATGAAGCACAGCAGCATAAACGACATTCTAGATATCTCTTTGTGGTACTCCTGTTCTTTCGTCCAACCAGTAAACACATGCCCCTGAGCTAATAACACACACAGTACTATTATAAACAGCATTCTGTTAAGTTCCCGCACCGTCCACTTAGCTCTTGGTGCGCACCTACGGCTTGTTGCGGCAGAACGACTATGACGCGGGAACTCAAAACTGGAACTGTCCTGCATTTCTTGTTCCCTATGGATCAAATCTGTCATCAGTTCATATCATTCACCAGTTTCATATAACCTCATCATATGGCTTCTACCATTTAGGCAGTAACTAAAACAATCCCCAGACCCAGAGCCACCGAAAGACAAGGCGGCCCCTGTTTGTTTGTCAGTGACGTCAGCAAGTCTAATACTACCGCGTCCCCGATAGCCTGCTCTCTCTCAGAATATGAAAATAACAGAAAATGGGTACTTACATTATATTCAATAATTAAACAGTATATAATGAATAGCTACTGTATGGTTTGACTATGTATGGGCGTATAACTGTTTACAGGTATTTAGTGGACTCGACTTAGCTTAGAAGCGGACTTACAGTACTTCTATCTATCTATCTATTGCCAGACGCCACAATCCCGTAAGGGGTGGCCATTTGACTTTGAATTAGTTGTTTTATGGGGAGGGGCACTAACCCTCCACCAACCCACTTGACACGTAGGGAGCACGTATGGTTTGGTTATATGGTTACCACCCAACGTTGTAAATGGTTTCTTGGCTTACAGGAAACCATTTGGCTTGTCACTTAGTGTAAAGCCACCTGTAAAGGAAAGAAAAGCAATAAGAAGTGACAGGAAAAACGGGAGAAATAGGAAGAGAGGAGGGCAGGCACAGAAAAAGAATGATAAAGGCTAAGGAAGAAGTAGCGCACTACATCAAGTGAGTGGATGATGGTCGCCACCACACAGTACTTGACCTAGCTTAAAGTTTGAATTTTACGTTTTTTTCCCTCAATTCTTTGAAGCTGTTACGCTGTTATTTTCCCTAGCGCAACAGTTGTTCAGCAGGGCATTAGGAGAAGCCTATAGCAACATCCTTACAAGTTTCTTCATACATTGGCCACCACTGCAAAAGTCACCGGGAAACACATCATCCGCCATAATATTCAATGAAAGGTCTATTCTAAATTCCTCTGGTTAGCAGAATGAGGGAAAAATCATGTTTTGTCTATTTGCTGACAGCAATATAATTGTACAGGATAATTATTGTTGCAACTTCGTTGGGGTACAACAAAGAACCTCTACTAATGTGATGAATATAGGCTAGTTGCTTGCTGTAGTTCACGTTCTCGATTTGTACAAGTTAATAATCCCTTACAAAAGTTACATTTCATTATCTCTGCAACTTCATAACAGCAAAAACCCCAGCTAAGTAGGCTACAACAGGAAAAATGTCTTTACACTCCGTGATATTGTCATTCGTCACTCTTACGTTGATTCAATGAAGATCTAACTTGTGTCTTTTTTCACATTTTCCCAGTTAGTCTCTTCAAAATCCTTTAGATCAATATTTTCATTATGAAGTGGTAGTTTCAGCTGCAATACGCACATCATTCTGAGTGGCTGAAGGTGTGTGGCAAGACCCACCACCTGCTTATGTTGTATAAGCACTCTCTTTTACAATAATTATTTCAATTCAATTCTGAGCCTCTCACACTCAAACACCTGACGTACCGATATATTATACTGACCATAATGCAAACTGGCGGTATTGGAAATCTTGCTTCCAAATGATCTAAAATTTTCCCAGTAGTATGACCTATGTAATTCCAGTTCATTTATGCAATAATTGGTCGTTTCTGTTCTTGCATAATGTTTTATTGTTGTAAGCCTCAAGTTACACTCGAATCAAAATCAAAACATTTACCACTACTTCAGGCATTAAAACACATGTACAGAAAATGGCGACTTCTAATAATCTACACATAAACTTATGTAATAGCAGGAAATGAAGTGATTATTATCAGACGAAGTAACTAAATCATTTTAGCATTGTATACTTTTATGTGAATGCGATACCGTTATGGGAGTAAACGTCAAGAAGGCAGACTAGTAGAAATCATAGCTACGGAAATCTCAGTCAAGATAATTATAATGCATCTTCCTATACAGATCAACGCATATTATTGCAGTCTTTAAAAGCTAATTATTTATTATACTGAAGTATAGACAAAATTAATTCTGCATTTTAATGATCAACTATATAAATTACAGAAAGGGGCTGGGGACTTGGGACAGCCACTGCGGGGACTGAGGCTGGGGCTTGGGGTGTCTGCTACTGGGCCCATTGCTGGGGCCTGGGACAGCCACTGTTAGGGCCGGGGCTGGGGGCTTGTGACAGCCGCTGCTAGGGCTGGGGCTGGGGGCTTGGGACAACTGCTGCTAGGACTGGGGCTGGGGACTTGGGGCAGCCGCTGCTAGGGCCAGGGCTGGGGGCTTGGAACAGCTGTTGCTAGGGCCGGGGCTGGGGGCTTGGGACAGCCGGCTGCTACTGGGGCCATAGCTGGGGCTGGGGCCTGGGACAGCCACTGCTAAAACCAAGGGCGGGGGCCTGGGACAGCCGCTGCTAGGGCCGTTGCTGGGGCCTGTGACAGCCACTGCTAGGGCTGGTGCTGGGGGCTTGGGATAGTCACTGCTGAGGCTGGGGCTGGGATGGCCATCACAGGGGCCATGGCTGGGGCCTGGGGCGGGCACTACTGCGGCCGGGGGTGCGTGGCAGCTGGGGCCTGCCCGACCTGGGGCAGCCGTCACAGGGACAGGTTCCTGCCGGCGCCATTTCCCGCAAAGATGCTTCCTGGCTAAAGCGCATAAGACATACACAATGTATACTCGCTCGTCTTATAGCATCGTTTGGTGGTCTTACAATTGGTTCCGGCATGAACGACGCTAACAGTGTAGCTTCGCAGTTTTAGCAGGGCACTAGGGTCATGCAGGCTTGCCTGCCACAATGTCATGTGCAGTGTGTGAAGGCAGTGTGGTGACCATCTATGGAAGTTGTGTGGAACACTGTATGTGCGCTACATGCTAGAGTTCACAGAAATGTTTCACATTCAGATCGCCAAATCACCTTGACAGACTCTTATTTTGCATAAATATTGATTTGAAATTAAAATGAAATGATTCGTGGCCATATTTTAACACATTTATCACTATGTTGATAATTGTCCATACTTATCCAATATAAAAATTTTTTGAATTTCCAGGGACAGGTTTGGGCTATATTTAGCGCAGTAATGCAATCTCTGGGCTATTTTTTGGTGTTGAATAAATTCTGACATCCTTACGTGTCAAGTGGGGTTGGTGGAGGATTAGTGCCCCTCCCTGTAAAACAATTAACTCTAAGCCCTTGGCCACCCTGTTTGGGATACATGGCGTCTGGCAATGAATGAATGTTCTTTGTACTATTTAGAGAATTTATTCATCCATCCATCCATCATCCAATCCTACATTGTAATGGTATAAATTATTATCCCACCGCTATTGCCACCAGTGTAATGACGGATAATTTTATCCCCACCGATATTCTTCAATCCAGTGTAATGCTAGATATTTATATTCTTACCTGTTGTTGGTACTGATCAACTCATCCATGGATAATATAAGTGGTACTCGACTTAGTATAGTAGAAGGTAAATATTTAAGAAAAGAAAGAATTGTGGTAGTGTTTGTAGTTTTTGGCCGAGCTTAGATTTAGTCAGTACCACGGGTGGTCATCGTTCCCTCAGCGAAGGAATCTTGAATTGGAAGGGGAGTGAATTTGGCTTGAGGACATAATTTCCTTGATTAGGTACACCAATAAAGAAAAGAAAATGATATATACTTTACTCTACTTTAATAACTTGATGCTAGTTTCCACAAAACATTTTTAATTACATGGCCCTTTTTAGTATGAGAGAGGATTGTACATTAAAACATGGTTTGGATGATCATTCCTCTAACATTATTACCAGACGAAACAATTTGATACATACCAACGATTTATGAGGTTATTGTACTTTACTTTCTTTTTGTCAGTTACTCTTGGGCTCAACAATAGCCTCAAGCCAGGGACCTTTTTACGAGCATGGGCTATCTGTTCGGGCTGGCATAGCCTCGAACCAGTAAGAATGATCACTCGTGTTCATTTTCATCCATATAATATACTCTCATCAGGCAATTCTCCAGAATCCAATATCAGTTCAGTACTATTTACAGTTCATTAGCATCATTACTATAATCACTAAAAATGTATAATCACTCGGGCTTGTCTCGCCTCGAGGAATAATTCAGAAAAGAGACATAATCACTAAGAATACGTAATCACTTGGGCTTATTTAGCCTCGAGGTACTATTCAAACATTGTACAATCACCAAGAGTACATAATCACTCGGGCTTGTTTAGCCTCGAGGTTCATTTCAAAATTACATCATTGTTCACAGTCACTAAGTTCCCTTCCACACTCCTAACTTCCTTAGTTACAAGAAAGAAAACGGTTAATGGTTTGAATTACGCTCTTCTGTTACCAGATTACATCACTTTCAAATTTCTATTTCTTATTTACAAAATAAAATTCACTTGATAGATCAATAATACTAATACATTTGGTTTATATAGTAATTCATGGGTAGTGTAATGTGTGTATGCTCGAGTCTTTGGACAATACTATGGGAAAAACGTCGTGCTCACACTGACGTCGCCGGCATCTGTGGACTGAACAAACGTCCATTAGATACGACGTCTGGGGCTCGAGTGTCACTACGTTAAACTTTCAACAATATTACTTCATATAGTCCATGACAAGTATGGATTAAACAAAGAAAAAGAGGGGGAGGAAGAAGAAATGTGGAGGGCTCACCTGAACAAACGTCCATTATACACGACGTCTGGGGCTTGAGTGAGCTCCTTGGGCATGCCCCCACTTAGTCAAATGAGGTGGTATTTTTTAAATATGGTGGGTTTCAATTCTCTTTACAATCTATTTAGCAGTGCACCCATGATGCCAGGACTTTTGATTGAATTGGGGAAAATTTGGGATTTATTCCTTACTCAATTTAGATACTGATTCTATCACTATCTCACTTTGAATCTGAGAGCAGCTCATGCCATCTAGTGACGGCCAAGATAAACGGGACCTTTAAATCCTCACAAATGACATTATTTAGGCCTTTTGGACTGTTAATCTTACATATTTGGGTTCTAGCAGCTTGATTAGCAAACATTTCACAACTAGGTTACGGAAAGAATTGTATATTCAACATTATTCTGTTTAAGGTTTAAACTCGGCGCCCAACAACGACAAGAAAAGTTGCGCGCATGTTATTCGTTACTCGACTGAGGAATTCCCATAGCTCAACATCCACAATTACATCACCCAATGCATAGATACAGAGATACATACATATAAAAATAAAGTTAACCCTACATTATTCATTAACATATGAATTACTACTTAGGGTAGGAACTTATAAACTAATATTCAGGTTACACTCTATCTAACTTAAAATTACAGTACTACTAAACACATACATGAATATCAAATGTGTGGCACTACAACATTGCCCCATGAGGAGCGTAGGAGTCCGGGGCTAGGCAGTTGGTGGTGGTGAGACTGGTAGAGGAGAAACTCAAAAATTGTTCTTTGGAGTCTCCAGAGACTTATCTCACGACACCTTGCGTCCTCTCTCTCTCTCTCTCTCAGAAAATATACTACATGTTGATGCATCCTTCAAATTTTTTGCAATTTATTTGATCCTCAGTAAATCACACTCTAATCTCCGCTGCACTATTTTTTCCAGTGGCTTTCACCGCGGAAATGGCACTTTCAACATTTACAACTTGCTCTCAAAAATCTTCAGCCAAATCTCACAAGCACAGGAAGCCAGAGCATATGTGTGTGTGAAACCCATCCCTTACTGGTCAGCATCACCCGGTGGTTGAGTACAGACATATACTCACTCTGAAGCATATTGCTGAAGGTTTAGTGTATATGTACCAATGGGTATTTAAAAATCCCACATGGTCATCAGTCCTCATGAACTCATAGAAAATGATTGGTAACCATATAACCAGGTTTTTGGCCGGTCAAGTGTGCCCCAGATTCCTCTATCTAAAATCACTTAATCATGGCAAATGTTTCAGACAGACTCGGAGGGCCCAATACCTGCCCATGGCCCTAACCAAATGGGCAGATTCGCATGGCCATGTGGAATGTGAGAGGTGTGAATGAGGAGGGCAAGAGGGTGGAAGTGGTGAATGTGTTCAAGAGTGCGAGACATAACATGACGGCATTATGTGAAACAAAGATGAAAGGGTGTGAAGTAAAGGAACGGGAGGGTGTGAAATTTCTAAGATCGGGCATGAAAGGGCAAAGAAGATGCAAAGGGTTGCTTTGTTGATGAATGAGGTGTGGTAGAGTGGAATGAGAGATTACAAATGTGTCAACTTGAGATGCATGTATGTCAAGTTTGAGAAGGTGAAAGTGGCTTTGATCATAGAGTATGCACTGTGTGATGATAGAAAGGTTTTTAAAATACAGTATACATATGTACACACACACACACACACACACATATATATATATATATATATATATATATATTTCTTGAATTGTGAGAGGTTGGATGTACGAGACTAAATCCTTGAGAGAGAGAGAGAGAGAGAAGGGGGGGGGGAACGTGAGGTGTCGAGAGACAACTCTCTGGAGATTCCAAAGGACAAATTTTGAGTTTCTCCTCTACCAGTCTCACCGCCACCACTAATTGTGCTCTCTTTATGTACTCTAATCACATTTTTTGTAGCAGAAGCTCTCTAAATAGTACAAAGAACATCATCTACTTAAATGTTAGAATTTATTCCAGACACCAAAAATAATCCAGAGATTGTACTACTGTGCTAAATACTGTATAGCCCAAACCTGTCCCCGGGAAATTCTAAAAATTTTATATTGGATTGATAAATGTTAAAATATGCCTGCAAATACACTCATTTTCATTTCAAATCAATATTTATACAAAATAAAGGTCTGTCAAGGCGAGTTGGCGAGCTGAGGGTGAAACACTTTCACTAATTTCAGCACATTTATGCTCTAATTCCTGATAATTTTATTAACAGTTCAATGAAACACAAAATTTTGACCGGAAATCTGATAATTAGGTGTGTGTGTGAACCAATGTGATCAAGAAAATGATAATATTTTCCAATTAAAAGTGCTGATTCGGCAAATGGCCACCAATTCAGTATTTCATCGCACTGGCAAATAAAAGCTCTTCATATTCCACTCACCCTCTCATGTTACTCATAACCAGGAAATAATGAAAGGCACATACTAAAAGTTACACAAAATTAATTACAAAATACAATATTTTCATATCTTACAAGAGGGAACCATCTGATACTTGTACTGATCTGGTTGTAGTGTCTTGCCAAGGAACACCTCTGTCTGTAACTGCCTTGTCCTTACATGTCCTTAGGTCCACCTCACATCCAAAGTGTACACTAACAAAGGCTAGGTGTCAGCACACCACAATACAAGGTCTGTCCAAAAAGAAACCAAACTTTTTACATACTGCACCAGCTAGCTGACAGCATAATCGCAACAGGAATGCTGTGTAATGGCAACTTGGGGGTTTTGTCTATCACTAGCCACATTACCCCACATCACTCAGTCATCGATGTACACAAGCTTGAGTGAACATGTTTAATGCACTTGGCAATTTGTGGCAAGTTGAAGTGCGAAGGATCCTGAACAGCAATGTGTTTGCATTATATTGTCGTCAAATTGGGAAAAACCTTTATGAAGACTTTTCAAATGTTACAACAGATTTACGGGGAGGGTTGTTTGAGGCTTGAGCCATACGCAATGTCACAAGTGTAGCTTGTGAGTAGCATGATCATGACGGGAGTGCTGTTTTGCGGCGACTTGGGGTTTTAGTCTAACATTAAATGCATCACCCCACATCACTTAGTCATCGAGGTACACAAGCTTGAGTGAATGTGTGTTTATTGCACTTGGTGATTTGTGGCAAGTTGAACAGTGAAGGATCCTGAAAAGCAATGTCTTTATGTGAAATTCTGTTTCAGATTGGGAAAAACATTTCTGGAAACTATTCAGCTGTTGCAACAGGCTTAATGGGGAGGGCTGTTTGTGCCTTACGCAATGTTACAAGTGGTTCCAGCAGTTCAGATCGGGATGACCTCCACCGAAAATGATCCCATATCTGATGGCCTTCCACATCGAGACAATGATCACACTAAGAAGTGTGTGCCGTGATCTGTGAAAACCATAGCCTGACTATCCATAAAGTTGCTGATGAAGCAGGCACTTGTAAAAGTTTGTGCCACACTACCGGGTATTTAAGCAAAAATCTGAAGATGCATCATATTGCCACAAAATTTGTCCACTGTCAGGTGACAGATGAGCAGAAAGAGAACTGGGTAACAGTCAGTCAGGAGTTGTTTGTTTGAATGCTGATGAAAATTTTCTGAAAAATGTCATAGCAGGCGATGAAACATGGGTGTACGGCTACAATGTCGAAACCAAACAGCAGTCCTCGCAGTGGGTTGGAACATTGTCACTGCGACCAAAAACACATCAGAGTCGCTCGAATGTGAAGGTGATGTTGTGCGTCTTTTTTTACTGGAAGGGTGTCATTCATCATGAGTTAGTTCCACGTGGCCAGACAGTCAATAAAGAGTTTTACTTGGACATCCTAAACTATTTGAGAGAGTGTAAAGGAAGAGGTCTGAGGTGTGGACAAACAAAACCTGGGTGCTGCACCATGACAGTGCACCTGCTCACGCTTCGCTCCTTATCCATGACTTTTTTGGTGAAGTACAAGACAACTATCATCCTCCTGCCACAATACTCTCTGGATTTGGCCTCAGCAGACTTTTTTTTTTTTTTCCCTCAAAAAAATTGAAATCCACCCTGAAAAGCTGCCATCTTCACACAATAGAAAATTTAGATGAAAATTCGCCAAGTGCACTAAACACACATTCACTCAAGCACGTGTGCCTCGATGACTAAGTGACGTGGCGTGATGCAGCTAGTATTAAGCCCCATCCATACTAGAAGTCATGCCGCACACCCTGTTGTGCGTCGTGTTGCCCAACTCGTGTTGCTGAGGTCAGTGATGCCCACACTAATATTATGGGCAGCGCGTGTCAGTTACAGCTGAGCTGCGGGAGGAAGCAGATGGATACCAACGCCGCAGTGGAGCACTGTGGCGCTATGTTGTGCCAAAAAGAAAAATAGGAAAAACAAGATGTGGTGCAAGCTATGGCTGTCTTGACTTAATTTTAACTTGCAATACTTAAGATCTTGTCCTTGTAATGCTTGTTTTTCCATCCATCCATCATCCAATCATGCATGCATCTTCAGCAGTTCTATAGAATGAAGGGTGTTGTCACTTGATCATTCAGTACCTGTACTTTCTTCTTACTGAATATAAAAAAAGAGCAGCAACAATACAACTCCCCTTAACGGAGGCCAGATGGCTATTGCAAGAGCATCACTGCATTGCGGGATGCAGTCACCTTGAAATGCACCCCCGGACAGATTTGCCAGAATTGTGCAACACAGACCCTCAGCGGCACAAAAACCCAGGTTGGGCAACACGGCTCATAACAGTGCACATGCCATGACCCCCAGTGTGGATGGGACATTAGACAAAAGCTCAAAGCTGGCACTACACAGCACTCCTGTAGCAATCATGCTACGCCAGCTAGTTGGTGCACTATGTAAAAAAGTTTGGTTTCTTTTTGGACAGGCCTTGTACATCCAAAGTACATTCTACATCCCCCAGACATCAGCAATACAGACAGGGTTCAGGGCAGAGAGCTTCCTTACCACACCAGTCAGCACCAGCACCAGAACGATTCTACCTCTTGTCCCACAAGACCCTGTGAAAAAAAGACTTCATTATTACAAGTAACACAGCTTTGCGACAATGAAGCCTGCCTAACATCAGTTCCTCGTGCCATCAGTAACCCATTATAAGATACATATTTAAATACTAGAGGTGTGGAACACTGCAAAGCACACTAGCAGCCATTCAACAAGGTTCTACTCATTAATAATTATAAAAGATACTAACACCTGAACCACAGTACCTCCGGTCAAAGCCATGTCATAATGCATAAAGATATGAATCCCAAATACCTGAATCCATAGTAACTGAAGCTACAAACTCAAGAAACACAATGTAATAAAACACAAGTAATTTCCAGTAATAAATTCTTCTATGACAGTGCCCTCTACCACCATCAACCCACCAAAATCAAACACCTAACCTCTCTTATTACATACAGTATATATAATATATATATATATATATATATATATATATATATATATATACACAGTAACCTCTCAAATAACGCGAGGGTTAGGTTCCTGGAGAGGTCGTGTTAGTTAAAAACGCATTTTTAAAACATAATTTTCCCATATGAAACAATAGTAATATTGGGGGTTACGTTCCTGGACTCTGGGAAAGTCTACCCATTTGGGGAGTTATGCTACTCTAAACTTACAAGCAACAATATTAATTTGAAGGAAAATCCACGTAAAAAACAAAAACAGTATATCTTGGGAGAAATAAACAACATTTGAGCCGTAGTTGGGCTGAAGCGTTGTTTACTTCTCCCAAAATACATAGTTTTTGTTTTTTATGTGGATTATCTTTCAATTCTGTTTCAGTCACAGCAATGTGAAAGTTCCTCAACATTATTAATGCGTTAGCAGGTCATAAAAACACTAGAGTAAAAGCAACATTTTCATTACAGCAAGTAGGTCACAAACAATAACAACACACCGCCTCACTTCATCTATGCATCACTCGTCGTCTGCTGCTGTTCCTCCTCACCCCACTCCCCCACCCCCCACCGCTCCCCACCCTAAATCTGTTGTCCCTCCTCGCTCTGCTGTCCTTCCTCTTCCTCTGACTGCTGTGCTATTGGTGATTAAGATAACTTGCTTAAGTTTTTTGTCTTCTTCGTAAAGAACTGCTCTATCTTGGTCTGAGTGGTTAACTTCTTTCTGTTCTGCAGCATCAAGTTGTAACAATTTAGATACACCATCACTTTCCAGGCCAAATTTTGTCCGAAAATGAGCCAAATTGCTCAGAATGGGCATTTTTTAATATTATAGTTTGAATAAAACCAGCTTAAGCAACAGACAAATAAAAAATTGTATTTATGCATAAACTGCCACACACAGTCTATCAGCTCGGGACTGTCCAAGGCGCGTGTGGCTAATTTGAAACCATCACGTAAGTGTAAAGTCGCGTTAAATCAAGAAACCCTTGTTAGTTAAACATATCTCCCTAAATATTTGCTCGTGTTAAAACAGAAACGCGTTTTTTAAACTCGTGTTAGTTGAGAGGTTACTGTGTGTATATATATATATTTAGATAGACAGATAGATAGATAGATAAATATATATAGTCTTAGAGGAAAAATATGGGGTTCCAAGAACCTATCCTCCTAGTTTACATACATGCATGTCAAGTTTTGGGACAAACTTGATTCTGCACAAGATACTGTACTGTACAGACTGTACTGTACTTTGTCAGACATGGTTGTGGGAAAAAGCTAACAAATACTATGTTATGCCCTTCCCAACATCTCATGTCAAGAATGCCTTACGGTGCGGACACATCTGCACAAAACATGTGATCAATAAGACGAAACAAAACATCGGGTTAGAGCCACTGCAATATCTGATTCTGAACATTAGACAGACCCCTGAGTCTTGTTTCCTCTTGTCGATCACATGTTTGGAGCAAGTGTGGCCGCACTGAACATGTGAGTAGCACACGTAAGGCATTCCGATGATCCCATTACCAAAGTCATAGCAGTGTAACCCCTCCAATTGAAAAGAAAAGAAAAGAAAAAAAATGAGTACTGTACAATTATCTGAATATGGCAAGGTTAGAAAATAATGGATGGTCCACATGTAACTTACCACTAACATTCTGCCTAGTGATTCCTTGTGTGTTGAGAGGACAGCTAAGTCAGTGTTATCAAAGTTTACCTTGCATCATTTTTGCATTTCTTACTCCTACTGCCAAACCCACACCAACAGAATGAGCCATCCCCACAACACATGACACAATAAGGCATGTTTCCATTGGAGTGCTACATTTGGACCTCCCTGTATATCACTGGATTGAAGGGGTTAAGCTGCTGCCCCCCCCTTGTGTGTGGACTCTCACACAAAGGATTGTATTCAGGTTACTTAAGGAGACTCTCTACCAAGTAATTTAAAATCTCATTTGCATATCACGTTACTGAATTGTTTACATGTCATTTTAATACTGATATGGGGTGCACAAATTACATAAAAGAATACTTATGAGCAATCTGCAGATACTGACTAATAAATTACATAAGGAGAATCCTAATGAGCAATGTGCAGAAATAAATTAAATATGGTCATGGAGAGCCTCCTTAGTTAATGGAAACAGGGGCTGACAATGGTTTAGGTTCTTTGATGCAAACGGATGGTGGGATCTGTCTCACAATCAGGGGTATTTGGGTAACTGGTAATGGAGAAGACTTTTATGAGTATTAGCTGTAGCTCTGAAGGTTGATTTTTCTGTCCCCTGCTAATCAATGTATAATCAATGTGCTGGCTAATACTTATACTAACTATGCAACAAAATGTGAGCTACCAAATGAAAATCAGTACTGCTAACACACACACGTATACAGTAAACATGTCTTTTACCTTTACCAGTTACTTTACCACTCTGTAAATTTTTTTTCATCGTCCACTGTTCTGTTAACCTCTGACATATAAGACAGAACACACCCCAGTTTGCTATACAAACATGACTTCATCAGATGCTGGGGGACATTACAGGTAGGAGGATAAACTTACGTAAGGCTGCCTCACTAACCCTTTGCCACCCCAGCATAGTAGTCAGCTGCAGAAGCACATGATATCTGTCCATGAAGATGCCAAACTTTTTAAATAGTGTATGACCTAGTCGACACAGCGTGATCACGATGGGAGCAATGTGTAGTGGCAGCTTTGAACTTTAGTCTAACACGAGCTGCATCATGCCACTTCACACAGTATCTTGCAGGTGAAAAACAAGTAATACAAGGACAAGAAGTGCAGGTTTTAAATTACGTCAAGACAGCCACAGCACCAAATTTTGTTTTCTCTGTTCTTTTTTGTTTTGGCACAACATAATGCCGCTGTGCTCCACTGTGGTGTTGGTATCCATCTCCTTCCTCCCACAGCTCAGCTGTAACTGGCAAGCACTACCCATTGCACTAGTGTGGACATCACAGGCCTTAAAAACACAAGTTAGGCAACATGACACTCAACAGAGCAAGCAGCATGATCCGTAGTATGGACAGGGCTCAACACTAGCTGCATCACACCACGTCACTTAATCATCAAGGTACATGTGCTTCAGTGAGAGAGTGTTTAGTGCACTTGGCATTTTTTGTTCTATCTCTTCCACTGTCTGAAATGAGCAACCTTTCAGGTTGGATTTCAACTCTTTGGGGGGGGGGGGGCAAATCCAGAGGGTAGGGGATAGTCATTTTGTGCTTTGCCAAAAAGTCATGGATAAATGACTCATGATGAATGACACCCTTCCAGTAAAAAAAGACGCACAACATCACCTTCACATTCGAGCGACTCTGATGTGTTTTTGGTCGCAGTGACAATGTTCCAACCCACTGCGAGGACTGCTGTTTGGTTTCGACATTGTAGCCGTACACCCACGTTTCATCACCTGCTATGACACTTTTCAGAAAATTTTCATCAGCATTCAAACAAACAACTCCTGACTGACTGTTACCCGGTTCTCTTTCTGCTCATCTGTCAGCTGACAGTGCACAAATTATGTGGCAATATGATGCATCTTCAGATTTTTGCTTAAATACCTGGTAGTGTGGCACAAACTTTTACAAGTGCCTGCTTCATCAGAAACTTTATGGATAGTCAGGTTACGGTTTTCACAGATCACAGCACACACTTCTTAGTGTGATCATTGTCTCGATGTGGAAGGCCATCAGATATGGGATCATTTTCGGTGGAAGTCATCCCGATCTGAACCGCTGGAACCACTTGTAACATTGCGTAAGGCACAAACAGCCCTCCCCATTAAGCCTGTTGCAACAGCTGAATAGTTTCCAGAAATGTTTTTCCCAATCTGAAACAGAATTTCACACAAACATGTTGCTCTTCAGGATCCTTCACTGTTCAACTTGCCACAAATCGCCAAGTGCAATAAACACACATTCACTCAAGCTTGTGTACCTCGATGACTAAGTGATGTGGGGTGATGCAGTTATGTTAGACTAAAGCCCCAAGTCACCGCAAAACAGCACTCCCGTCACGATCACGCTACTCCGGCTAGTGGTGTGCTATTTAAAAAGTTTGGTTTCTTTTTGGACAGAACTCATATGTACCTTCCTGAAAACAAAAATCCAACAATATGAACACCAAAGGAAAAAAGTAGTGAGCTCACTGCAACATCTGTTGGCTTAAAATGGCTCTATCTTCCGTCACTTCATTATCTGAACATCATGGCTCATGACTGTATGTTTATTACTACTTTTATCCTGATGTACATAGCTGTTCTGAGGAAGATGCCACTGAGCAAAGTGACAATGCTAGCAGCTGACCACCAAATTCTTAATTCTATAAATCATCACCTCTACGCTTCTTATTTGGACCATAGTCCTCTTCAATGTGTCGCTTTTCCTGATTATCAGAATTCAGCGATTCTCCACCACGCCTGCCATCATCCCTGCAAAACACAAAGTGTAAGCTCAATATTTGTTATGCAATGCAGTATGCTCACTGCCATTATTCATGCATTCCCAAAGCCACTAATTGCAGCTAGGAGACACAGTACAGTACCTCCATCACACTCCTCTGCATCCCTCCCAAAGTCACTGAACACTGGTATTACAGTTAGTTACACCTCACATCCCCCTAGCCGCACACACAATGGTTTTAGGTCGCTACACTCCACAAACACTCTTCTTACAGACCTTACACCGAGTTTTTGATGGCATCAATTCAGCTAGGCCACCACACACAACACTCCTAGTCACACTAAACATTAGCAAAGCTTTTGATGCCATCCCCCACCACAACCTCACAAACAAAATACTGTATTCAACACAAACATGCACAATAACACAAAAAGATGGCTGGCAAACTATTTAGTAGGCAGATGCGCACATGTAACATTTGCCGGTAAGATATCAAACATCAGAAACTTCACAAAACGCATCCCCCAAAGATCTGTTTTGTCCCCTACTCTCTTTAACCTAAACATGAACGACATACCCACACCCCACACACCACAAATACACATAGCTTCCTATGTGGACGACATAACACATGTACACACCAAAACGCAAACACAGCCGCACACATCCCCAACCTTGCCTCAACACACCACACGAATGGTTCACCATAAACAGACTCAAAATAACCCCTGCCAAATCTACACTGACCCTTCTCACAAACTGAACAGCAGAACATAGTCACATTCCACACCTCACCATAAACAACACTCCCCTCACACACACAAAGATCCTTGGTGTAACAAACAATACATCGATGTCATTTAAACGTCACAAACATTAAAAATAAATTAACATCACCTTAAGGCCACTTGCCCATTCAACATTTGGACAAAACAAAGAAACCACCACCACAGTACTGCATATAAATAATATATGCGTTCAGTAATGAATTATGCAAGCTCTGCTTGGGCTTCTAACCTCACTAAAACACACTACAGACCATACAGAACAAGGCCCTAAAAATAATCACAGGCTGCACAGCTACTACACCCACGGACCACCTACATCAAGAAACCAAAATCCTCAAAGTCAAGGATCATCTACAGTAGATATGAGAGGCACACAAGTTCTTGCCACAGCCTCCACAAACCCACACCATCCATTACACTACATGGCAGCACATCCACACACACACCAAGGACCATCAAAACAATACCCAGCACACAATACAGGTATCATACACAAATACTGTCATCTTTTCCCCTTTGTCCACCTCAGACCAGCTTCCAGAAGCATATCCATACTCTAATCATTCACTGCTCCATTCAGTCACTTAAAGATAATGCATGGCTGCATGCACGGCCTCCAGACATCCACCCTTCTAAATCCCATCTCCCTTGTGAGGACAGGGTCCACCTGGCCAGGCTGAGATGTGGGCATCATCCAGCACTCTTATCAGGTAAGGCTGGATGACTCTGTCGTTGATGCCTGTCCAGGCTGCAACACAGCACCCCATACTAATAAGCACATTATGGAAGACGCCATTGCACACAATCACCTACGCCAACAACACAACATACATTCCTTGAGAGCTCTGTGAGAAAGCCTGGTCTCGGACACGGTCTTCCTTTGGGACTTGGGGCTGTTCGGCCAGACTGCCTAGGGAACAACTTCTACTAAATTACTACTACTAGCCATGTGGAACAACAAACTTAAACAAAAAACATAATTCATAAATTTAGTAACTTTTCATCTTCCCATTCTCTTTGACCTGCCTGTCTGCCAGCATTGCTGTTTCTTTTGTTGTATTTGGGCCTACTTTCCTCTATTGCTCTCCCTCTTCTAGTTCTATTTGCTTGTGGCTTTGTCTCTTTCCTGTACTTTATAAACGTACAGTATTTTGAACCTACCTCCTTATTTGTTGTAAATCTTCTTCGTCAACAAACTGCTCAGTGGATTGTGGCTGACAGCTACAGGAAAGAATGCTACTGAGAAAGGCATTCTAAAAGGTAAAAAGTTATCAGCAATTGTCTTGAAAGAATATCACACATTAAAAAATATTATACTGTCCTGTACTGTACAGTATACCGTGCATGTTGAAGATAGTGTGTAGGAGTACGTGGAAAGGGTGGTGGTGGAAATCCTGCTGTTTGTATTTGAATATGTGGGAGGGGTCTGGTGGAAATCCTGCTTTGTACTGTACTGGCATGAGGATATGGCAACCTCACTGTACAGCACAGGTGTTTCAAAACCTAACAAATTACCTTCTACAGGAATATAATGGTGTGGAGGGGATTGTAAATGGGGTGCCCATTGTCCTCTGAATTATGTCTCCAAAGAGAATAAACAACCTAACTTACTTACTTTGACACTCTCCACCTCAAGTGAACAAGGGTAACTGGATAAAAATGATGGTGATGATGGCAAATACATAGTCTACATAGTCAGATTCCATAAAGTTCAATAAAATACACTAATGCAACGGCAATCAAAGGCATTGTTGTTGTTATTGTTGTGTTGCCCTGGTCTGTCTGGTCAAATGAATCCATCAACCACAGGCAAGCAATCACCCCAGCAGGGTTGTCCTGTGCAGTGAATCAATGTTCCTCTGCACTAGATGAGGCGCAGGGAAGAGTGTGGAGGTTTGGTTACTGGATGGATGCCACATTTGCATTTCCACCCAGTTAACATGGGCATCATAGCAGGCTCCCTGTTATCCTGTTATTTGGTATCCATCTCTCTTCCGAATCCTGCAGTTCACTGTTTCTTCTCTCTACTTTGTACAGTACTGCATGTCAAAATCTATTGTGTCAACTGTTTCCTTTCCATAAACTGTTGTTCTTTTCTTCCCTCGCCCCCACACTAACCTGTTGTGCTTTTCTCCCCCCCCCCACACACACACTCTTTTTTTTTTTTTTTTTTTTTTTTCACTTAAAAAGGCTCCAACCTGCTTGCATGTGTCTGCCTCAGTCACCTAATGGCAGCTCTTCACATTATTCAGTCTCTGACAGCATTCCTATTCACTCCCTTATCCTTGAGGTCAAACTCTATGACCTTGTTCCAGGCCTTTTTTGGTCTGCTTCTCACAACCCTACCCCCAATGTTCACCTACCTCTCACCCTCCACACCAAGTTGCCATCCTCCATCCTACATGCCCAAACCATCTCAATCTCCCCCTCCTCAATACATTCAAGTCCCACCCTTCTTCTCAACTCTTTATTTCAATCTTAACCTCCCCAGGCCTTGCATTCAAGGATGCACTACACATCCATCTACCATTATAATTTCTGAACTTTTGTGTATAAAAATATCCTATTCCTTTACTGCCCGGGTCTCAAAACCACACAGCATTACACTCTAACACATACCAAGACCCCTTAACATGGAGGGAGAGCTCTCTCAGTGTCTCAAGAGGCAACAGCTCCTTCAACTTCCTCCAACCACTTGTTACCCTACCCAAAAAGCTAGCTCTAGCCCCACCTTCAGCCTATAACATATCCTCCAAATACAGTAACGGCACTCTTTCAAACACTCAAGAGACTGGCAAGTCTTTTCATCAAGGGCCACCAAGAGGCACTGAAAAGGCAAGGCAAAAACAACTACAGCATAAATATGATGAATTTTATGCTACATGGATTTATCTGAGGACTTAGTTCAAGACTCACTGCTCAAACAGGATGTCAGGAGATACTGAAAATGTAAGGTAAAAACAACTACAGAGTAGGCATGATGAATTTTATGCTAAATGCATTTTTTTGAGGATGTAATTCAAGACTTACTGCTCCAAATACATGTCTTACTTTGGCATAACTTGAAATTCTTTCCTGATATGTTAGGTTTGGTTAACTTCTGTTAACAAAGTTAAGATAGGTCAGTAAGACAGGATATGTTTGTGTAGATTAGTTTGGTTATGATGGATTAGGTTTAATTAGTTGGCCCTCAGCAGCCTATGGTGTAAAAACTGATCCCAAGAGACTCTCTAGCAAGATCAATCATTTCACACCTTTCAATCTATACATGCTCTCTCCGACACACCGGACACATGAAATCTGGGGAGAGGAGGGGGGAAAAGCAACTGAAGAACAAGGAAGCCAGTCTTCAAAAGAAGAAATTGAAGAATAACAATACACAGAAACATTCATAAGAGTGACAGAAAAACAGGTCAAACCAGGCCCACAAACAATGTTATGGGAATTACTGTCTTTCAAAAAGATAACCTAATACAAAAATATATAAAATACAGTACTTCTGCCCTGTACAGCAGGGACAATAATTTATTTTTTCTACTTTTCAGATGAACATTTAGAGGGTCTCTTACATGATATTCTGGGGAGCACGGTAGCTCGGTGGTAGAGTGCCGGGCTCGTAATCGTGAGGTTGCGAGTTCGCGCCCCGCCCGGTGGCTGCCGTGCTGGGAGGGGTAACGCTCTCCTGTAACCCTAGCAGGGCTATATGATCTGATGAGGTCTAGCTCGGGGATTAATCCCTTTACATGATATTCTGAAAAACCTATTTGGCTCAGAAAACTGCTTCACAAAATTTTTATAGTCACTAATCACTGCCTAATTTATGGGCCTGAAGTGAAACAGTGTTTATATCCGCAAGTGTACATTGTCGTAACCACTAGGGGACACGGAGAGACTGAGGTGGTTTGAACATGTGGAGAGAAAGGAGAATGACAAGCTCTATGAATGTATACGTGATGGGTAAAGCACCAAGATGCAGACCTACGAAAGCTGAGATGAGGTCCTACAAAATGACCTCAGGGTTAAGGGATTGACAGAAATGCTGCCAGAGATCAAGCAGCATGGAAGTCAACCATCAGGTGAGCAAGACTGAAACAAACACGTTCACAGCCTTTCAAAATGAAAGAAACTCTGACACTCCACCCAATACTCAACTTCCTTGTTACCCACTGTATTACATCCCTAGGTAGAGTACTCTTATTATGCAATCTCCAAATACTCTGTTCACAACTTTCTTTACGTTAGTGTCATTTTGTTTTTGAAGGCTCCAACATGCTTGCATGTGTCGCCCTTGCTCACCTAATAGCGGCTCTCCATGCTGCTCGATCTCTGACAGCTTCCCTATTTAGTCCATCCCAGAAGTCACACACAATGACCTCGTCCCAGGTCTTTTTTGGTCTATCTATTGCTACTCTACCCCTAACATTAACACTTCTCAATTTCTGCACCCAATTATCATCCCCCATCCTCTCCACATACCCAAACCATCTCAATCTACCTCTAATTATCACAACACCAACACACTCCAGTCTCATCCTACTTCTCAACTCTTCCATCATTAACCTAACCCTCCCAGGCCTTTCACTCAGAGATGCACTGCACATCCATCAAATCACTACCATTTCTGTACATTTAGGCATCCGAATATCCTCTTCCATTACTTACCAGGTCTCACTACCATACATCATTACACTCCTAACACATGCTGCATACAAAAATCCTTTAACCCCTTAACCGCGGGGCGTCACTTTTGTGACGCTTGGGAGCAAGGGATCATACTGCGGGGCGTCGCTTTTGTGATTCTGTGTTATTTTGAATTCACCCGGGCTGCCAAGTGGGGGCTTGTATCATCTATCAGTACTGCCAATGTCCAACATTAGTCAGCACTCCTAATCTCATCTGTACTCCCATCCATTGTTGACAATTTAGCCATTTCTCCCCGTTCTTGACTCCCCTCCCTACCCCCCCTCCATTACCCTATCCTCTCATTCCACTAGCATTCATAACACCCATAAACTTGCATCCTTCACAGCCCAAATCTGGTGGTGGGTCATGGTGCCCATCATCCACTCACTTGATGTAGTGCTGCCTACTTCTCCCTTCATGTCTATTACAGTATTCTTTTTCTGTGTCCAAACATTCTTATTTCTCTCATTCTTCCTGCTGCTGTTTATTACTCCTCTTTCCACTTTACGTTGCTCTATACCAAGTAACAAGCCAAATGGTTTCCTGTTACTAAGGAAACCATTTACAATCCTGGATGGTAACCATATAGCCAAATAATGGGGTGATGTGGAACTATTATGATGCCCCAGTTAACTGGGTGGAGAGGCAAATGCACCATCCACCCAGGAACCAAATTTCCACACTAATCCCTCCATCTCACTATGACGAGGTGCTGGCAGCCACATGAGAATATTGGTTCTTTTCACAGGATAGCCCTGCAAAGGCAGTGGCTTACCCACAGTTAATGGGTCTGCATGATCAGAGATGGGTAAAACAACAACCATACACTCGCATCCTTCACACTCACAGCATAATCTTAACCACTCATTTATCTAACCCCTCAAACTCAGAGCCACATTATGATTAGTAATTACCTTGGCCATCCATTCATCTATTAACCCCTCAATGG
The DNA here is from genome assembly GCF_032717465.1 of Coenobita brevimanus. Lineage (NCBI taxonomy): Eukaryota > Metazoa > Arthropoda > Malacostraca > Decapoda > Coenobitidae > Coenobita > Coenobita brevimanus. The sequence continues at coordinate 1,865,933 of NC_137002.1, read as the reverse complement.
CCACTGGAGTTGAACGAAACCATTCAGGTCCAGTGATGTCAATTTAGTGCAAGCTATAAAAAACTGCTAACAATTATGTGAAGGAAACTAAGGTCAACAGTGTGTTTATGCAACCCTACTGTAATATCCCAAGAACTCAGGTGGTCAGTTTATCTTGAATGTTTTTGCTCATATGTTTACAGGTACTCCTCTACTTATGTAATTTGGATATGTAAAAACTTAGAGATAATAATACTGTACAAAAATAGGTATTCTACCTTTTTATAATGCACATCAAGTCCTACTTCGTTAGTCAGGTACCAGGTGGGGTCTGTGCACTTGCTGCCTCTAGGTTTGTTTTGCCAGTACACATGCAGTTATTGTTGTAGCAGGAGGTACATGGTTGTGTTTTTCATTATTTTGACCCTCAGCATGTCTCAAAAACAGAAGAGTGGTGGTGATGGTGAGAGCAGCAGCAAAAAACAACACACTATAATGATGGAAATGAAAGCAGACATCATTAAAAGAATGGAGAGAGGCATGTTACCATGGTGATGCACTGATGATGCCAGTGAGGGTAGCAGACAGCGTGAGAGTTGTTGGCTGCCAGTTCCTTCTACTCTATATATATATATTTTAAGTACAGTCTTTGAATTTATGTTTGTTTAAGTTTACCACACAATATTAATGATTACTGAGTGGGTATTAAGTGTTGGTTAAAGATATTAAACAATTTCAAGGGTAAATATGGACTTACATAAAAATTCTACTTACACGAGAGCTGCAGGAATCAATTAATTACATAAGCTGAGGAGTACTCACACATGTTAATGGCACATGCACAGTAATTTTACTAATTCTTCTGTGAATCACACCAAATCACAGGATGGGTTTAGGAAGCTAAAAAAAGACATTGCCAGGTGTATCAAACGATTGTCTTTTCCATATGTAAGAAAAAGAAACTGATTCTAGAAATTTGAAATATGGTTCCAGGGTTGGCCTGGGCTGCATGCAAATGCCTTATCTCATGGCCACTGGGGGGTCAAACAATCCTTAAATACCTAAGATAAAGTGGAGGAGTTCAGTGCTAAAGGACACTCTCCATACACTTGAAGTGAGTGATTAATTGTTTACTTGAGTGACTTTATGCAAGCAATAAACCCTAAGAACCCCTTTAACGTACTGATAAACCCTAATGGGCCCTATCTGTTTAGAATGCCCTAATTCACTAGATCTGTTAGTCATGTGGTTACCAGCACAGCAGGAGTAAATATGCTTTCATTACTCCATCCATCCATCCATCATCCAATCCTACACTGCCCCATAAGGAGCACAGGAGCCCGGGGCTAGGCAGTTGGTCCTGACATTCAAGATAGAGCGACCAACCTCACTCATCCCTGAGTGGCATTACGTGAGCAACAAACCCCAATCACCCCCCGGATACAAACCTTCACTGGCTCAATCTGACTGGAGCACAATAATTACCCAATAAACCACCAGGTGCCAAAATTTGGTTATATGGTTACCACCCAGCATAGTAAATGGTTTCCTGGTGTACAGGAAACCATTTGGCTTGTCACTCAGTGTCGAGTCACTCACAGGCAGAAGGAAGAGGAAAGAATGAAGGAATGAAAGACAGAAGAGGGAGTGTACAGTCACCTGTAGGCAGAAAGACAAGGAAAGAATGAAGGAAAGAAAGACGGAAGAAGATGGAGGAAAGGACAGGGCAGTCACCCGAAAACAGCACTACATTGAGTGAGTAGATGGGACCTACTTTCATTACTTAAAAAAAAAAAAAAAAAAAAAAAAAAATCTGGAGCTTTGTAAAGAAGTTATAATAAAAGCTTTAAAAACCTCACCACTATCACATTTTTTTTCCCCTTGCTACCTTCATGCAGTTTAAATTTAATTCAGCTTGGGCCAGACATTTCAAATTGGAAGCGTTTGATGTAACCTGTAAACCCTTGAATATAAGCCATCCTTCAAAAGACAAGGAGACTAAGTGTGGTGGTTCTATGCATCCTGGGTGGAGCAGCTGTGGTGTTCTCCCAGGAGCTGAAGCCCCTCATACTCCCCTGCGCTTTGCCTTGGGAAAGATCCTGGCCTAAGGCACTGGATCCCAACATCTGTACTGTACTGTATCTGTCAGATGACTTCATAGAAACAGCTGCTTACTGTGGCTGAAGGGTCTGCTTGGACAGACAGATTGGGGTTAAATGACAACAACAAGAGCATCATGTAAAAAAAAGTCCCCCCCCCCCTCCCCAAAAAAAGAGGGTTAGAGACTTACTTTGGGATGCCACTGTTGACAGCATCTGGCAACTGTTGGCTTCTATCTGGCTCTTGTGAACTGAAAGGTTGTGTTGTTTATATTAGTTGAAAAAGCAACAGACCATTAAAGAATAACTTTAATGAAACTTATTACATTTTTGTACATATTACAAATGCTGAACAAACCTTCCTTATAAGCCATCAAAAATAGAGAAAATACTGTAATTGCTTCACATTATTTGACATTTCTATACACACTGCAATTCCCACCGTCACAAGCTAAAGGGTTGCCATTGATCGCCAGCTAAATCAATATGGAAGTCGGGCTACTCACGCAGAGACCACAGATGTCGCATATTTTTAAAAATCTCTCCCGTGATAGTTACTGATATACTGTACGTAAGCTCTTTATGATATTATTCTTTAATAGTTATAATAATTTCCTAGATATGCTTTAATGCGGTAAATGCAGAAAAACGTTACTATAGAAGCCGTGAAAGCACATTGGGAGTGACAGCATTCACCACCTATTTACAAGTCTCTAGGTGCACCTTTGGTTTGAAACCCATATAATTTAGCTTTCTAAAAGAACAATGCTTCATCTCCAAAATGCTGAAGAAAATCTGCAAAGTTTTTCATATGAAAATTGTACAATGTTTAAAGCCGAAATCGTGCAGAGACGAGACTGCCGGCCGAAATCTGATGATGCCGAGGGCTCCAAAATACCAGCGGGGCAGTAGACACACACGAGTTTTGATCAAAACATACTCACATTTTCCATTTCCTCACCATCCATTCACTGACTTCACCTCTCTCAAAGACCATCACTTTACTCTTCCCTACTTTCACTTTTAGATTCCGTTTCTTACACACTCTCCCAAACTCATCCACCAAGCCTTGAAGTTCCCCTTCGTCTTCACTTAACAACACAGTATCATCTGCAAACAACAGTACAGGGAGTTTCCAAACACTACCCTCTCTCAGCAGGGCCACTCCAACATCCACTGCCCTACCTTGTATCTCTTTTATTACCCCATCCATGTACAGACTGAACAACCATGGAGACATGATATATCCCTGTTTCAACCCAACCTTCAAAGAGAAAAATTCACTCAGTTCACCAACCACATGCACTGCAGCCTTAGCACCCTCATACATACTCTTCACAGCATTCAACAACTTCCCATCTACTCCATGTATTCTTAATACTTTCCACAATCCTTGTCTATCCACCCTGTCATATGTTTTCACCACATCCATGAAGGCCGCATACAACGTCTTTCCCTTCTCTAGAAACTTTTCCACTAAAGATCTAAGAATGAATATCTGATCTACACAACCTCTTCCCTTCCTAAAACCTCCCTGTTGTTCTCCAACTAATTCCTCTGTTCTTTCCCTAATTCTGTCAATAAGTATCTTACCATACACTTTTCCTATTACACTAAGATGACAAATGCCCCCATGATTACCAAACACTTCATTTTCCCCTTTTCCTTTGTACAAGAGAATAATTACAGTATACCTGACTTCCAATCCTCCGGGATTCATTTTCCTCCCAGGCCAATCTGCACATCTTCCACATCCATTCTATTACTATCTCTCCCCCATGCTTCAGCATTTCACCACACTCTCCATCAGTTCCTCAGGCTTTCCCCAATTTGACTTTCTTCATTGCTTCCACAACTTCTATCCTACTGATTTCTTCCTGTCTTCTCACCTCCCTCGTTCTAAAGGTGCTACTAATAAATATGCAAAGCCTACACTACTGAACATAGACTTCGATGGATCCCCTTGAAATATAGTTATTAAAGTATTGATAAAGTAAAAATAAGTATATTTATAGAATGACGGGGAATCGTCCAGGGTGCAAATTGTCCTGATGGAGAATCGTCCATGTTTTGACAGAGAAATGACTTGCCAGCGAATTGTCTCAGAACCAGTGATGCTTGGTTGGCGGAAGCACGGGAAACTGTGTGCATGGGGTAGGTATGCAACACAACTCTCAGAAGATCTGCCTGTGAGCGCGGGATTTCTCCACATTACCAATCCTCAATGTGGGGGAACTCAATCATAAAAAGAACAATTTGTACTAAAGAAGAAAGATCGTAAATGCACATATAGTAAAATGAAACACTGTAAAACGAGGGAGACCTGTATATATCTATCTATCTATATATACATATACTGTACATGAATCACAGTTTAACCCCTAGATGCTGGGTTATTAATAGCGCAGTTGTCCTTTCAGTACTTACATTTTTCTTAAATAGCTTGTTTACAAACCTTAATATCTCGCAATGCATAGGGGATATGAAAACAAATTAAAGACCATATTACTCACCAACTCTTCTTGCAAATAAAAGTATCCCCAGGTCTGTTGGTGGTCACGCTGATAAGTAAGAATGTGAAGATGACTACCTTTTGGCACTGGAGGCAGGATACATTTATGCATGTGCGCGTGGCCCCGACATTAGTTTAGCTCTCAATGTGATAACTTCTCCATTACTAGATAATCTAGACACAGTTGCATACAAGGCATGCTCTACGGCACTATCACTGGGCCCTTTCCTAGCGTCCTTGGAAAGAGGCTTGGCAGGGGTGGATGAGGCAAGGGCTCCACATGACGCGGGAACGGAATTGGATGAGAGGTTTAAGAAAACATCATCCTACACCTGGCAAGGTCACAAAGATGACTGAGGTATGCTTGCCTCAAGTGGGACGAGTCTCTCCTGACCCTTTGGTGACAAAATGAAATGGTGGCCACTTCAAACTACGGTGCAAACACACTTGCAGCCAAATCCAACACCCAGCATCACCAATCCAAAATTTTTTTGTTGGATATAACCGTTCCCTGAAGGGTAAGCGTTAAAGGATGGGAACATTAATTCCAGCTATTGTATGAATGAAACTGGACACTTCATGAACACAACCAGTGTTAAGATGGTGATGTTGCACTTAGGAACTTTCTGTGTGAATGGGACTGTTGGTTTTGTATTGTTAAAGTTCTTATATATAATAATAAAAAAACTTGACATGAACACTACTGAATGGAGATTATGAAAGGTGAGTGTACAGGGTATATGAGTGAAAAAGACTCATATCAATCAACACTTTCTGCAGTGTTGGTCAAGACAAACTTTTTTCTCAGAACTGCTCTTCCAAAATTAGGGTGTGTCTTTCACAATGCAACATCTTAGATGCAGCGAAATACAGTACAAAGACCTAGTCTTCCATACCATTCCTGATTCCTGTTGATCCATGGGTTATCTTGTAATATCATGGCCAGGTCCTCATCATCAACATATTCGTTGTGTCTTCTATTTTCATGTGGGCCAGCATCTTCCACACTAAAAATCAAATTTGATACCAAAATATTAATTCCATAAAACAATATATACAATGCTATTAAAGGTTCTCATTCCATTACAAGGTGTATATATTATCCTGACATCAGCAAATGCACCAAGCCAATGAACAAGGTCTGTCCAGAAAGTATCCGACCTTAGGCTCTACAAAAATAAATAGCTAACCTGTTGAACTAGGACATTAATTTCCTTTAATGTAGGCCCTTTCTGACATGACACACATAGCCAAGTGTTCTTTCCACTGCCTGCAACACTTTCAAAGTTGGTTTTTCGGTATCTCCTGTATGTGCTTCATTGCATACGTCATGATCACTTCTCTCGTCTCAAATCGGGAACCCTTAAGCAGAGTTTTGAGCTTAGTGAAAAACCAGAAGTCGCACGGATCTAGGTCTGGTGAACAGGAAGCCTGCCGGACCTGCAGGATGTTATGTTTGGCCAAAAATTCCTGAATCAGTTAAGCAGAATAGACGGGGGCATTGTCATGGTGCAGCTTCCTACTTGCCGCATTCCAAAGGTCTGGTCTCTTCCACCGAGCTGTGTCATAAAGACAATGGATAACTTCAGGGCAGTAATATCTTCCCTTTTGGCGTGCATTCGTGATGCATAACACCACGGTAGTCGAAAAAAGCTATCAACGTGCAAGTGCATTTCACCTTGCTGCGGACTTATAGTGCTTTTTTTGGCTGAGACAACCCTGCATGCTTCCACTGGGATGACCATGCTTTGGTTTCTGGGTTGTACCAGTACACCCAAGTCTCATTTCCAGTGATAGGTCTTCAGAAAGTCTGGATCATGATTTGCACACTCCAGCATGTCTTGAGAAACGTTCATTCAAGAGACGATATCATAACAAATGTGACAAGTACCAGCAGGAGATACCGAAAATGGACTCTGAAAAATGTTTCAGGCAGTGGAAAGAATGCTGGGCTATGTGTGCCAAGTCAAAAGAAGCCTATTTGAGGGGGGATTAGAGTCCTAGATCAAGAGGTTAGTAATTTATATTTTAAGATCCCAAGGTCAGATATTTTCTGAACAGACTTCATGCTTCCACATCAATGAAGAGTCAGGTACTTAAGCCAAGTGCCTATGGTTCAGTCAAGGGTGAGGAGGGACAAGAAATCACCTCTACATAACTCTATTCAACTTAAGAATGACTTTCTGAACTAAAGGGTTAATGATGCTTGTTTCTAACCATCCTAGTTTGAAAACCCACACACAAAATTAATATAATCAACTGGAGGAAGCAAGTATAAAAATAAAATAAAATCTTTGTCCTTGGGCTGAATGAGTTAGATAACCCTCGCCTCAGGCCCTTACACTCCCGATGGGGAATTACAGGACTGGGTGATGGATGTACAGCCACCATCAAAAGTCCTGTTGCCTCTCCTATGTTTCTTTCAGAAAGATCAAGCTCCAAAACCAAAGCAATTTAAACTATTGACACCGATTACAATAATTCCTCTATTATCTGGATGGCCATTACCTGGACAATCCATTACTCAGACGCTGTGATATGGCTGTTCGAAACCATTATTTGTACATTTTCTTTTAATATCCGGACAAAATGCTTGAGTCCGGGCAGAAATTATGGCCACACGAACATTTTTGCGTCCAGCTGGGCAGGAATACCCAGGTTACACCAACCTGTCTGGCTTGGTAGTTCACCCAAAGACCGCTAAAGACCCCCTCAGTCATTGTCAGTTTCCACGCGATGACAGTGTAGTGAACAGCTCCTCTCAGACAGTCGTTATGGCAGTGAACATGAAGGATTTTGTGGTTGTTTCCTACCTGCTTCAGGCCTTGCTATTGCTTGCATGCCTCTTCCAAGGGTGTGTGATGATGGCCCCCTTCACCACAGAAAAAGAAGGGGGTAGTGGCAATGTAGGAGATCCTGGGTAAGATTGATGTGGGATGGTCGAATCGTGCGTTAATGTTGATTTTACTCTAGCTTACTATACTGTACCATGATTTTATTCTCTTTTACCAAGATTTTATTCCATTCTACTACAGTATTATGTTTTGTGTGCCCACTGCTTTTTTCTTGAGTATTTCCCCCCCCCCCCACTGCTGGGTATGGCCCTGGAGGTGATTGCTTGTCTGTGGTTGATGGGTCTGCTTGACCATGGTAATTGCTTGGCTGTGGTTTATAGGTCTGCTTGACCAGATATAGTAGTGTTAAACTACAGGAACAAGTGTTGTACGATGTACTGTAGTGGCATTTTACACTGGCTTTCAAAGACAGGTTATGTACGAATGGGGACCAGGGGAGGTGGCTTATCTGGACGGAGCCATTACCCAGACATGCCTTTGGCTCTATTACATCGGATAATAAAGGGATTACAGTATAACTAAATAAAGCCATTACTATCGGTTGCTATAGATTTACTTGGCTGATTTTTTTGGAGCTGCGGAGAGTGAACCAGAAGTGAGAAGACTTGGTGTTGACTGTACAATTATCTATCTATCTATCTATTGCCAGACGCCTCAATCCCGTTTGGGGTGGCCACAAACAAATCGCCTCCAAGTCGCCCTGTCCCCAGCCATTTCACTCCCCTGCTCCCAACTCACACCCCCCTCTCTCATATACCTCTCCACCCCATCCCTCCATCTCAACCTCGGCCTCCCCCTCCCTCTTTCCCCCTCCACTTCACTCACATACACTCTCTTCGTAAGTCTTTCACCCTCCATCCTCTCCACATGGCCAAACCACCTCAGTATGTTCCTCATAACGCTTCCTATCACATCCACATCAACACCACAACGCTCCTTTATATCCTCATTCGTCAGCCTGTTTCTCCATGTAACTCCACAGGCTCCTCTTAAATTATCAAGGGGAATAATCAGAAAAACACATTTCTATCTCTCTCTCTAGCCACAAAGCACCTCTCTTCATTCCTTGTAACCCTTTGAATCCACTGATGAACAGTATTTATCGTGTAATGGTTTAGCTATCTCCATATTATTTTATTCACGGTATGAGAAACTTTTCACACTGGAGGGATTAGATATGGCCTTCATGACCAGTGTTTGCCTGAGCTATATAAAATCACATGGGGATAACAAAAATAAAGTACAATAATCACCCTCTTTCCTGGAGTGCCATTATCCAGACTGTGCCACTATCCAAACCTCAGGATTCATCTAACCCAGTGTTGCCTCATGAGGAGCATAGCAGCCCAGGACTAGGCAAACTGGTCCTGACATTTAAGATGAGAGTGACCACTCTCACTCATCTGTGTGTGGCATTACGTGAGCAAGAACCACAACTATCCCTTGGATATAAACCTGCCCCGGCCCAATCCGACTGGAGCGCCCTAATTACCCACTAAGCCACCAGGCACCATAGTCTGGTTAAATGGTTACCACCCAGTATAGTAAAGGGTTTCCTGGTGTACAAGAAACCATTTGGCTTGTCATTCAGTAAAGAGTCACCCACAGAGAGAAGGAAGAGGAGGGAATGGAGGATAGTAAGTCATGAGAGGGAGTGTAGAGTCATCTGTAGGCAGAGTAAAGAGTGAAGGAAAGAAACACCGAAGAGGAAGGAAAGTTCCTTACAGGAATGTTATTTGATATTAGAGTAGACAGCTGTCTCTGCCATCTTCTCTCCCTGTTCTGATCTCATTACCAGCTTTACACCTGCCTCATATCGTATCATTTATGAAAGCTCCAACATGCTTGTATGCACTGGCCTTGGTCACCTGATGGCAGCTCACCACACTGCTTGATCTCTGGCAGTCCCTCAGTTCAGTCCATTATCCTTGGGGTCACACTCTATGACCTCGTCCCAGGCCTTTTTCAGTCTGCCTCTCGCAACTCTACCCCTGACATTCATACTTCTCACCTTCTGCACCAAACTGTCATCATCCATCCTCTCCACATGCCCAAACCATCTCAATCTACCTCTCCACATCACAGCACCAATACATTCCAGTACCATTCTTCACTTCAACTCTTCAATCGTAAACCTAGTTCCCTCATGCCTCGCATTCAAGGATGCACTAGGCATTCATCTAATCATTGTCATTTCTGTAAATTTGAGCCTACAAATATCCTCTTCTTTTACTGTCCAGGTCTCATTACCATACAACATTACATTCCAAACACATGTCACATACAAAGATCCTCTCTCTCTACACCATAAATTTACACAGGATAACTAACTAATCAGACTATAATAAAAAACACTTTCACTCACCTCACAACATAAGAAAAAACATCAGTTGTCACGCATTATTAACCCTGATCTCCCTCTGACTCACAATAAATGCACACACACACACTTCCTGGATCGTGCAGAAATAATTGCAAAATCAGCGGCGAAGAAGGAGACCAGCCTATTGTGATTGTGAAAATGAGTGCGTGAGTGGTGGTCCCATCAGTTGGGGGAAAAAAAAAAAAAGCAAGTTTCGGTCAAAGAGTTCAAGATGCAGTGGAAATTGAAAGATTCCATATGGTAGCACAATGGCAGAGGGCGAAGGAGTTTTGTTTACATATGACGAAAAGGAATTTGAGGGCTTCTCCAAAGACGATGAGGGAAATGCAAGTACTATGTTGAACCAAACAAGAGTAGCTGGAGTAGAGAAAACAGCGGAGAGGAATGTCCAGGAAATAAAAAAGATATGGGTAGTAATTAGAGAGTTACAGGAATGAACCCAAGAGCAGGAGAGAGAGATCATAGCTTTAAGAAGTAAACTGGAAAAGTCTACACAAGCAGTGTAGAGCAAGAAAGAGAAGTCACAGAATTGAAAGTAACGAATCAGCATCAAATGAAATAAAACAGCTCAAGAGGGAGAATAAGAGGTTGGAAGAATAAAGAGACAGGATGAAAAGCAAACTAGATGAGTATGAATCCAAATCAAGAATACAGGAAGAACACATTAAAGAAATCAAGGAGCAACATAAGGGGTGGAAGAAAATTCAGGAAGAGGGAAAAGTAAATTTGAATGAGATTATAGAACAACAAAGCAAGAAAAAAGTGGAGAGGGAAGTGGTTAGGGTGCTGAGAAGTTGAGAAACTTTAGTTAGGGATGTAGCAGATAAGAAAAAATAATAATTTCAGGAGTTAAAGAAAAACATATGACAATAAGATCAGAAAGAGAAAGAGAAGAACTGAACAAGGTTAAAGAAATAATATCAGTAGTCATGGACAAAAACAACGAAGTTCAAGAAGAGATTGAAGAGGTGTTTAGGTTACGAAAGTACGAGGAAGGAGGGGCAAGGCCACTGAAGGTTAAGTTTAAGTCTCAGGCTACAGTAAATGAAATTATCAGTAGAACATGGAAATTATCAGACAAGGAAGAGTTAAAAAATGTTCGGATAAGGAGAGATGCAAATGAGGAAGAAAGAGTTAAAATAAAGGAATTAGTAAAGGAAGCAAAGGTAAAAAATAGAGAACGGAAGAAGAGAAGACAGTGTTTTATTGGAGAGTCATGGATCAGAAATTAAGGAAGTGGTACCAGCAGAGAGAAGGAGAAAAGAGGGTATAAAACACATCAAAAATAATTGGAAGGTGGCATATACTAATGTTGATGGTTTAATATCGGCAAGGTTAGAAATCAACGATTTTTTGAGGTTACATGAACCTGATGTTATGTGCTTGTAGAGACCACATTAAGAGAAGATATTGATGTCCATATGGGAGATGGTAAATACAAACTATGGAGAAGAGACAGAGAAGAAAAAATGGGAGGAGGAGTGATGATAGCAGTGAAGAACAACATAAATGTACATACCATGGAAATAGCAGAAGGCAGGGCCGAAGTGATAAATATTAAATTAGAAACTGGAGAGAATGGCAAGAGATATATGGCAGTAGTGTATGTTCCCTCTAAGACAAGAGCATGGAGTGATGATGAATACCAGGAAATGTTGTCAGACATGGCTAGCTATTTACAGAAAATGATTGAGAAAAGTAACAATATAATTTTAATAGGTGACTTCAATTGTAAAGAGGTGAACTGGGAGGAATGGGACTCAGGAGGCAATGAAGATTCATGGGGCACTACATTATTAAATATAATAATGAACAATGTGATGACGCAGTGGGTCAAAGAAGAGACACGGTTCCGAGGTGAGGACACACCAAGACTAGACTTACTGTTTACAAAGAACCTGACGTAATAGAATCCTTGGAGTATCTGTGTCCTATTGGAAAAAGTGATCATGTGGTCATTGAGTTCCAGATGATAACAGGGAACGTGGAACTAAGAGACGAGCTTTATAGACAGGGAAGATACAACTTTGGGAAAGCAAACTTTACAGGACTGAGAAAATTTTTCGAAAATGCAGATTAGAGGAAATTCAGAGAAACAAGAGAGATACAGAGAAAATGGGATATTTTTCTAGCCTTCTATAATTCGGGAGTGGAAAAATTTGTGCCAAGAGTAAGGGAGAAAGAAAATAGAAAAAAAGAGTGGTTTAATAGAAGGTGTATGACAGCAAAAAAAGAGACACACACGGCATGGAACAATTGGAGAAAGAAAGGTAACAACAGAAAAAAGGAAGAATATAAGAGAACTAGAAATGATTATACAAGAATACATAGAGAGGAAGAATGGAATTTTGAAAAACGTATAATAGACAAATGTAAGGATGAACCCAAACTGTTTTATAGATTTGTCAATGGCAAACTGAAACAAAAGGAAGGAATCACCAAACTGAAAGTAGAAGGAGAGGTCTATAAAGATGTGGCAATGCAAGCAGAAATAATGAACAAACGTTTCCAGTTAGTTTACACTAATGAAAGTGAGTTTGTGGAAGGGGAGGGAGTGACTAGAAATGTAGTGATAAAAGATATAAAAGTGGAGGTACAGGAAGTGTATAAATTACTGGAAACTCAAGATGTCAGGAAAGCCCCAGGACCAGATGGAATCTCTAATTGGGTACTGAAGGAATGCAGAAAACAACTGGCGGATAAGATTCACGGTTTAATTGTGTGTTCTGCGGAAGAGGGGACAGTGCCTCAAGAATGGAAGAGGGCAAATGTGGTACCAATTTATAAGGGAGGAAACAGGGAAGAACCCCTTAATTATAGACCAGTGTCCCTAACCAGCATGGTCACAAAATTGTGAGAGAGAATTCTGAAAGATAGATGGATAAAATATCTGGAAGAGATGAATATTTTGGTTGAATGTCAGTTTGGAATTAGAAGTGGAAGGTCATGTGTTTCCAACCAGTTGAGCTCAAGAGCGATTGACGTGCTACAGGAGAGAGATGGTTGGGTGGATTGTGCGTATTTAGATTTGGAGAAGGCCTTCGACAAGGTACCTCATAAGAGACAAATGTGGAAACTAGAGCATATAGGAGGACTGAAGGGGAACCTCCTGGAATGGTTGAGAGACTTTTTAAGCAACAGACAAATGAGGACAGTAATAAAGGATAGGATGTCTGGATGGAGGGAAGTAACAAGTGGAGTCCCACAGGGCTCGGTGTTGGCACCAGTAATGTTCCTGATTTATGTAAATGATATGGTAGATGGAGTGAACAGTTATGTAAGTCTGTCTGCTGATGATGCAAAGATCTTGAGGAAGGTAGAGGTTGAGGGGGATTGTAAATGCTGCAGGAGGATCTGGAAAGGATCCACGATTGGAGCTGGATGTGGGAAATGAAATTTAATGCAAAGAAATGTAAAATATTGGAAATGGGTAAAAGTACCAAGGGGCCATCATTGAATTATCTGATGGGTAATGAACCAACTACAAAAGCGAGAGAAGAGAAAGATTTGGGAGTGCTGGCCCAGGACAGTTTGTCACCTGAAAAACACATTAACAAGGCAGTTAGAGAGATGTATAAACTCTTGACTAATATAAGAGTAGCTTTTCATTACATGGATGAGGAGATGATAAAAAAAATTGATAGTGGCCATGATTCATCCCAGGTTAGAATACGCAGCAGTAGTGTGGTCCCCACACAAAAAGAAAGATATAAACAAGATTGAAAGAATACAAAGAACAGCAACCAAGATGGTCCCCAGTCTGGAAGATCTGTCAAAGAAAGGAGAAAGAGAGGAGACATGATTGCAGTGTTCAGGACCATGGTGGGAGTAGATAAAATTGAAGAAGAAGATCTGTTTTTATGGGATATGAGAGTAACAAGAGGACACGGAATGAAACTGAAGAACCTAAGCTGCTTGAAGGATATCAAGAAATATAGTTTTCCTTATAGATGTATAGACCTGTGGAATAGCCTGGACAAAGATCGTCCAGTCTAAAAACTTAAACCAGTTTAAAGCTAAATATGACTTATTGAGAAACAGACGGGACCCCACGAGCGTAGCTCATTTCCTGTATATCACAATTAGGTAAATACATAGGACATCGTCAGAGGCGGAACTCCAAGCAGATCGTGGAAAAATAACACAAAATCAGCAAAGAAAAAGAAACTTGCCTATTGTGAATATGTGAACTGAATGAGTGGTGGTCCCATCTTATTTGAGTGAAATTAAGCCGGAGGTGTCGATCAAATAAGAGTAAAACACAGTGATGGTTTTTAATTTTGTATGTCTGTGGTAGGTGGGGGCGCTCACCATCCACTCACTTGAAGTAGTGCTGCTCTCAGGTTTCTGCCCTTTCCTCTCCTCCATCTTTCTTTCCTTCCATCCTCTTCTGTCGTTCTTTCCTTCATTCTCTCCTCGTCCTTCTGCATACGGGTAACTTTACACTCCCTCTTCTGTCTTTCTTTCCTTCATTCTTTCCTCTCCCTTCTGCCTGTGGGTGACTCTACACTGAGTGACAAGCCAAATGGTTTCCTGTACACCAAGAAACCATTTATTACGATGGGTGGTAACCATATAACCAAATTTTGGCACCTGGTGGTTTGGTGGGTAATTATTGCGCTCCAATCGGATTGAGTCGATGAAGGTTTATATCCAAGGGGTGACTGGGGTTTATTGCTCATGTAATGCCACTCAGGGATGAGTGAGGCTGGTCACTCTCATCTTAAATGTCAGGACCAACTTGCCTAGCCCTGGGCTCCTATGCTCCTCATGGGGCAATGTAGGATTGGATGATGGATGGATGGATGATTGTGTCACGACAGAGAGAAGCAGTTCACTGTTAACATCCAGTGATAGTGAGTTCGCTGGGTTCTCTAATGATGAGCAAAGCAATGGTAGTATCAAACTGAACCAAACAAGAGTAACAAACATGGAGAAAATGGATGAGAAGAATGTCCAGGAATTAAAACAGGTATGGGCAATGGTTAACAAATTACTAGATAGAACCTCGAAACAGGAGAGGGAGAGAAGGGAGCTGAGAAATATGTTAGAAAGCGTCTGCTCATGTAGTGCTGACCAGAAGAGAAAATTGTCTGAATTAAAAGTGGGTAACAAAACAGCAGTAAGTGAAATAAAACAGCTTTAATGGGAAAGTACGAGGCTGAAGGAGGAAAGGGACATGATGAAATATAAACTTGATGAGCATGAATCTAAAACTACGATGCACGAGGAACATATCAAGGAAATCCAAGAACACCATAAGGGGTAGAAAAAAACTCAACAGGAAGATAAAATAAGTCTTAAGGAGATCTTAAAACAACAGAAAAAGGATACCCAGGAAAAGGTGGAGAAGAAAGTGGTGAAGGTACTAAAAAGGAAAGAATCACCTGTCAGAGATCCAGCAGACAAGAAAAAATGCATGATTATTATCAGGTTTGAAAGAAAGAATGATGTCAGTGAGGTCAGCAAGAGAAAATGAAGAACTGCGATGGGGGAAGGAAATAGTGTCAATAGTTATGGAGGGAAAGGACAAACCCCAAGAGGAGACAGAAGAAGTGTTTAGGCTGGGAAAGAATGTGGAGGGATAGGCAAGGACACGCAAAGAATCTCAGGTCACATTAAATGAAATAATCAACAAGACTTGGAAATTAGCAGATATGGAAGGATTAAAAAATATCTGGATAAGGAGAGATGCAAATGAGGAAGAAAGAGCTAAAATAAAGGAACTTGTTAAGAAAGCAAAGGAAAAAAATGACCAGAGAACAAAGGATGAGAAGACAGAGTTCTATTGGAGAGTTATGGATCAGAAATTGAGGAAGTTGTACCGAAGGAGAGAGAATAAAAAACAATGCAAAAAAATTGAAAGTGGCATGTAGGTGGTCCAATCTCAGCAAGGCTAGAAACAGACAATTTCTTGAGGGTATATAACCCAGACATTATGTGCTTCGTAGAGGACAGGGTAAAAGAGAATACTGAAATCCAAATGGGAAATGGGAAACACAAACTAAGGAGAAGAGATAGAAAAGAAAAAAAATGGGAGGAGGAGTGATGATAGCAGTGAAAAACTGCCTAAATGTGGATAGTGTGGAACTGGGAGAAGGTATGGCTGAAGTAATAAACATGGTAACAGAAACCAGAGGGAAAGACAAGAGAGACATCACAGTAGCATATGCCCCCCCCCCAAGACAAGGGCATGGAATGAGGAGGAATATTAGATGTTGTCAGACATGGTTAGATATATACAGAGGGTGACTGAGAAAAGTGACAACATAATCCACATCATCCTGATGGGGGACTTCAATTGTAAAGAGGTAAAGTGGGAGAAGTGAGGCTCAAAAGTAGTGAACAGTCATGGGCCAGTATACTATTAAATGTGGCAATGGCTAATGTAATGACCCAGTGGGTCAAAGAGGTGACAAGATTTAGGGGGGATGACACACCAGCAAACCTAGATTTAATTCTAACCAAAGAACCTGATGCAAATGACTCTCTGAAATATCTGTACAGTATGTCCTATAGGAAAAAATGATCATGTAGTGACAGAGTTCCAAATGACAGAAGGAATTGGGGAGACAAGAGATGAATTATACAGGCATGGAAGATACAACTTTGGGAATGCAACTTTACAGGATTGAGAAATTTTTTTAGACTGGGGAGAATTCTGGGAAACGAGAGATACAGAAGAAGTGGGATATCTTTCTAGAATTCTATAATACGGGTGTGCAAAAGTATGTGTCAAAAGTTAGTGGGAAAGAGAACTGGAGAAATGACTGATTTATATATGTATATATATATATATATATATATATATATATATATATATAAAAGATAAGGCCTGGAACAAATGGAGAAAGAGAAGTAATGCTAGACCAAAGGAAGATTATAAAAGAACTAGAGATGAATATACAAGAATATGTAGAGAGGAAGACAGAAACTTCAAAAAAGGAACAGTTGACAAATGTAAGGAAGAACCAAAAATGTTTTACATGTTTGTTAATGGCAAAATTGAAACAAAAGGAAGGAATTAATATGCTGAAAGTAGAAGGAAATGTCTATAAAGATGCAGTTATGCAAGCTAATATAATAAACAAATGCTTCCAACTGGTCTTCACTAGAGAAAGTGATTTTGTGGAGAAGGGAGTGACTAGAAATATAGTGTTAAAAGATGTAAAGGTTGTAGTGCAAGAAGAATACAAATTACTGGAAACTCAAAATGTACGGAAAGCCCCAGGATCAGACAGGATCTCTAACTGGATACTAAATGAATGAAGAGAACTAATGGCGGATAAGATTCATGTTTAATTGTGGGTTCTCCGGAAGAAGGGAAGGTGCCTCGGGAATGGAAGAGGGCCAATGCAGTACCAATTTATAAGGGAGGGAAGAAGGAAGTACCCCTGAATTGCAGACCAGTGTCCCTGACCAGCTGGTCACAAAACTGTGCGAAATAATCATGAAAGACAGGTGGATAAAATATCTGGAGAAGATGGACACTTTGGTTCAAAAGCAGTTTGGATTCAGAAGTGGAAGGTCATGTGTTTCCAACTTGCTGAGCTTCTACTCAAGGGCAACAGACATGCAACAGGACAGAGATAGTTGGGTGGGTTGTGTGTATTTATATTTGGAGGAAGCCTTTGACAAGGTGCCCCACAAGCGACTAATGTGGAAGTTGGAACACATAGGAGGACTGAAGGCGAATCTCTTAGAGTGGATGAGAGACTTCTTGAGACAGGCAAATGAGGACAGTAATAAAAGACAGGATGTCTGGATGTATGAAAGAAACAAGTGGAGTCCCACAGGGCTCTGTGTTAGCACCTGTAATGTTCCTGATTTATGTAAATGATATGGCAGATAAAATGAAGTTATGCATGACTGTTTGCTTATGATGCGAAGATCATGAGGAGAGTAAAAGCTGAAGAAGACTGTAAAATGCTGGAGGATGACCTGGATAGGATTATGATTGGAGCCAGATGTGGGAAATGAAATTCAGAGCAAAAAAATGTAAAATATTGGAAATAGGTTTAAGTACTAAGAGACCATCACTGAATTATTTGATAGGTAATGAACCAATCACAAGAGAGAGAGAAGAAAAGAACTTGGGAGTGCTGGTTCAAGATAATTTGTCACCTGAAAAACACATTAACAAGATAGTTAGAGAGATATATAATCTCTTGACTACAGCAAGAGTAGCATTTCATCACATGGATGCCATGAAAAACTGATAACAGCCACGATCCACCCCAGGTTGGAATATGCAGCAGTAGTGAGGTCCCCACATAAAAAAATATTAACAACATCAGAGAACAGCAACCAAGATGCTCCCCAGCCTGGCAGATCTGTCATAAAGAGGAAAGGCTGGAAAAAGTAGACCTGCCTTCCTTAGAAGAATGGAGAGAGGGAGGGACAAAGTGATTGCAGTGTTCAGGGCCAGGAAGGAGTAAAAAAAAAAAAAAAAATGACAGAGAAGATCTGTTTGTATGGGATGGGAGAGTAACAAGAGGACACGGAATGAAACTAGAAAAGCCAAGTTGCTTGAAGGATATCAAGAAATAAATATGGTTTCCCATATAGATGAACAGACCTGTGCAACAGCCTGGACAAAGAGATCGTCCAGTCTAAAAACTTAAACAAGTTAAAAGCAAAGTTCGACTTATCGAAAAACAGAGATGAGACCCCAACAGCATAGCTCATTTCCTGTATATCACAACTAGGTAAATACACAGTCAATTGCTCAGAAATGCACAGGCTAATCTCTTTATACAGGTGTACGTCATCAGATACAATTCAGGGGTCCCCCCCCCCCATTTTTAACCCCTTAACTGCGGGGATGTCAGGAATGTGTCGTGCACGTCCTGAGGGGATAATCGCGCCCCGGCTGACTTTTTAAAAATATTTGCCAAAAATCAGTTATTAGTCCTAGAATATTATAATTACATATGCATATGTCACATACCTTCAGCTTTCTCCTGGGATGTTTGTTGAGCCTTTGTCGACTACCGTAGGACTTGTGGAGACTTCTGAAGTTAGGTACCAAAGTCTCCACTTTACACTTCCCGATAATGGTTACCACTGCTTGATAATATAACTACAAACATGATTCTATGAATTTCAAGTAGTTTGGAATCCATATGGGGGGGAGGGGACTATGAAAGCAATGTAAATTACGAGCGTATATGAGCTTTCCACCCGCGCTTGTTCCCCGATGGTATTCTGAGGCGGAGTTGTCATTTATTATTTATACACACACTCACACTTTATATTCCTACTACTTTATTACGTTTATTTATATATACAATATTTATCCATGAGTTTCCTTCAGTAATAGTAGTTTATTTTCACTCCAGGTATTCACTTTCTTGTTCAGTAAACTAGCATAGAAAGCGAAGCTTTCACTTTCACTTTCATTACTCCAAGTATTCATACACACTAGAGCGAAGCTTTCACTTTCATTACTCCAAGTATTTATACACGCTAGAGCGAAGCTTTCACTTTCACTTTCATTACTCCAAGCATATATACTCATATTCTTATACAGTAGACGTCCTATTTTTCGGCATCTATGGGACCAGGCAAGTGCCGAAATATCAAAATTGCCGAATTATCAAAAACCCTACCCACTCAGTACCTTCTATGTTTCGGTGAACATTATCATCACTACTCATATCATTACAAATGTGTTTGGAGAGCGTACTGTATACTGTTTGATACTGTACAATACTGTAATGAATACAGTACTATATGTGAATATGAAAAATAAAGATATTAGTGAACATACTGTATATAAATGTAATGATACAGTAGGCCTACAAGTTCACATGCACTTACCTAAGATTATAGTAGGTTCCTTATTTACATATGTACAATAGAAGGGGTTGATTGAAGTCTGCTACTGCTGGAAGAAGTCCCCAGCAGTAAAGGGGACGAAAAAAATTGGAAAATCTGCCGAACGATCAGAGATTTTCGTAAATGGAACTATTTCTCAAAACTGCCGAAATGTCAGATTTGCCGGGGAATTGGATGCCGAAGAATTGGACTTTTACTGTATTACTAATTATTTACATTTCTATTTACATTCTCTATTTTATTTATATTATTTACATTTCTATTTTATTTACACTGTGTTATGCACTGTCACTTGCAGTAACTTATAAAACTGTTTTCCACTGTTCACTTTTATTTACATTCATTGCTTTCACTTGCTATTCACACATTATTTACGTTTCCACTTGCACTGTTTCAGAGTCACCAGAAAAATCGTAGTCACTGTTCATCGTTATCATTGATAAATTAGCCAGTTCACCTTCCACAGCAGAGTCACTTAGCCCTTTACCCCTTCCCCCACGAGGTTTAGTAGGGGTAGAGGTCACAGGACCCTTTGCAGGGGGCTAAGAAGTGGAGGAATTGGATAAGCACAAATCTGACATGGTTTCACCTTGAAAGACGACAGTAAACTGAATGATGTGGCCTAGGGGCAGGGAAGGGTTGACAATGTCAGCGTGGTGACAGCTGCTAATTTATATGCTATGAAATGATTGGCAGGAAATCTAGACAATACATAATAAATTAGGTAGTTCCAGGTGAATATAAATATCACTTAGGCTTCTCCCTTCCTTTCTTATGTATATTTTTGTTACGAGAATAGGTCATACGGAATATTTCAAGGGGAAATAAACAGGGAAAATTAGCGAACTAGTGCACGTGAGGTGTTGCCAGGTAATAATTAGCCCATTCCAGATGTATGGCAGTATCAATTACCTTTTCTCTTTCTTTTATATATTATTTTGTATAAGAATTAGGCATAGGGCACATTTCAATGGATAAAATGAGTGGAAAAATCCGTCCAGGATTTGTGTAGCGCAACACAGCTGGGCAGGCGGGAGGAGAGGGTAATGGAGGGGAGGTAAGAAGGGGAGTCAAGAACAGGGGAAAAATGGCTAAATTGTCAACAGTGGATGGGAGTACAGATAGCATTAGCAGAACTGAGTGTAGCTGGACACCGGTAGTACTGATAGATGATACAAGCCACGTCTTGAAAGCCCGGGTGAATTCAAAATAACACAGAATCACAAAAGTGACGCTCCGCAGTATGATCCTTTGCTCCTGAGCATCATGAAAGTGACACCCTGTGGTTAAGGGGTTAATAGGTTGGGGGGGGTTGATACTTAGCAGATTCACTAGCTGGCCTTGCTAGCATGCTCTAACAGGATTTGGCAGAAAGTACACATCTACAGCGTGCACTGTATTCAGAGGAAAATACGTTGTGAGTTGGTTTGCATATGGTACTAGGCTGTTTCCAAGTTGCTATTTGTATATCTGGATTGCCCTTGGCCAACTTAGTTCGAATAAGGGACTGTAGTAAAATACATCACCACTCTCAAGTGCTTAAGTGGGCATGACAAAAATCCAATAACACTGCCTAATTCTGACTCAACTCTGCTTTGTTCAATTTAACCTGATGGAGAAGTCTGTCATTTTGGAACTTATTTCCTAGAGCTCGATGGCTGAAGACAACGACGACGACTTTACATCCATTCCACTTTTTTTTTTTTTTTTAATAGCACTCAATGTTCTAGGAAGAGAGACAACAACTGTAGTACAAGCTAAAATGGTCAGACTGTGGTGCTTCGTGACCTTTTCGGTGCAAATGGTAAAGCTAACATCAGGTTTTGTTCAAATGACAGATATCTGAAATCTTTAAAAACTATCTCAAGTAACCCCAATAATGATGCAACTGTGAATTCAGATAAACACTGGGCAATTTCTATCTCTCTATCTGCAGCCAGATGCCACAATCCTGCACGGGATGGCCATTTGTCTTTGAGCTACTGTAGTTGTTTTACAGGAAGGGGCAATAACCCCCCACCAACCCACTTGTTGACATACAGGGAACATGTATGGGTTGGTTATATGGTTACCACCCAGCATTGTAAATGGTTTCCTGGCTTACATGAAACCATTTTGCTTGTCACTCAATGAATAATAAAAAGAGGAGGAAAGATAGGAGAAACAGGAAGAGAGGAGGAGAGACACAGAAAAAGAATGATAAAGATGAAGGAAGAAGTAGGAAGCACTATACCAAATGATTGGATGATGGTTGCCACCACCTTTCTTTAGTTAATGGAAACTGAAGGCAGCAGATGGATGACTACCATCGACCCTAGGGAGTAGTACAACGAGAGTGAAATTTGGGTACAAGCTTGGTAACTAACCACAAAATTATTACTCTTTGTCAGGAAACATTCAGACACAAGTACAGTCACTCAATGATTTTTCTTCTACGTGATCTTACAGGGTCAAAGTCTAAGATAAGACTCTCAGAGTTAAAAATCTTATTACACATTTCAAATTCCTTTTTTCCCCAACAGGTTCCATCTACTGTTGGCAAGTATTTAGTGGGTACTGGAACTTGGTTTAGCTTCCACTCCACAGAAAACATCAGTTGTACCATGGCCAACCTCAATATAGGGCTTCTTCAAGAGGAAACACGGCATCATTTTCAGATTAGACGAGAGAGTTGTAGTAGTTAAATGGCTTACATCCTTAGGTCCTATCACACTTGGATGAGATGTCCAGCCAAAAACTGCTATATTTATAACTTAGTTTTCATACTTTCTCCTCATTTCTACCAAGGTCCAAGGAGAGAGAAGGTCTGTCCAGCCCGGGTGAGAATTCCACCTGGCTGGCGCATGACGTCACGTGGGAGACAGCTACTCACTCCACTCACTCAGTCACTTAGCTTCCCTAGGCCGCAATGGTGGAGAGCTCGGTGTTCCCATATACATATCTCCTACTAGGACAGTTATCAGAAAGATGCCACTTAACTGTGCAGTATTTGGATGCTATTCAGTCAGCAGAAAAGACAGTGACATCAAATTCTTCAGGTTCCCACAAGATGAAGACACTAGAATGAAATGGGTCCAGCTGTGTAAGAAACAAGACCTGCTTATCAAAGACCTGCTTAACATAAAGGAAGCCTGTGTTTGAAGTCTACATTTTGCTGTTCTATCCCTCATTCCCCTTCTTCTCACTCTTCTCTCTCCATTTCCTCATCTCTCCGGAGTAGTCCACCCTTCCCTCAATTACTGCTTCTTTCACATCCTCAATTCCCTCCATCTTTTCCTTCAGTACTCCCTCTTTCTTTTATTTCCTCCATTCCCTCTCTTCTTTCCTCCATCACTCCCTCACTCTTTAACTTCCAATGCTCCCTCCCTCCTTCCACTATTCCTTCACTCCATTACTCCCTAACTGCATTCTTTCATCCTTCTATGCATTCTCTCCCTCCACTCATCCATCATTCTCTCCATTCCTTCATTCCCTGCCGCCTTTCACCGCTCCCTAATTCTTTCCATTCATCCACTCCCTCCATCCCTCCACGGATTCTCTCCCTCACTCCTTCCATCCAACTATCTATCCTTCTAGTGAATCCCTCCACTCTCCCGTAACCGCATCCCTTCTTTTCCTTCCTCGTTCTCCATTTTTTCTTTCTCTTCTACCTTCCCTCAAGGTTTTCCTCCATCTCCCCTTCTTCTTGCCTCCCTCCCTCCACTAGCTGTCATTTTCTCCCACTTCTCCTACTTTCCTCTCCCTCCAATTTCCCTCAGTCTTTCTATCCCTCAGTCAATTACCTACTTTCCTTCCTCTGCCCCTCCATCTCTTCCTCTCCATCCCTTCATCCTGCCCTCCTGTTTTTCTCTTCCTCCATTTTCTCTCACTCCTCCCTCATATCTACCTATCTATCCCTTCAGCTCTACCCTCACTCCCTTCCTTTAAAAACCATTATTATATACTCTCTCTCTATTTCTCGCTTGCTCGCTATCCTTTCATTAGTACAGATATTACCTCCCTCCATCTTCCACCTGCTCCTCCTCCTTTCTTCCCCCATTCTGCAGTCCATCTCTCCATTTCTGCTCCTCCTCCTTCTCCCTCTCTTTTCTCTATCCCTCCTCCTCCTCCTCGTTCTCCACTTCTCCTCTCTTCCTCCAACCCTAACTCCCTTTCTCCTTTTTCATCCTCCCTCCTCTTCTTCCACTTTTGTAGCTCCCTCCTCCACCTCTTTCTCCTCTTCTCTTCTCTCTCCATACCTTCTACTCTCTTCCTTTCTTCGCTCACGTCGTTTACTTCATTCGCAAATACTGTAGCTCCCTTCCATCTCGCCCAATCACTTTTCTGTCTCTTCCGTTCCTCCCTACCGCTTCTCCCTCTCTCCCGTCTTGCTCTCCTTCTCTGCCTTCCACATTTTCTCCTTCATTTCTTCCTTTCTCCTTTCCTTCTCATTTCCTCACCCTCCATCTCTTCCTCTCCAACTCCAAATCACCGCTTTCATATTTTTTTCTCCAATCCATCCCTCCCTCTCTCTCTTTCTTTCTCTGTCTCTCCCTCTCTCTCTCTCGTTAACTGTTACATCCCCATTAACTAGCAGAAATGTTAATTATACAATGAAAACACTTTAACCATAATTTGATCAGGTGAAAGTTCTGGGGGCGAAGCTATATAACATTATATTACCTCCGAAAAAAAGCAGTATACCCTAAAAGAAAATGGAAGTCACCTTCGGCCGCCTGTTTATCTCCCACCTGACGTCATCAGAATGCGCGCACGAAGAGACCTTCTCTCCCTGGACCTTGATTTCTACAATGCACTGTAAGGGAAAAAACATCTGATTGTTTTCAGTGATCTGTCTCTTAATTTTATGAGGAAAGGTGGGAAAACAAGGGAATGACGATTATCATTTTCTCTAATTTTCCCACATGGGAGGTATGACAGGTGCACATAATCCCTAGCGTTGGGGGTTAATGAGGATGATAATAACACTGTAAAATATAAAGGTCTTACCGAGGCACAATGATTATAACTTCCTGTCTTGCTGGGAAATTATCTGCTGGAAGCAGGTTTGCTTGCTGCTCCAGAATATTGTAGTATTCCTGGACAATTCTGAGGAAAGAAAATGGCAAACTTAATTTATTACTTCATTAGATGACGCATAATGCATCATCATCATCATCATATTTGATGTCCTGCCAAACCTGGAACCCCCTAACAAGGGATCATCATGACTGTACTGCCTTTATGTTCATTTGTCTTAACATGTTCCTCACATTCCCATCCCCTTTTTCCAACTTCATTCCTCTCCTCCCCACCACAAGTCCCCTCTTCCAAAAGTGCTCTCAATTTCACATTTACAACAATTTCTAGCATCTTATCTAGAGACATCTCTTGAATACATTCATCCCATCCAATAAATACCTCTTCATGTCTTCAACATACAATGCCACACTCAATTCCTGTATCCCATTCCCTTCCTTAGTTCTCATAAAGATCTATGTTACTTATGCCCTCCATCCTGCCAAGACTAGCTATTTTGAAGAGTATTTTGTATGGTCATTACCCCCAGTTCTCTACAATTCATTGTAGAAGAAACCATTTGGCTTGTCACTCAGTGCAGAGTTACCCATTGGCGGAAGGAAGAGGAAAGAATGAAGGAAAGAAAGACAGAAGAGGGAGTGTAAAGTCACCCGCAGGCAGACGAAAGAGGAAGGAGTGAAGGAAGGATAGACAGAAGAGGAGGGAAAACACTGAGCTCAAAACAGTGTGGACAACTAGGAGACTCAACAAAGAATATTACGTGTTTGACCGCTGAACTGTCATCTAACCTATCATGGAATACACAATAATTTTACATAAATATTAATAATTACGAAAACCTTAGAAAGTAAATATTTCATGCACTGATGAAAACTGTGACATTGATAAATTATGTGTTTATGTTCGGGCTATTCAAGGAAAAACGCTTAGAAAATACAAAGGAATTTCTAAATAAATGTTGGAAAATAAGAGAGAAGAATGCTCAGCAATCAGAAGAGTAACTAAAATGACATAATGAGGGGACTTTGAACGGGCTATCCCTATCACATCATTGACTGACAGATCAGGTGTTTACATTTGGGCTGTTCAAGGGAAAACACTTTTAAAATACTGAGTAAATTCTAAATAATGGAAAATAAGAGAGAAAAAAATAAAGATCAGCAACCAGAACAGTAACAAAAACGACATAAAGAGGGGCCTTTGAAAAGGCTATCCCGACTGCATCCCCATCTAGAGAATTCCCTGTTACATCAGCAATTCTTCGTCACAAAAATTCGCACCTTGGATGATTCTGCGTCATTCATACATTATTACTATGCCTAACAGATGTTTATTTCATTGTCCCAGGACTGTCTGGTGGAACTGTAAACCATACTGTTGCTTCTTCTCTAATGAGCTTGAATACGTGTCCTTCAGTGATCTTGACTGGGTACAAGTGAGATAGGAACTGGCTTTAGGTTTAGGTTAGCTTCTTTTACAGCTGTTAAGCCACTTAGATTGGCCTTAAACTTTTTGGGGGACTCATTTGGGTGGGTTTAGGATTTGGTTGGGGGGGTAAACCAAGGCTGAAAAACACATCTCTATACTGCACGTTAAATCTATCCCGAGATACGGTACCCTGCCTAGCAATGAGTTTAACTTAACCAACTGCATCATTTAACCTGAGTATGCTTGTATAAGGTACACATTTCTTCATTATTCTGCCTTTTTCATCATTTCCTATTAACTCAACCATGCCTGTGTGTGTTTTTGATACCAAAACAGTAAACAGTATATGCATGTTTGTATCTAGTGGGTCTAAACTGTTGTTAAAGGGGAAATTTGGGTTTACAAGTGGAGTGCCTGGTACCAATTAGGATAAAACCCACAGGTTCTAGGTTCTCTGCTTTCATTATCACACACTACGAACGGTGCCAATTATGCGCAATAACTTTGGGATCTTTGTATATATGGTGAATACATATACAAATATATATATATATATATATATATAATTCATATATACTGTACTGTATATATAGTCAGTCTTCAATATACGAAAGGGATAGGGACATAAAAAAAAAAAAAAAAAAAAAAAAAAAAACTTTCGTAATTCGAAATTTCGTATATCGGAACGATTTTCCCCACTGAAATAATCTTATAAATGGGGGGATGCGTCCCAGGATCCCCTCGGACCCCCCACCTAAACTTTACCCCCCCCATTTTGAAGTATGCAATACCTGTATACAATTGCAGAGATGAAGGTCCCCATATTCATTCTTGTACATCTCCTTTTTCTCCATCACAGTCCCAATGGTGGAAGCTGCAAGGTCTAAAGCACGCCCAATTTCTGAGACTCCCTGTCCCTCCTCATGGGATCTTATAATTTCCAATCTCCTTTCCAGCGTTAGGGTATGATGCTGCTTCTTTGCAGAGGGCTCCCCCGATGCTGGAGATGATGCAGGGCACTTGGGAGGCATGGCGACACAATACGAAAAGGTGCAGAGCTGCAAAAATATCCTCATGTACAGCGAAGCTACAAGGAGAGGAGGGGCAGGGACTCAACTGAGAAGCGCGCGGAAATTTAATTACCAGAGAGAGGTTAGTTCGTTTTCTCTTGGCAAGCGAGCGCGGCACTGTGCACCGCGCCCATTTTGAATTTTTCATACAGTATTCCTTAAACCCCTTCATAGCTGCCAGCCATGAAAAACACTTTACTGTTTTGGTGTCAGTGATGTTGAGATAGGGCATCCTATAAAAAACTGCGAACAATTATGAGAAGGGAACAAAGGTCACTGGTGTGTTTACACGACCCTACTCTACCATTCCAAGCAGTCACGCGTTCTCTTCATTCCTGATGTATTCGCCAATGTGTACAAGCTTATGTTACATGCACCCTAATTTTGAGTAAGTTTCTTTCAGCAAGAGAACATAATTTACCACCCTCAAAATAGTCAGGTATATGAGAGAGGGGGGTGTGAGTTGGGAGCAGGGCAGTGAAATGGCGGGGGACAGGGTGACTTGGAGGCGATTTGTTTGTGGCCACCCCAAACGGAATTGAGGCGTCTGGCAATAGATAGATAGATAGAAAATAGTCAGAAAAATAAAAAAGACAAACTAAAGGAATATAAACTGAATAGGTAAGGTCATTAGGCTGTATGCTTACACAAAAGATTATGGGTTTTACAATTTTAAGAGACGATATGGAACAAAAATGTTTGCTAATCAGAAAAAAATCTCTCTCTCATCCCACATGTTCTCGTAGGTTAGAATTCAGTTCCACATTCTTCGTTCGGTATCGCTCTTCCCAATATATTTCGGACCGAATGAGCACAGTTATTTCTGCTCCTTAAAGTTAGTGTACATTTACAGCTCATTCTTTTGCTCGTTCTTATGTGTAGTTGTGAAAGGGAGAGGACTGATACAAACAATAATGTATTCCATTATCATTTTCATTGATGCTGGCCTTGAACAACGCCTTACGGTACCAGTGTCAGTGACGTTGAGTTAGGGTGAGCTATAAAAACCTACGAGCAATTATGGGAGGAGAATGAAGGTCACTGGTTTGTTTACACGACCCTACTCTACCATCCCAAGCACTCAGGCACTCACAGTTCACTTCATCCCAGATGTTTTCGCCGATGTTTACATGCTAATGTAACACGCATCCTAATTTTATTAATTCTTACACGAATCACAGCAAATCACAGGATGGGTTTTGGGGAAAAAATAAAAAAAAAATAAAAATAAAGCCATGTGTGCAAGACGAGTCTTTTCACATAGGAAAGAAAAAGAAACTGATTTTGGACCTTTGAAAAAATGGTCCCAAGGCCAACCACAGGAGCACGCAAATTTCTGAACCTCACAGTCATTGAGGGAGCTAAACATATGCTTTATTTTAAGCAATAAAAGCACCTTACCAAATCAGTTCTTCCTGATAGTCTGTTATAGTTTTCAGATTATTTCTGGGCTGGTAAATACAGTAAACATTTCTTGTTAAATCTGTTTCCCCGTCGTTTTTAGCTGTTCTGGTATGACAACTCTTGTTTATATCATTAACATAATGGCAGAAAGGACTGTTCTTTCCTAAGTGTTTAACTAAACCTGGCCTAACCAAACTTATCTGTACCTAATAATTTAACCTAACCTAACCTCCAATTGAGAAACTGGAAAACGATATCCACCTCTGAGCACGCTGAGTTTCTTCCACTGCGCTGGAAACGATTGTAGGGGAAAGTGACAATAATAACAGGGAGGAAATTTTTCTGCAAGAAAAAGTAATTTGCCAAACTGAAAGTTGTCAGGAAATTACAGAAACAAGCTGGAAGATTATGAATCGAATTGGTAAGGTCTTTCTGCTGCTTCAAGTGCACAATGAAATAGACAAGTATCTTCCCAAAGTCTGACAAAAATAGGGTGGAAAAATCGAACCATTTGAAACGTGTACTAGTAGAAACAGGGTTTTCGTCGTATTTCGACTGGTGTAAATTTTCTTCAGACGGAACTGGGAAGATAGTTGTGTCTTTCATTGTACATTTACTGGTAAATAAATCAGTCTAACAGTGCTTGTGTTTTGTTTCCGGCGGATTAATTGTGATTTCAGACTATTCAGGCACCTCTTCACACCATATAGTCTGGATAATTGGGCTATCTCTGGATTTCCTTTCGTATTGATTTTTGTATCATTGAGACAGATATTTTCGTATTGTGGAATTTGTCCTATATTCATTGCTTTTGTACCATCAAAAACTTGTACTTCGGGTTTTCATATTTCAAAGACTCACTGTATATATATATATATATATATATATATATATATATATATATATATATATATGGGCCCACACAATATAACACAGAGCAGCAGTGAAAAATATGTGCTACACTAAGATGCAAACACATCAACGGTGTATGAAATCTTCGGGACAACTCCATGGGGGCAGTTGTTTACCTGCAGTCAATGGGTCTGCTCAATCAAACAGACTAAGGATGGGCATCAACAACAAAAACTAGTGCATATACAAACACAAAACTGTATCTGCCTTTCGTATTTTACTCTCTTACTAAACATAACTGGCACTATGCACACACTTTTACTCCTTTCACTCTTCCTGACACCAAAAAGGCAAAGTCCTCATTTTTTCAATCATCATATTACCTCCAATATGATATGTTATCCAGTGGTGCCTCTTCATCAGAATCCTGGAGAGGAGAATACTCGCTCAGTATCTCCAGATCCTCTTCACAATAACTGTCGGAAAACAAACATTTATTATCTTTGAGTACATAAGCAACTTTAAAGTAAACATTTTACCTCTTCAGTCAAAAGATGTCCTCAACAAGGACATTCAGGGAACCTCAAAAACTTTCTACAGTAAACACTTAATTATCCGGTGTAATTCAGCCAACCCCTACACTGGTTACTGCAGAATGCTGGATACTGAATAGTCCCCCCCCCACCACCACCACCACCACCAGCTCAACATTCAGTGTTGAGCCGGATAATGTGTTACTATCCATTTCAACCCTTTCTCCTAAAAACTTTCTCATAAGTAAAAGATAAAAATTAAACATAAAATACAATACAGTATTGATACAGTACAGTACTCCTGTACATAGTGTACTACTTACTCACCTAGTGTTGGCATCAATGGAGGGCAGAGTTGTACACCATGAAGTACAGCACAGTGCACTTAATCCCGTGTCATCTAGTAGCAGCAATTACGTGTAATTTCAGAATCACAATAGAACGCTTGGACATAAAGTACTGAGAGGCCACAAGCTTTGTAACAACAAAGAGCAAGGCATGGGAGGCCAGAGTGTAAGTCACAGCACACGGGTTTAGCCACCACAGAGTCACAAGAGCAGAACAGATACGTCTTCACTGTATGAGATCCAGGGGAGAGAATGAGAGAGCGATGGCAGGCTCAGCATGGTGGATGGGCCGCTCTCACTAGGCACACTGATTGGCTGGCATGTTGTGAGCATTCTGACTGGCTGGCATGTTGCAGGATTTTTCCAGGTGCCGGTTGGCTCTCGCATCTGAGCCGGATGATACGCCTCGCCACCATATATTGCTTTAATAAAGCCAAGCAGAAAGAGCCGGATATTGCAACGATGGATAATTGACAGTTTACTATATTTGAGTAAGCTGTGATTTAAAAAAAAAAAAAAAAAAAAAAAAAAAAATAAAAAACTTCTGACAAAGTTCATTCAGTTACCTAAGAATATAACGCATACTCCAACACTGACATCATCACCATGATTGTTAGCTATACCTCTTTTCCTATTCTTCAACAGGGTGAGGTGGGGATGAAGAAAGAGTTACTAACATGGAAATAAAAAGAATATGTATTATCTGTGAGACATTGCAGTCCATTCCAAAGAGATATTCATACTGTGTTTGGGGATGCAAATCCATTCACATTCACTCTAGCGTGAGTAAGATTCTATCATGGTTTCTTTAAAACTGGTCTACTGTAGTGCTATTAATAACATGAATGGGAAGTCTGCTCTAAGAGGAGCAGATCTAGCACATGAAAAAGTTTTCACATATGCCAGTTTTTAAATCTTTTCAATTCTAGCTTCCAACCATGGTTGCACATTGAGTTTGTGCTGAGACTAAACAACTTTCTTTTGTCAAAAATCTCACCATTCAGTAATTTAAACACTTCAATGAGATGACCTCGTAGTCTACGAGTTTCTAACGAAAAAGGTCCCTGAGCCCTCGGGTGATCCTGACAATTCAGTCTTCTGATGGACGGAATAAGCTTTGTAGCTCTAGCCTGAAGTCCTTCAAGTTGATCTATGTCTTCCCTAAGTGTAGGTGACCAGAACTGCACAGCATACTCCACAAGTGGCCATATTAAGGAGTTATAAAGTGTTAGAAAAATCTCTTTATTCCTATAACGAAACTGCTTCTGGATGTAGCCTAGCAATTTCTGAGCCTTTTTCTCTAATTCAATGCACTGTTTGGAAAATTTTAGGTCACTTCTGACCTATTAACCTAAGTCCTTTTCCAAATCACTCATCCTCAGAGTTCTCCCCAGAAGTAAATACAATAGTCTGACCCAGGATTTGCATGGCCAGTATGCATCACATTGCACTTCTCCTAGTTAAATGGCATGCATCATGTTCATTTGTATTGTTTACAAAGGCTCCAACATGCTTACATGAATAGGTGATGGTCACCTAATGGTAACATGACAAATGGTTAACAATATTAATGAGAATAAGTATACAATACTTACTCGCACCTTAATTCATGCTGGTCCTCCTCCTTCCCTGACATTCTCTGTAACACCAAAAAAAAGTTATATTAATTCAAATAACCTCAATCTTATGCAGCAAAAAACAGTAGTAGTTAAGTGCAACCCTAGATTCATCTGAAATGTGAACTTGATGGACCGTTGACTGAAGCTGCCCTTCTACGGCAGTCCACCATCTTCCTTCTGGAGGATACAGAGGGAGTTGAGGGACATCTGTGTTACTAGGCACTGTATCTGTTGGTACCACCATATGAAGGTGTTCCTCTCCAGCACCAAAGTAATGACAGCACATGATACAGTCAGTCCTCACTTGTAAGTCTGGGATGTGTGCAGACAAAGTGCTCCTTTAAGTGAAGTGATTTTGTAAGCATACTGCTCATTCATAATCAGAGGTGTTAATAGCACAAAAATCAATAATTCCTAATTCCAAGGCAACTTTATAATGAACTGAAAGAATTTTCAAATTAAGAAAAAGGTTCAACAAACTTAGTTACTTGTCAATCATCACTCTTTGGCATGAAACTCAGCCACAAGTAAATAAAGTCAAGTTGAGACTACATATTGTTACAAATTTTCTATAATATCTGATTCTTTTCTCCCAACAGGTTCCAGCAACTGCTCCCAACTGATCCTGATGCTTGGTTTAGCTTCCAGGCTATACAAATTATCAGCTGTAACATTACCAACTTCAATATGGGTATTTCTTGAGAGGATGTATGGCATCATTTAACTTCAATTCAGTTCAACAACTTTACTTCCCCTTCACTATCTCAGGCATCACCCTTTCAATCCAATTACACATTATTAATTTCCTTCAGAC
The DNA here is from genome assembly GCF_032717465.1 of Coenobita brevimanus. NCBI lineage: Eukaryota > Metazoa > Arthropoda > Malacostraca > Decapoda > Coenobitidae > Coenobita > Coenobita brevimanus. Next base: position 1,833,179 of record NC_137002.1, on the reverse strand, counting down.
AATCTCCATGCAATTCTATTCAGCTTAGTAAATCCAACCAGAAGTGGAAAGGTTCATGACAGAAGCAACTAACTCCTCCAGTTTAAACAAAAGGACAGGTTCATGACTGCATCTAACCCCTCCAGTTTAAACAGCGGATTGGTTATAGACAGCAGCAGCTAACCCCTCCAGTTTAAACAAAAGGAATGGTTAATGACAGTTGCACCTAACTCCTCCAGTTTAAACAAAAGGAAGGGTTAATGACAGTTGCATCTAACGCCCCCAGTTTAAACAAAAGGAAGGGTTAATGAGAGTTGTATCTAACTCCCCCAGTTTAAACAAAAGGAGGGGTAAAAGATAGCAGCATCTAACCCCTCCAGTTTAAACAAAAGGAAGGGATAATGACAGTTGCATCTAACCCCCTCCCCCCATTTAAAGTGAAATGGTTAAAGACACCTGCATCTAACCCCTCCAGTTTAAACAATGAAAGGGTTAATGACAGCTGCATCTAATCCCACCTATTTCAACAGTCTCTCCTGAGCTTAATATAATCACCATGAGACTGCAAGAATATACTGTCATTTCTCATGAACTTGTGAACTTGATGGACCGTTGACTGAAGCTGCCCTTCTACGGCAGTCCACCATCTTCCTTCTGGAGGATACAGAGGGAGTTGAGGGACATCTGTGTTACTAGGCACTGTATCTGTTGGTACCACCATATGAAGGTGTTCCTCTCCAGCACCAAAGTAATGACAGCACATGATACAGTCAGTCCTCACTTGTAAGTCTAGGATGTGTGCAGACAAAGTGCTCCTTTAAGTGAAGTGATTTTGTAAGCATGCTGCTCATTCATAATCAGAGGTGTTAATAGCACAAAAATCAATAATTCCTAATTCCAAGGCAACTTTATAATGAACTGAAAGAATTTTCAAATTAAGAAAAAGGTTCAACAAACTTAGTTACTTGTCAATCATCACTCTTTGGCATGAAACTCAGCCACAAGTAAATAAAGTCAAGTTGAGACTACATATTGTTACAAATTTTCTATAATATCTGATTCTTTTCTCCCAACAGGTTCCAGCAACTGCTCCCAACTGATCCTGATGCTTGGTTTAGCTTCCAGGCTATACAAATTATCAGCTGTAACATTACCAACTTCAATATGGGTATTTCTTGAGAGGATGTATGGCATCATTTAACTTCAATTCAGTTCAACAACTTTACTTCCCCTTCACTATCTCAGGCATCACCCTTTCAATCCAATTACACATTATTAATTTCCTTCAGACAATCTCCATGCAATTCTATTCAGCTTAGTAAATCCAACCAGAAGTGGAAAGGTTCATGACAGAAGCAACTAACTCCTCCAGTTTAAACAAAAGGACAGGTTCATGACTGCATCTAACCCCTCCAGTTTAAACAGCGGATTGGTTATAGACAGCAGCAGCTAACCCCTCCAGTTTAAACAAAAGGAATGGTTAATGACAGTTGCACCTAACTCCTCCAGTTTAAACAAAAGGAAGGGTTAATGACAGTTGCATCTAACGCCCCCAGTTTAAACAAAAGGAAGGGTTAATGAGAGTTGTATCTAACTCCCCCAGTTTAAACAAAAGGAGGGGTAAAAGATAGCAGCATCTAACCCCTCCAATTTAAACAAAAGGAAGGGATAATGACAGTTGCATCTAACCCCCTCCCCCCATTTAAAGTGAAATGGTTAAAGACACCTGCATCTAACCCCTCCAGTTTAAACAATGAAAGGGTTAATGACAGCTGCATCTAATCCCACCTATTTCAACAGTCTCTCCTGAGCTTAATATAATCACCATGAGACTGCAAGAATATACTGTCATTTCTCATTTTCACAGTTTTAGGGAAGACACACCCCAAAAAGTGAAAATCTCTTGATTAAGAACACCTATCTAAAAGGGCACTCACAACCATACTTTAACTATGTGGCTGCCTAAAAACCCTTTGTAGTGCCCTGAAACAGCACCAGATATTAAAATATACTTGTTAAAAGTGTCTTTGCACATTATTTAATCAAAAGTTTTGTTAAATCATCTCAAAACACATCATAAACTAGTTTATTTGTGATGGTTCACTCATCTGTGAATAACCAGAATGGGTAGCAAAGCTGAAACCACGAAAAACAAAGAATGACTAATGAAAACTGAAAGTAATCCTTGTTTAAGTAACTTGTAGTTTTTCATTACTAGGTTTGTGACAAATTATCATCTATATTTCACTTAAAGCTGGTTGTGATTTATTATAAAGCTGCTTTGATGAGACTGGCTCTTGTTCAAGTTCTAATTCATTCCAATTAAAACCGCAGATCAAGAGCAGCAGCTGCAAATTTATGAATGGGTGAAAACGCGAATTTTAAATGAATACTTAACACAGGTTTTTGCTCCCGTAACACTCATCTGCAGGCTGACTCTCCAACACTAATATTCTCCCCCTGACTCAATAACCTCGTCTTCACCGCATGCTTGGCTCCTCCTCCAGCTAGGGTCTCCACCTACTTATGGAAACAGCTGTAAGTTTTAACCTTCAATTGGCTATGTTATTACCCAACTTCTCATTCCACAACATACACATTCTTCTATGCCCTGTCACAGCTTACGTATAATACAGGTTCTTCATGGTAAGGACCTTAACAACTATCTCTTAAACGCAACAAATTGTCATCAGCAAGAGAAAAGTAAACTTTTTTCAACACTATGATGACAAGGTCAGATTATGCTGATATAAGTACCACAGTGCCCCATGCAAATATTTTTCCACTACATTACTGTAATCCTTTCTCTGAACCATTGCTGTCCCTGGCTCTCACAATTGGACAACAGAGTGAACCAATTAAAGCAGTCTATAAACACTTCATCTCAACAATAAATTGTGCTGTCACATGCTGGGCCCCAATCTTAGTTGTCTTACACAGAAAAACAGCTAAACATACTCTAACAAAAGATCTCTGAATTCTCCTGACTGAAGTGGCCAGAACCTGCACTGATAAAATCAGTAAAAAAAATTTGTTCTAGTTAGGGCAAAATCATAAATATCAGACTTAAGCACTAAGTCACTGTTATATACTTGGGTATTAGTTAGGCTGACAACTTAGGCTGCTGAGTTAGTGGTGTGCTGTATGTAGCTGACAAAAGACATGACAAGAAGTACAAAACTACAGGCGTACCACTGATTTTTCAGCACTCTTGGTTCCAGAGCCTTGCCTGATTAGCTGTAGTGCCAGACTAATGGGGGTCACAAATGTCACGGATAATAATTCAGCAGGGACCAAAAGAGGTCACTGAAAATAATCAGACAATAAACCTCTGCCCCAGTCTCCTTCACTGTAATCAAACTTATGTTCTAATTTAAGTTCTTATCCCCTAAAGTACTAAGCTCGTCAATCGAGCTTTTTGCACAATTTCTTAAAGGACGAGCAATGCCGATAGTGCAACATCCACAAAAAACTGGCAGCAGCTGGCTCCACCGCGGCTGTGACGTAGATGGCTTCTATCCAATCAGAACTAAGTGTTTAACACACCAGAGGGGGGACCCAGGCCTGTACCCAGGCAGTGGGGGGTGCACCCCCCACCTCCCTCTCGCCACGTCCCTCTACCCTACTACTGTACCTTGTTACTACCCTACCTCCCACTGTTCTTATCACCACCACCACCTCTCCCACACCCTCCTCATGCATCCCACCTCCCATGTGGATCCCCCCCATGTCCCCCTCCCCACACAGTCATCTGGGGGGAGGGTATTTCCCCCCTACCCTCCCTCCATGTCCCTGTACTCCACTGGGGCCCTTCCTGTGTGTCTGGTGGTGTTCATTTGCTGCTTTGAATCACTGTCTGCATACAATCTCAATATTTTTCCCTTTTGCGTCTTTATATCGTAAACAGTACACAAACCACTACCATGTGCGTCACACATCTTCTTCAGGGGAACACCATGGTCCAGTTTTTCAATAGTTCTACTTTATCCTGCACAATCAAACCTCCTTAACCGCTTAAGACCGCAATTGTTTCAGGCAGGGTACCTCCCACAGCCGCAATTTGGGGGTGTTTTGGCGACTTTCACCAAGGGCAAATTGACTGTGTTCTGGCTAAAAAGGAAGAATTTATACACCTGACAACGCAATCCGTACCCTCGTACGCCTAATAGTGACCGCACAATCAAGTGTCAAAGATATAAAAAAGTTTATGATAGTTACCCCTCGAAAACAATCGAAAACATAAAAATTGTGATAACTACCTATTTTTCTTATTGAAACGTCATTTCAAAGTGTTCTGTCACACCAACCATGAAAACAGGTGTATGTACGTGTGGGGAGATTACTAGACTGTGGAGAGTAGGCCTATAGGTACGGGGGTTGGAAATAACCAGCTTTTCCAATGAAAAGAAAGCACTTCATTGTGTTCTGTAACATCTACCATGAAAACAGGTGTGTATGTAGGTGTGGGGAGATAACTAGTGTGGGGAGTAGGCCTACAAGGCCTTGGTGGTACTTGGGGAGAAAAATTTTGGCAACAACCAAATTCTATTGTGGAAACTCTCCATTTCAATGGGATTTGTCATACCAGCCATAAAAATAGGTGTGTGCCATTCTCATCTACCTCAGCAGGCACACCCCACTCACCAACTATTCCATCCACCTTCACATTCCCTACTTTACCATTCATATCACCGATCAAAAACACTCTCTCATTCCTTCCAAACTTTTCCATGCACACTTCCACAATGTCCAGAACTCTTCTCTCACTCTGCTTGCACAATCTTGCGTTGGCGCATACATGCACACAATCGCCCACATTTGTATTCCAACATTCAATCTTACCCACACAATCCTTGACCCAACTGATCCATACTCTCTTATGTTCTTCTTCCATCTTTTACTCACAATACATACTTAAATGGTCATGTAGGTGAGCAGCACAAGGTTATGAAGGAGTACATGGGGGACGTGCATATGGTATAAAAAATGCGGAAGGGGAAAGGATACTCGAGTCTGAGGAGGCAACGGACATGACTGTGTGCAACACATATTTTAGGAAAAGAGTAGGTTAATTACATATGAGTCTGGGGGAAACAGCAGTCAGATAGATTATTTTCTGGTTACCAGGGCTGATAGGAGGTTAGTGAGGGATGTTAAAGTTACAGGAAGTGAGGAGTATGTGCAGCTGCACAAACTATTGATTTGTGATATGGTGCTTAAAGAATGAGTGATGAAAAAGAGGACTTATGTACCTAGGAGGAAAATATGGAAGCTGAAAAACCAAGTAGTAAGGGATGCCTTCTATAGCAAGATGAGGAGAGTGGTGGCTGAACAGGGAGCTGTAGACAGAGGCGTTAATGAACAGTACAAAGCCCTCAAGAACAATCTCTTGAGAGTTACTGATGTAACATGCAGTTGGACAAGAGGACCACCAAGACATAAAGTAACTTGGTGGTGGGATGAGGGTATAGAAGCTGCAGTTAAGGAGAAATGAAGGCTTTTCTGGGAATAGAAGAAGGGTGGTAGCAAGGAGGAATACTTGGCTGCCAAGCGTAAGGCTAGAAGAGAGGTATACAGGGAGAAGTCTGAGTCACAAAGACTTTTACTTGATAACCTAAATCATGGGGAAAGGAAAAATATGATATTTAAGGTGGCAATTCCGATGAAGAGGGATAATCGGGATATTATAGGTGAGAAGTGTGTGAAGAATGATGATGGAAGGGTAGTGGTGAACAGTGAGGATATTAAAGATGCATGGAGAGAGCATTATAGCTGGTTGTTGAATGAGGAGTTTGACTGGGACAGGGAAGGTTTGGAGCCAGCAGATTCAGTGTCTGGCCCTTGGCCTTTGACTGATGCTGCTACTGTGAGTGAGGCAATAGGCAGGATGAAGGTGGGGAAGGCAGCAGATGTGTCTGGGTTGACTGCCGAAATGTTGAAGGCCTCAGGAGATATAGGAGTGAGGTTAGTCACTGGCATGATAAATATGATTATTTATGAGTGTGTTGTCCCAGATGATTGGCTGAAGAGTGTAACTGTAAATGTGTAGAAAGGGTAGGGTGATGCCCTTGAAGGAGGAAAGTATAGAGATATAAAGCTTATAGATCATATAATGAAGGTAATGGAGAGAGTTTTAGAAGGTATGATTAGGGAAAGAGTGAATATTGATGAGATGCAGTTTGGGTTTATGCCAGGTAGGGGGACCACCGATGCCATATTCACTGTTCGACAGCTTCAGGAAAAATATATTGGTAGGAGAAGGGATCTTTATTTTGTTTTTGTTGATTTGGAAAAGGCCTCTGACAGTCCCTAGAGAGGTGGTGAAGTGGGCAATGAGAAAGCTTGGCTTGGAGGAGTGGCTGCTTAGGCTGGTTATGGCTATGTATGTGGGTGCTCGCATCCAGGCAAGAGTGAATGGAAATTTGAGTGATGAGTTTTCCGTTAATGTTGGAGTGCATCGGGGGTCAGTTTTGAGTCCCATGTTGTTTATCACAGTACTTGAAGCCCTCTCACGTGACTTTAGAAACGGACTCCCGAGGGAGCTGCTGTATGCTGATGATTTGGTGTTGATTGCAGAGAACGAAAGGGAGGCGGAGGAAAAGTTTAGGAAGTGGAGAGATGGTATGGGGCACAAGGGCTTAGGGGTAAATGCAGATAAAACAAAAGTGATGATATCTATATCTAGGGTTGGTGGCGGTACTGTCAAAGACGAGGGAGAGTGGCCATGTGCAGTTTGCCACAAGGCGTAGGAAGTAATTCCACCTTGTGCGGTGTTTGTGATAAATGGGTGCACAAGAGATGTAGTGGTATCAGAGGTAGACTGCGAGATAATGCTGATTTTATATGTATGGTGTGTCAGGCGGAGATTGTCAGCCGTGAAAGGATTGAACTTGCTGGTGAATCTCTTGAGTGTGTGAAAGAGTTTTGTTATTTGGGAGACATGTGTGCTGATGGTGGGGCTGGAGCTAGCTCTGTGGCTAGGGTGAGAAGTGGTTGGAAGAAGTTCAGGGAGCTCTTGCCTCTCCTGACATTGAGAGGACTCTCCCTACGTGCTAAGGGGTCTTTGTATGCAGCATGTGTTAGGAGTGTACCGGTAATGCTGTGTGGTAGTGAGACCTGGGTAGTAAAGAAAGATATTCGCCGGCTCAGACGTACAGAAATGACAATGATTAGGTGGATGTGTAGTGCGTCCCTGCGTGCAAAGGTCTGGGGGGGCTGGGTTTACGATGGAAGTGTTGAGAGGTAGGATGGGACTGGAGTGTATTGGTGTTGTGATGAGGAAAGGCAGATTGAGATGGTTTGGACATGTGGAGAGGATGGGGGATGATAATTGGGTGAGGACGGTGAGAAGTGTTAATACTCGGGGTGGGGTTATGAGGAGTAGACCGAGAAAGACATGGGATGACGTCATTAAGTGTGACCTCTGGGTTAAGGGACTGAACAGGGAGGCTGCAGTGGATCGTGCAGCATGGAGAGCCGCCATTGGGTGACCAAGGCCGATGCATGCAAGCATGTTGGAGCCTTTAAAAACGCAACGAAACGATATATATACAGTAATCCCTCTAATATCCGGACGCCCAATAACCGAACATCCCCACTAACCGAACCTTATCGTCCTGGGATCAAACATTCCCAAAATGGTCCGAAAATCCAAAAAAATTGGAAAAAAAATCGATTTTTTGCCGTCCGTAATTTGAACTTGCCGCGCGCGCCGCGTGAGAGCATTGTTTTGGTTCGTCATTCCTCCGACGTCCGATAGAGCGCCGCTGCATCCTCCCCACTTCCCGCCTGTCTCTCACCGCGACAAGACCTACGCTCTTCGTCATGGCTGCCCACGTGCTCGCTTTTGTGGTGGTGCCGTACTTGCTGCAAGGCCTCCTGCTGCTCTCTGCCCTACTCTTAGTGTGTGTGATGATGGCCCCGCCTCCTGAGAAAAGGAAGAGAGTGGTGTTGACTCTGGAGAAGAAACGGGAGATATTGGAGAAGGTTGATGCGGGTTGGTCTTCCTCTCGCATTCTCCGCGAGTTCAACCTGGCCCGGTCGACTTTGTTTGATATCAAGCGTTCCCGAGACAAGCTCATGCAGTACACGGCTGACTTCTCGTCGAGAAGCAAACGCAACGTGGAGAGGAAGGTTATGTTTACTCCCAAGTATGCAGAGATCGACCGCTCCACGTTGATTTGGTATCGACAGCAACGTGCAGCTGGTGTGATGGTACGTGGAACGGAGCTGAAGGCTGCTGCTGAGAAGTTTGCAAGGCTTCACGACGCCCTAGACTTCAAGGCATCCGAGGGTTGGCTCTTCGCGTTCAAGTTGCGACATGGCCTTACTAACCGTAAAGCACATGGCGAAGCATTGGACGCTAACGAGGATGGAGTGGACGAGTTTCGGCACAAGGTGAAAGGCTTGATCGACAGGGAGGGCCTCACTCTCGGTCAAGTCTATAACGCTGACGAAACTGGCCTATTCTATCGCTCGGTGCCAACGAACACTCTCGCCGATGAGACGGAGAAGCGTGTACCTGGCCGCAAGCTTTCTAAGGAACGGATATCTGCTTTGTGTTGTGCCAATGCTAACGGCATGCACCGGCTTAAGCCCGTTATTGTTGGCCGTGCAAAGCAGCCTCGGTGCCTTCGTGGGGTGATGGATGTCCTTCCTGTCGTATGGTACCATTCTTTGAAAGCATGGTTCACAGCTGTGATTTTCAAAGACTGGTTTCACCATCACTTCGTCAAGGAGGTCATACATTACCAGACGAAGACACTGGGAATTCCTCGCGACCAGGTAAAGGCTCTCCTTCTCCTCGACAATGCACCTGCCCACCCGTGCGACAAGGACTTGGTTGCTGAGAATGGCCGTATTAGGTGCATGTTTCTGCCACCTAATACGACTGCTCTCATTCAACCAATGGACCAAGGAGTGATCGTGGCAACAAAGCGCCTGTACCGTCGGAAGTTCCTGGACGAGGTGATGGTGGTTCTCGAGGACGAGGACGAGCGCAGGGAAGGACGTGACACTCGAGGCAAGCGGACTTTGGAAAACCTTCGCCGCTACAACATCAAGTCTGCGCTGTACAACTGGGCTAGTGCATGGAAGGAAGTCCCTGTGAAAACTCTTGAAAATGGTTGGTCTCGTCTGCTTCTCGGAACAGATGTGGAGTACGATTTCCTAGGGTTTGACGTGGATGACTTCCATGCACGGCTACGTACGCACGGCGACGATGTTGATGTGGACGATGTTCGTGAGTGGTTGGACGACGACAAGGGCGATCCTGGGTATCAGACGTTGTCTGATATCGAGATCGCGTCTTCGGTTGCTGGTGTCAGTCCCGAACTTGAAGATTCCGACGACGAAGGCGATGATGATGCAGACTCCGCCCAGCAGGACACTACTCCAGCCATCCCCAAGCTGAGCGCACTCCGGGAACATCTAGAGTTCGTCCTAGACTACCTGGAACACCCGGACTGCGACAGGGAGATGGGGCCCTTGGGACTCGTGGAGGAAGTGCGTGCTTTCCGGCAGCGCATCATCAATCGCCAGAATCGTCGGTCCTTGCGTCAGTCAACGATTGACAGTTTTTCAGGCCCGTGACCCCCGCTGTGCCAAGCCCTGGTTCCACTCCGTTGCCTCCCCAAGACAGGCCCTCATGCTCCGAGCCACAGCCCAGCACATCAGCTACAGTGGAGTCACCGCTTGACGTGAGTTTGCGGCTGTCTTCAGAGTCTTCTGTAGTCGGTACGCCATCACCACTACCCACCGATGCACCCCTTGGACGCCTGCCAGTGATACTCTCGGGCTCTGACAGTGAATAAACAGCAAGAACTTCTCCACTAGACCACACGGGAATTTTGAGTGTTGTGCAGTGAAAAAAACGGTGTGTTGTGTTAAGGTTTTCAAGTTGGGAGAAAAGACTAAGTAGAAAAGAAATTTAACGTAACTAACCTTCTTTGTTTTGGCTTTGGAAACTTAAAAAAACTTGGGAAAAGTTAATGTGCAACACTTAAATTTAATGGAACATTATTTGGACTAAAGTGAACACTGTGAAAAGAACGGACTTCTGTGTGTTAGTGACTAAGTTCAGTGCAAGACTTCAGGAAGAGTGTAGTGCAAGTGCTTCAGGAAATCGTTCTTACTGTCAGAGTCCGAGAGGAGGCGGTTATTCATCGAGGTGGCCAGGGACTTGCTGTAAGTAGCCAAAATGTTTCATGTTGTACTATTTTCCATACTATATTTACCAGAATGTTTCATATTGTATTTTTTCCCATACTATACTTACCAGAAAGTGTCATACTGTACTTCTTTCCATACTAAACTTACCTCATGCATGTGCAGTAGGAATGTGTTTTTCAGAGTTCGGTTAGGTTCGGTTAGGTTAGGTTCGGTTAGAGTCCATAAGTACCAGAATGTTTATTAATGTATGAACATACTTCTAAACCCACATTTTATGTGTCTATTGCATTTATTTCAGTCATTTATGTGCCTTATTGGTGTGATTTGGGTGTTAAATAGGTGCTATGCATGTCCGGAGGGAGTTGTATAGGTGTTTCTCTGTGTTAGGGTCCGTAAGTACAAGTCCATAAGCTGGGGCCCAATATCCGGACAAAACCAATATCCGAACCTACCGATGGCTCTATTGATCCGGATATTGGAGTGATTACTGTATATATATATGTGTATATATATATATATATATATATACACTGTATATCCATACAAATTTTATACTTCTTTGACATCTGTAAACAACATTTATCAATGCATTTATTATTAACATAATAAAAATGCTTTGCTGCATTAAATCCCCCCAAACTAGCTGTTAACACACCATTCTGACTTGACATGTGAGTGAAAATATGCATGCAGATACAGGTGGCCAGGGCAGAAGATCACCGGGTAGCTACATATCAGTTATTATGGTAACAGTGTGACTCACATCACTTCCACACGCAAACAGCACCAAAATGTATTAACACTTAATGCACTCCACAATCATTTACAAAGTGCCAGTGATGGAAGTAAGCTGTAGATGTAACTATGGCAGTAATTCGGAATAAACTGAAGTGGTGGTAATGAATTCAAGGGTTCTATTTATCTATCCATCTATTGCCAGACACCCCAATCCCGTCTGGGGTGGCCACAAACAAATCGCCTCCAAGTCGCCCTGTCCCCCGCCATTTCACTCCCCTTCTCCCAACTCACACCCCCCTCTCTCATATACCTCTCCACCCCATCCCTCCATCTCATCCTCAGCCTCCCCCTCCCTCTTTCCCCCTCCACCTCACTCACATACACTCTCTTCGTCAGCTTTCACCCTCCATCCTCTCCACATGGCCAAACCACCTCAGTCTGTTCCTCATAACGCTTCCTATCACATCCACATCACAACGCTCCTTTATATCCTCATTCGTCAGCCTGTCTCTCCATGTGACTCCACAGGCTCCTCTTAAATAACTCATTTCCACTGCTCTCACTCTTGACTTGTGTCCTTCCAACAACGTCCAAGCTTCACTTCCATACGTTAGAGTTGGTATCATAATACTGTCATGTAGTAACTTTTTCACTACCATGCTCACTTGCCTGTTTCTTATCACTGCTTTCAAGGGTTAATTTAGATAAAAGAACGAGAAATATGATGAGATGTGCCGTATTCATAACAACAGAAACAGATGGTTAGGAATGGTTCAGTGTGAGAATTTCATATTCACAGACAAATTACACTGATAACAATGCTGGCTCACAGTGTTACTTAGAAGAGATATGAGAGAAATGGTTGTCTGGTTCAGTTAAAAGTAGCAGAATCTCTGTAAACATTGCTGGTCTAGTCCCTCCAGTCTGTTTAGGGTTATTATTCGGGTATTAGGAAAAAATATGAGCATAAACTTGAGCCCAGAACCAATTACATTTATTCCCACTTTTGCTTTATTTGGTTATTGTGGGTTTTCACCACTGCAGTAGTTTGACAGCCCAATTAACCATGATCAAGGTGGTTTGACTATTGAAAAAGGCTAATGTTTATGCATGACACCACCACTGACACTGAGAAAACTTTTCCCTCATGAAAATACCACAGTCGATGCTCAAGAATTTGTTATTGTGCATCAGTGGCCATGTTTACTCCTATGATTGACTTCTAAGCCTCATTCTAAGTAGTAAAATACCTTGGGAGGTTTCTTTAGCTATGACTCAAGTTAGGGTGAATCATAAGGACTCATGATTCACACCTATGAATTTAGGACATTTGCCATTCTAAAGGATTAGGACAAAACCTTATGATGCAATCTCACTGTTTAAAAGCACAGGTTGTTTCCAGCAGTTCACTGGATTTACATTAATAATAAGACTGGGGTGGTCCCAACAAAACAATAACCTGATAAAACCACGTCATTGGGCCATCACACCACTCCAAACACTAGATACATGTATAAACCCAATCTCCCTTCATGCTGTCTACTAAAACTGTATGCGATTTGAACAGTGAGGGGAAGTACAACAGCAGCTCAAATATCTGACATTCCCCCCCCTCCACACACACACACACACACACACACACACACACACACACACAAATCACTTACCTTTAGGTTGTCTGCTTTAATTTTATGTAGGTAATATCTGGAAATATACGGAGACCACAAGACTGACATGTGCAGACCCTTTAGTGGACAGCACATGCGATGGAGTACTGGTGAGCAGCAAACAGAGCTGAAATTTAAAAAAAGAAAATTTTGTAGTTGCCTTGTGCGCATGTATTGCGATCGACCATGCAGCAACACTACCAACAGTTACATACATATCAGCATTCCACAATCACTAAAAATTTTTTACATTTCAAGGTGCCATGAATTGTTCAAATGGAAGAATTACACCTACACATGAAAGAGTTGAGTATTCAAAATACCTGAAAAGGGTCCATGCTGGACCAAAACTATAGTATTTTCTAAATTACAGTTTCATATGTGGGGAAACAAAAAAAAAATACTATTTTACCCCTTCTACTTCTCACTTGCCTCTACACTACTGGCAAATATTATAGTATTGAGAGAGGTTTCAAATGCTTCACTATCCATAGCTAATCATGATTATAGGCATCAAGATGGAAAGATGCAGTTGAAAAACAAATCTTTAACCCTGAATACCCAATATCACCATGATCTTAATTATTTACAGTTACTTTATACATTCACATTTTTGTTCCCAAAACTACCATCACAAAATATCATCATTGCCATAACAACCACTACTATAATGAGCTTGCAAAACATTTCTAGTCAGGTTATAAAAAAAAAAAAAAAAAAAAAAAATAATACATCACACATAAAGTAGCCATAAAGTAATTACTGTATATTTTAAACACGATCATGCAAAGTGTGTATAATGTGTACATGAAGTGTGCATGATCATACAAACCTCCACACTGTCCCCTCACCCTCCCTCAAATCAACAACACTCCTGAGCAACTTTGTTTGTATAAGCATGTCCTCACACAGGGTCCTTTGCACATTCTCTATAAAAGAAGCCTGGCTGATTATATGCTTGCAGATGGAAAAATAATTGGGAGTGTTGCCAATATATGACAGATGTGTAAAGAGAGACTGGAAAGAATGTTGAAAGGAACTGAACTGAACTGAATAATGGAATCCTAGAACCTGTTATCAAAGACTATGCGGCACTAATTCAAAGTTACATGACTAGCAGTGGAACAGAAATGGGAAGGAAGAAACGGTGAATGGCATGAAAAGGTAAAAACACAATAAAACAAAGATGAGACACTATCCAGATAAGAGACAGCTTAAAAAAATTAATAAAACCTAGGAAAGTATAAAACTAAATGTTGTGCAAAGGACCAATATGAGTTAAAAACAAATCAGACGGTCCACAGAAAAGGTTCGACACTCACTTAAATATCTGCTAAAAGAAGGGTATGGCCAAGACAAAATAGAAAGGAAATGACTGGCAATGAATGTCACTATAAAGAGGGCAATCGAGAACATGACAAACTGAAAAGGTCGTGTCAGGACCTCCAGACATCAAATGGCCACAACCAATCCTGAGATGTGCCAACACCATCTCTGCTAATACAATTGCTACGATCCCTACGTTCCACATACAATCAATTGTTGTCTAATTGGTTTCTGGGAACATAATCTGACTGTACAGCAAGGATGGCCTACACTCACAAAGGCTAACAAATACTCTGGTCCAAATGCAAGAACAAGGCTTGAGCCAGAGTTGGGGCTAGAACCCAAAGGCAAGAACAAGGCTTGAGCCAGAGATGGGGGTAGAACCCAAAGGCAAGAACAAGGCTTGAGCCAGAGTTGGGGGTAGAACCCAAAGGCAAGAACAAGGCTTGAGCCAGAGATGGGGGTAGAACCCAAAGGCAAGAACAAGGCTTGAGCCAGAGTTGGGGCTAGAACCCAAAGGCAAGAACAAGGCTTGAGCCAGAGTTGGGGCTAGAACCACTCTTAAATCGGGCTTGAGACATGCCTGCCAATAACCGTTATGCTGACACAAGGCTTGGGCTTGGTGCAGGCGAAGCCAATGCTGTCAAGTCCACGTTGCCTCTGAGTGGGCTTGAGTTAGACTTAAGTTTTGAGAATCTATTATTTAACAATTATAAAGGGTAGATTTACTTATAAAACAATGAATACTTTATCAACATGCCCCAGCATTGTACAACAATAATCAGTGGACGTGAGATCATTGTCAAAAATAAATTGAATTTACACAAAATGCTTGGCCATTAGTATTGACTGCATTTTGTAAACCTGTATAATTTTACTACATTAACCCCTAACATGCATGAGACATTATGTAACGTCCGTGCGTGAGGAGGTGGGTGACGTTACGTAACGTCCGGCCATTTTCGTCATAATTTATTGGTGAAATTGGGTGATGAGGCATCCTTGTCACCTACTGACTCGGAAGAGCTAGAACTCACCATAATGTCACTGAAAGCCGGCGGTAAACTGATTCTAAACAGGGGCAAACCGCGCGAAAAAAAGCTAGTGTGACAACTGGGGAAACGAGTGTTTCCTATTAGCATAAACTGCTTGTGAGAGGAGAGCGCAGATTTACAGTTCTGAGCAGTCAGAGCGCTGCCATATATCACAGCCAGGCTGGCCGGGCCGTGGTGGGGGGGGAGGGGAAAATGCGATACTTGGCAACAACGGAGGTCAGTAGTACAAAGGTAAAGTATGCCAATTGTAGCTAAAGGGTGGTGGTACTGATAGACAATACCAGCTGGAACATCCTTGCCCGCGTTTATTCAAAATTAACTCAAATCGCAAACGCGACGATCCGCCGTTGTGTCCTTTTTGGCGAGCGTCGCAAACGCGACGACCCGCACTTCAGGGGTTAAGAGGTTATTTCAAGCCCGTTAATCCAATGTACTATGACTAATAGGCACTCATAAAACAGCTGTCATATCCTACACAAAATGCCACCCCTTGTGCAATGGACTTGTGAATTCAATTGTGCCTGTGTGAAACATGGACATACTGGTCTGTGGAATGCACAAAAATAAAAACTTCCTTCATATCCACCGCCACACAACATCACCATTCATCACCAATATTACACCTAGGTTTCCATTATATAACACTGTTTTACTGTACAGTACTATCATCACCACCACCATTACTAGCCACACCATAATCACCACTCTTACCAGCATCAATCAATCAATCAATCATTTCCTGTGGCACCCCACGGGATGCATAGGGCCTCGATGAACTCTCTCCATTAATATTTGTCTCTTGCCATCTCCTTCAGGTCCCACCAACACTCCTCTCCTACTTCTCTTTACCAGCATACAGCAACAAAAAATGTCATTTAAAACAAACCTTTGCTAGTACAGTTACCAACATTACCAAAACTACTAGCTACCATAATGGCTAAAACAACTGCTGTACTAGATGCATCCGCCACCACTAGCAAAACCACTACCAAAACTACATGTATTACCAACTACTGTTACTATCACCTACCATCACAAATTTCAACTACAATTAATTACCACTGCCTCTACATTAACCGCCAATCAAAAGGGGAATCACCATGAATGCTGCAGCTTCAATTTTATCCATATTGTAATCCAAACCCTGTAGTTCGAGTTGCATGAATGATCCTTTGGTGATCTTTCAATCTGGGGATATACAAACATTAGAAAAGCCAATCAGTAAAGTTGTTATCCCTCACTATATCAAACCTCGTTAATCCAAATTTCAGCAATACCGACCCCTGTAAGCCTACCACATAACTTTCAAATACAATGACCTAGGCCTAATGATCGATTTATCGAGGTAACTAAGCCGCCTCCCCAAATGAAAGGCATTTTTTTTTTTTTTTTTTTCAATAATGATAAAAAATATTTAATACAGCATCCCCTCCTTTTACAATGATGTTTTTGAAGCAATCTATCCCATAAAGATTTATTATTTATCAAGTCATTAGTAACAAGGGTTCAGTGGGATACATTTTTGGCTAATGGTCATCCTCTGAACAAAGTCTAAAAACAGTTTCCACTTCACCTAAACTGCTTGTTATTTTACCTCATTTGCTGCTTACCACCAAAAATACATCTAAAAATAAGTTTCTACCTGTTTATCTATCTACTGCCATATGCCTCAATCCCATATGGGGTGGCCAAAAACAAACTGCCTCCATGTCATCGCCCTGTCCCCCACCATTCGACTACCCTCCCCCCAGCTCACATCCCCCTCTCTCATATACCTCTCCACTTAATCCCTCTATCTCATCCTCAGCCTCCCCCTCCCTCTCCCCCCTTCCACCTCACTCATATTCACTCTCCTCATTATTATCTTGCTCTCCACATGCCCAAACCACCTCAATGTACTTCTCTTAACGTTTTCTATCACATCCACACCACAATGCTCTTTCACTAGCTACCTCATTTGTCAGTCTGTCTCTCCACGTAACTCCACATACAGCACTCCTCTCAAGTAACTCATTTCCACTGCTCTCACTCTCGACTTGAGTCCCAGCAAGGTCCATGCTTCATTTCCATTCATTAGTGTTGGTATCACGATACTATCGTGCAGCAACTTCTTAAATTCCATGCTCACTTCCTAGTTTCTTATCACTGCTTTCAAAGAACCACCAACCTTTCTTTCATGCTGTACCCTTTCAAGCACTTCATCCTCCAAATTTCCATCCTTACTATTCACACTAACCAGGTACAGGCCATCCCCATTATAAAGATGAGATGCATTTAGGAAAACCCATCAATGAGCCTGGGTATCATTAAACGGGGACGTTATACAATGCATGGGGATGCGTTTGGGAGCCTTGGGATTCTCCCCCCCAGTCAAGTCCAAAACCCACCCACTGAGTCCAAAAACAAGTTTCTAGCTCAACTAAACCCAAAAAATAGCTTTACAACAAGCTAAACTAAGCCTAAAAGCAGTTTATAACTCACCTCAACCCAAAAACAAAATCTGAAAATCACCAAAAATGTCAGAAAAATAAACCAAACAGTAAGGTACTCTGTATCTAAAAATAACAGAGTTCACTCCACCTCTAATACACATTAATCTAAGTCTATAAACAGTCTATAAATCAACCTAAACACAAAATTTAAGTCTAAAATAACATCAAAATTGGTTTAAAAAACAAAACCCATTGGATAACTAAGGACTGGCCATCAACAGGCAGGGAAGGGTGTTATTTACATTGCTAAGTGGATAACATATAGCAATGGATCATATAGCTGGGAATACCTATACTTAAATGCACTCACATTTTCCATTTCCTCAACATCCAACCTCACTGTACATCCAGTGACTTCATATCTCTCTAAGATCATAACTTTACTCTTCCCTACATTTAACTTTAGATTCCGTTCCTTACAAACTCTCCCAAACTCATTCACCAAGCTTTGCGGTTCTCATTTGTCTTTACTTAACAATACACTATCATCTGCATACAACAATATAGGAAGTTTCCAAACACTGCCCTCTCTCATTAGGGCCACTCCAACATCCACTGCTTTACCTTGTATCTCTTTAATAATCCCATCCATATACAGATTAAACAACCATGGAGACACACATCTTTGTTTCAATCCAACATTCAGACAAAAATTCACTAAGTTCACTACCTACACGCACTACAGCCTTAGCACCTTCATACATACTCTTCATGGCATTCAACAAAGTCCCATTTACTCCATTCTTAATATTTTCCACAATCCTTGTCCATCCACTCTGTCTTATGCTTTCTCCAAATCCAAACAAGTTTCCAACTCACCTAAACTGGTATAGGAAGATATTTTAATCCACTGCATTTCTCTTGTTTCTTGATCTCCAACACCACACTATTGTTCCATCAATGACACTAACATACCAGAGAGTGATGAGTGCAAAGGCCATCTCTGAACCAAAAAATTACTGTAGATTTGCATGAGAGTGACTGTATAAGCAAAAACTGTGAACATATATCTACCATTGAGACAAGACCTATCTATCTATCTACAGCCACATGCTTTGGTCCTGTAAGAGATGGCTAGAAACAAACTGCCTCCAAGTCGTCCTGTCCCCTGCTAATACGGTGCCTTTCCCCCAACTCACCCCCCTCTCTCATATATCTCTCCACCCCATCCCTCAATCTCAGCCTTGGTCTCCCTCTCCACATCCCCCCTGCACCTCACATACACTTTCCTCATTAGTCTCTCAATCTACATCCTCTCCACATGGCCAAACCACCTCAATGTACTTCTCATGATGTTTTCTATCACATCTACATCCACACCACAATGCTCCTTTACTTCCTCATTTGTCAGTCTGTCTCTCCATGCAATTACACGCTCCTCTCATATAACTCATTTCCACTGCTCTCACTCTTGTGTCCATCCAACAAGGTCCAAGCTTCACTTCCATATGTGATAGTTGGTATCACAATACTGTATTATCATACAGCATCTTTTTTAGTTCCATGCTCATTTCCCTATCTCTTAACACTACTTTCAAAGAAACAGTTACCTTTCTTCCCTCCTGTACCATTTCAAGCACTTCATCCTCTAAACTTACATCCTTACTCATCACACTACTCAAGTACTTAATTGGACTCAAATTTTCCAGTTCCTTACCAACCAGCCTCATTCTGCATTCAATGGCTTCATTTCTCTGGAAGACCACAACTTTACTCTTTCCTACATTCACCTTTAGATTTCATTTCTTCCATACTCTCCCAGGCTCATTCCCCAAGCCTTGCAGCTCCCCTTCATCTTCACTTAACAATACAGTATCATCTGCAAATTAATCACACTGTCCTGGCCGAGATTCGATCATGGGCCCTCGAGCTTCATAGAGGCGCGCATGTAACCACTGGGCCAAAGAGAGGATCCCCGCTTTGCCTCTATGCAACACGGGCTTTTATACACCCCATTACATCACTTTTCTCCCCTTGGTGATCATTTTGGTCAGTTTCGAACACAAGTGGTAGCGTAGCGCACTGGAGGCCACCAATGGGGGTGCTGCGGACCACACCGGACAGCTCACCCCCGGGATGTAAGGCTTAAGATGCTGTCAACAACATCACTGCCCGCTAAGCCTTGCCTCACATCCCACCACTGCCACCAATGTAATAATGGAACTGAAACTCAACAACTTAATCACACTGTCCTGGCCGAGATTTGATCCTGAGCCCTCGCGCTTCATAGCGGCGCGCACATTACCAATGAGCCAAAAAGAGGATCCCTGCTTTGCCTCTAAGCAACACGGGCTTTTATACACCCCATTACATACAAAGGATCCATCAACAAGCAAGGAAAATATTATTACATACCAATAAGGGACAGGTTAGGTCAGCACAGAACAGGTTAGGTTAGGTTTGGATAAATAAGGCTGGGTTTAAGTTATGAAAATTTGGGTTAGGTTTTGATACATAGGCACTGATAAGGGTAATTTTGTTAAAAAATGTTGTTCTGAGATGGCATCCATCTGTCTTCGCACACACGATGGTGTCTGTCTGTAAACAAACATTGGTTTATTAAGTTTTTCACCACTTAAAAAATGAAAAACATTGAAACTTCAAAACACAATCAGAAAATACTTAATGAATCCCATGAAGAGCTAAGGTTACGGAAAAAATTGAGGGAAACTGCAAAACACAGTGGTCCTATGTCTCTTTTACCATTTATTTATAATTCCACAAGAACTTGAGAAGTGCAAAAACAATGCCATTGAGGAAGTCATTTGTGAAGAATATTAATAACTGGCAGCAAAAGTTTACCACTATCTTCTGAGAGTGGTTTTGTACGCCAAAACAAAAAATGTTTACAAATTTTTTGAGCTGAAACTCAATATATACCAAAATCCTGTCAGTGTCACAACAATAATAAAGTTGAAACATAAAGAAAAGTCCTCTAGTCTCCTCTCGCTCTCCTGGATGTATAACTACAAAGTTAATACATGATATTCATCTTACCGGTGACATGTGTGTTACGCTGCAGGTTCTTCTACCAGTACATGAGACCATCCTTGGGACAATAATCCCAACGTTCTTCTTTTAGCCTCTCGAAATATATAACCAGGACCAGCTTCACAGGGTGGTATTCACTTTACTCATAATGCTGAAGAATTGCAACCAAACACAAGCTTCCTGTCACGCCAAAACGCTGACGAAACTTGTCTGACTGAAGACTAAATGTGCAAGTTTGCTGTTAGAACTCCCGCCACCCCAGGTTACCCCTTCCTCATACAGATAACAGTTTGTTTGCTACAGCTTAGCGCATCGATGACGATGAGGGACTTGCTCGTCAATCATTTTTCCATGCTCCTCAGCTTCCCCACGTAATAAAAGGTACTTATTGATAATGTAATATACACTGACGAATTGAATGTGTTATGCCACATCAATAACATAATATACCGCTGTTATAAACAAACTGAAAAAATTCTTGCCAGGACCGACATGCACACAGCTAAAGTTACCACATGCCAGAAAAGTCTACAACCATCTATGCCCGCGAAACTTGAGGGTATAGCAGCATAGGATTAATGAAGAATATTATATAACGTCCTTACAGTTTAATTTTACACAAAACCAAAAATCCAATGGCGATTTAAGCAATGAGAGAAATGTATGTAATTTGGGATGCCAAATTAATCAACAGTAAACAAACCAAAATCAAAATGAGCAAACGAATTCACGAAAAACATGTCAATATATATTAGAATACCTTAACTTATACGAGTATTTTATGAACTCGCATATAAACAGCAACATCATGACGAGTGAAACATAAAGGGTAAAGAAACAGAAAATGAGGAAGAAATTATATCCATTGTAGAAGGATACTGGAAGAAAGTAATGCTAAAAGACAATGAGGAAGAATCCACAGAGAATATTTGGATATATAGAGATAGCAAAGAAATGGGGAATGTAAGGATAGAAAGAAAAGATGTAGAAAAGGCTGTTAAAGCAATCAAGAATGGAAAGACAGGAGGAACAGATGGAATAATAGGTGAACTTATTAAATATGGTGGGGAAAAATTGACAAAGTACTACCAACACAATCTTCAGACAAGAATGCTTACCCTGTCAGAGAGTTCACAAGGCAGCAAGCCATCAATAATTATGAGATAACTAGAGATAAGACGGTGCAGAGCCGTCAAAGATGAAATATCCACGTAAATCACTTGCTCAGCAGATAGGTATTTATCTTGTCTAAGTATACTGCGCAAATTACAGCAATGGCTAACATAATTACCAGTAGCCTACAATTTACTTCACCACCGACGTTCAGACTACCGTATTAGTTCGTTCTTCACCCAGATTACTAGCTAATTATATTCGTACTTCATGGATCACCAGATTTACCTGGTGCAACGACCGTATTCATTAAGCTACTGCTGTTCTTTTAGGTAGGAAACTCTGTACTCATATGGATGACAACTTAGCGCCACGGAATTTCCACAAGAGGGGAGATTATGAAGCTGCATCCACCAATCTCCACATTTCTGTATAGGTGATGAACAACTGGGACGGGGGTGGGGTGGGGTGGGGGGAAGTAACTTGGGTATTCTGTCACATGATGCAATACCCACAAAGTCGCGCTCGCCGGATATCTCAGCTACCCTCGCTAGAATATTCCTTGTGTCTCTCCTTTTATAATTTCGTTTCACTTTGGATAGCATATTACTTACCTAATAAAACAGTTCATCAAAACACATCCCCACTGCACTATAACCATTACACCTACTACACCCATGCTCACAAGTATATAAATGAGTACTTTTCTGCCTTACTCCCACCACCCGTCAAATTCCCATCTCATCCCCTCCATTTCTTAGCTCACAACACCCATTTCATTATCACAAATGGCAGTTTCGTGACCAAAGGCTGGTCATGCAGTCGGCGAACGCCCTTTAGTTGCATATTTTACGCAGCGATGTAGTTAAAGGAAGTAACTTATAAGGTGGAAAAAATAGGTATACGATGAGCCAATAAAAATCACTGAAATGGTTTCCGGGCTCCTGGCCTTTGGTTCCTTCTTCCTTGCATTAAAAAAAAAAAAAAAAAGCAACAACAACGAGAAAGTAAAGCACAGCACAACGTTGTATCCAACTTTCCTCCAACCCCAAAATCTAAGTCTAGTAATACCCAATGTGTCATTATATTTTCGCAAACGTTACAAGCCAGCTAGTCTTTGTAAGCAGGATATACAATCACCACACAAAAGAGGTTGCTTTGAGAAGGAAAAAAATATTAGAAAGTGGGACGGGAGAATCAATATGTCACCCTACCAGTTGTAAGTTTTAGTGAAGAATCGGGTGAAGAAGGGCGACGGAAGGCCCAGTACAGGAAAGGGGGAGCGGGAGGGAGGGAGAGATGGGGTAGGGGGGGGAAGGTGGATGGAATAGGTGTCACGTATACGGAAGGGGAAATACTAGGTGAAAGGAAGGTATGGGGGACAAATGAACCAGGGGAGAAAGAAGTTTTACCCGATGGAAAGAGAAGGCACGATGAGCTGTTAAGCGGAGGGGAGAAAGCCGGGTAATTCGCTGCCCACTCTCGCAATGCCACGTCGCCTAAGTCAAGGTGGTGGATGGTAGCGGCGCAGTACACTGGACATGCTCAGACATGTCTGTATGTACGCGGCAAAGTGTCCGAGGTACGTTCCACGGCAGGATATCTATCTTTATACATATAAATAAATATTAAACTGCATATATTATACATAATACTAAACGACATTGCGTATAAGACATGCGGTTGAGAGCGAGAGAGCGAGAGAGAGATACGTTCCGCTGGCAGTTACCATAGGGATGATAAAAAAAAAAAAAAAAAAGGATGGATGGATGGTTACACGATTGGATGGATGGTATAATTATATCTCGGATCGATGGATGGACAGTTTAATGAATGAATGGACTACGGTAGGATATGCAAGTGAACAAGAAAAATAAGTCAACAAAATCAATGAGTATGCCACCATAGGCTTTTGTAGCACTTTTTCCTTACCCATATTCCATTCACTGTTACTATGTACTCTTTTTACTGTACGCCAAGATTTTCGTCCTTTTGCAGAGAATCTTAATGCTCGGTGGCAGAAAAATACAATATTATACAGCTCTACGTCCTTTCCACAGTTTATCTTTATCACATTAACTTATCATAACAACTAAACATTCAATGTGATGGCAATTTTAGACCAATTTTGAGTAAAACAGTTAGCGTAAAATTGCCATACCACCATCTTGAATGCTAAAGTGTAATACGATTAACGAGCTACAGGAAATACGCTGCAAGAGAACGAAAACTTCCGCCTAATTAACGTGATTATCAGTACGGCTACTCTGCACATTACGCCCTTAATTATCTATAACATGTCGCTTAAATATCGACATATTCTGCATCAGTTACATACAGGAGCATAACGAATTACCTCACTAATACTGATCTTCGGTAGGGCCTTTCATGGTCAAAGGAAGGGGGGAGGGTGGCAAGGTGGGACCATTAAGCCCTATTTTGAGGGGCCCATTGCAACACAGTGTAGGCATAAAATAATCCGAAATTTCAAATGGAGGGCAATGGGGGCCACGGATTGGACTAGGGATGACCAAGCCCCCATTTCATCCCCACCCCCCTAGATACGCCACTGACTACGGCTCCGCGTCCTTTCCATGGCACTTTTCTTTGTGACTAGCACCATATTCAACTGTTAATCTATTGCTACAGCTCGAAAATCAAGATGGAGGGATGGTAATTTTCCGCACTGGTAACGAGAAGCGGGTATAATAACATCTACAGTACACTACGAATGAAGCATTTTCTGTATGCGTCAGACATTTATCATGGTGGAGGGGGGGGGGATGCCGACAAGTTTATCTCTATTGCGAGACGTGAGGTGCAGCCACAAACAAATGGCTTCCACTAGACTCCCCCTCCCCTCATATACCTCCACTCCATCCCTCCATTTCATTGCAGCCACAAACAAATGGCCTCCACTATATTCAACCCTCCTCCATGTATCTCCATTCCATCCCAACTCATCCTTGGTCTCCCTCTCCCCTTCCACCCCACTAACATACAATACACTCCTAGTCAGTCTCTGATTTTCCCTCCTCTACATGACTGAAATACGCTAATAAGGAATATAACTCTCTTATTTAGAAGTATATCACGAACAGAATAAATTCGTCTGGAAACAGAAAGAAAATTGACACCTGGATTTTACATTATTTTTATTTATATTATTATTATTAGGCTATTATTAATCATTATTATTATCATTGAAGTTTCCTTCATGGATATTCAAGTAGACTAGGCATTTATGAACTAGCTAAAATACAGGTAACGTAAATTTGCTGAAACGGTAGTTTTCACTTGACCCTGAGAATCTGATCAAGTACTTACTAATATTTTAGACATCAGACGATTTTACTCTGCTTGTGGGAAAATCTTCGACCTGGGAAAGTTAAAAATAGATCCTCCGTGAAGACATATCCATTAAAACTGAATAATGACGTCGGGAAGTAACAAAAGTAACTTGAGCATGACATTTCGAGCTGAAAAAAAAAAAAAAAAAAAAAAAAAAACCTAGGGGAAGAAATCAATAGGACAAACGTAGATCAACTGTACAGGGTCCGCCAAAAGTACTGTAAGGATTTCAATGTGGAGAACAAAAAACATCAGTAAGGCTTTAATCAGATTTTAATGTGAATCTAGAATACCGTATTTAATTTTTTTTTAAACAAAAATATTCCATTATCGTCCTCAAGCTGATCGATTCCTTACTGTTTTATGGCCCTTACAGTGAACTGAAATTCCTAAACTACCTTTGGCTAACCCTGTACCTTGCATGATACAATTTATCTTTATGGGACAAAATACAACAACTTTTCGTATCAATGAATAAATACAATTACTACTTATTAGCCCTATTAGACAATACTCTTTCAAAGCGATCAAAAGAACGCAAAGCAAAATGTTTACAACCAACATAGCTATAGATGGAATAATAATAATAATGAGATCATACTAATTAAGCTATATTACCGCTCTGTTTTTCTGCTGTTGATCATTTTAATGCAATGATGCCCTTTCCTTATTATTCGTGCTGTCTCCAGGCCGTTTTATTCTGATTAGGTGAAACTTTTCGAACTGAAGAAGTTTGATGCAGATTTCATAAACTCAGTACTTGAAAGCTCTCCTAATCTGAATAAAGTCGTCTGGTAGATGCAAGAATTGTGCAAAAAATACCCCTTCACTTTAATGTACCCTAGCAATTTTCATTCCTTCGATCGCCACATGACTTTATTCGATTCCGCAATTCTTACTGAAGGTGTTGATGGAGGGTATACTGTATTTAACTCCAGATTAACAAGTTTCTCATGAGCAACATCGTTAAGTAACTGCATGAAGAGCAAAACGTATATGTTCTGTGACTGAAGGAATTCGTCTGACCAGAGTTGACACGAACGTTGTGATTAATGTTGACGTTCAAAAATGTCCTCAGTAAAACTTTTAATACCTTCAACCCGATGATGTATATACTATATAACGTAACTCTGCTATCTCCAGACAATTTTATTTACCCAAGGAGTGCTTGGGAAATAAAGGGGTTAGATACAGCCTTCATTCACGCCATCATTGCAACGCGAATGCCTGGATAAACATACGTTGTCGTGGTGAAGGGCTTTAAACATTAGCTGTATCACTTCAGGAGTACTATGTTGCCTGAAACCACGAAATATGAGGAAAACAAATATGACACATACCTGTCTCTAATGATGCCTTCCGCGCCTCCTTGTAATTGAGTTGCCAGATACCGCTACACTTGCTTTAAATACCCGTCAGAGTACCGCTACAGACGTATGTAAAAAATGCTAAAATTTTTAGAGTATTGTGTACATGGCACAAACCTCTAAAATACAGCTAGCTATAAAAAAAACTATCTAGATCCAGGAGGAATAAATAAATATGCAATCCTGTCACTAGCAATACAAATCACGAGACCAGTCGGCACTGCTTTGAGAGCCTCAACCCTTCACTGCAATAACTTAGTTTACTGTTGCTACCTCCATCTGATTTTACTCAAGAACTGCGTCTAGCATTGAAGGGGTTAATGAAGGTAATATACAACCCCTTTAGGTCAACGAATTCCCTTCTTAACATCATGCACCACGAAACCGTAACTGAAAATAAAAATTAATTCTCAAGTTCCACGGACTAAATCAAGCAACTTATCACAGCTTGGTGAACTGACTTTAATTAGCAACTTAACATAAACGCAAAAAATCTCGAATGCTTTTCCGATGCGAAACAGATTATTATTGATGCGCTTCTCTATGCACTCATTGCCTGTGCACTTCCTTATGTACTTCACATCATACCTCTATGTTTCTCAATCTGCCTTCCATTCACGATACTCTGGGCGCCCACACTTACTTGTAGATACCGTAATGAAATCTGTTAATTGTAGTCAGGATACCGTCACGAGTGTTATACACACCCGCAAGCAACAACACCTTCTGCCTCCAGAACACTGTTGGCAACTGCCAGGCAATTTCACAAACATCAATAAACTTCTTTTCAAATATTACAAGATAAAATGCTAAACTACTTGGAAAATCGCTAAAACTCCAAATGCCCTAAGGTAAGGCAAGATCTTTTTCTTTTTTTCCCTTAAACAGACTGCCGCTATATGGTAGCAATATAGCTACCCGTTTTGGCAACAGCAATGCTTGCATGGTGCAATACTCGCAATGTTCCCCTACAAGAATTATTGAATTGAATTGAAATACGAATCATTTTCCACTACCATTGCTTAGCTCTATCAAATAAGTATGTCTATGGCGGAACTGGTTAAGTTCGCTATGTAATATAAATGGCAATTGCAGAAGGTGACGCAAGCTTCCCGAATAGTCATACGTAGCTCACACGATCGAGACGTGTGCAGAATGGTGATATCGCCGTTTATTGTATTGAAATATTTATTGAAATGATATATTTATTGTTTATTGTAAATGAAAATAAAAACAATAGATTTGGTGATTGCAATTATCAAAATCCTAAAGTATCTATCTATACAACAGAAAAATGAATAAAAAAATAATCCATATACCAGATCCACTCACTAAAAATCTGTTAACAGTTGGACTTCAACACACACACACACACACACATATATATATATATATATATATATATATATATATATATATATATATATATATATATATATATATCTGACATTCATAGACACCATTACATCCCTCTTTTCTTCCGTTGGTGATTATCTGGTGAGTTTCGAACACGCATGGTAACGTTGCATCCACTGGTAACACCAGAGGCCACTACTGGGGATGCTGCGAACCAACGTCCATTGAGTACGAACATCATATTGCCAGCCTCCTCGTCTCACATCCCACACCGATGCCAACCAATGCAATAACTGAAATGATACTTATAGTATGGTCAAGATTCCATCCCCAGCCCATGTGCACGCGCACGTTACCACCGAGCCATGCAGAGGATCCCCCTGTTTGCCTCATGGTAACGCTGGCATTTAGAACGTTATGAAAGGGATCCAACTGTTAATTAGGTCTATGCACATAACTGGTCTCATTGTTCTACCCACCACCTTCTTTTGTTATATTAGCACTCTGTACCTTTTACAATAAATATTTCAATTAAATTAAATTCCATGTACTTCAGTATCTTATTCTTTCCTTCAATAAAAGTTTGAAGGTCACCCCTTGTCATAATTTTTCGGTTCTTGCTTATGCACAACACTCCTTTCTGTTTCTCCATTCTTAAACCACAGCACTTTCTCCTGTATAGTCTCTCGTTACGTCCCACTCCAGATTTTTATATCCTTCCGGAAACGTTTGAATTAACTACTTGTCTATGAGTCAATGCTGTGATGCTAAGTCGAAAGATGACCACAGAACAGAATTTTCTATCATGTAAACACTCACAGGTTTGCAGGGTAGTCTTGATGTAAAAACAAACCAACTACAGTACAGTAGCACATTTGGGTTTGGCAAGCTATCAGGGCCACCAACACAATCTAAATCTACATTGCTCCCTTCCTATAGTGCTTCCAACAGGGAAGCACATATGATCAAGAGGGCAAATACCCCATCTGAGAGGTTCTGGGCTGCTCCCAGACTGATCATGAGACCTTTGGGCAGGGTCTCATTACTCTTATCTGTTCAGATCTGTAACTGAAATACTGTAGGAATCTCCATTCACCTGTAAACAGATGGTCGTGTGTCAGTCTTGTTGAATGTCTGTTGGGTGCTTTCCCTGTCAGTCACGCAGCATCATCTTGCCGAGTCTATGTCCATGTGCAGTAAGGAACTTCATTTATCCTGTGGCCTTTTCCCTTGTGCCCTTGGTTTACCAGCTCCCAAGGCATCAGTGACCTCTTCACCCCCTCCTTCACATTCCTAATCTCCCTAGACATTTGCAAACATAACCTTTACACCTCATTCACTTTCCTCTCAGTCCAGCTTTATTATTTCCTTAATATCAACCCCACCTCCAGCCAGATCCTCAGCTTTAATACTGCCCTCAACTTATCTTTAAACTCAACCTCAACCTAAGTCAGCCTTAACCTATCATTCAGTGCCCTTCCATCCCTGGTCCACCTCTTCTGGCTGGAAGAAACCACCATCTGGATGCAAGAGATCTGTTGACTAACCACTTAACACCCACAGGACCATTTTTCGTTAGTCAACATTGTCCCTAAAGTAATGTTCTCATAGTACTAACCTGTATTTGTGTTATCGTGCTCATCATCCATTCTCTTTCTCATTGTCACCTACTGTACATCACAATCTACAATCACAATGTTGTTGATCGCACAAACACTGAGTGTTAATTCTTTTGTCATTATGTTCATTATGTTTTTCTGTAGCCTATAGTTCTGTTCTGTTTCTCAAGTAACCTGTATGTTGTGCAGTGTTCATTAATTCAACTAGCTGGTTCTCCCTTGGTGTGGACCTCAGACACCTAACATTCAAGATCTACACTTTGCATCCATACAGCACAGTCTGCACAACTACATACAGTACACATTAATGCCCACCTTCTTTTATCCTATAGCTTATTTCTGGTCCTGAGATCTATCTGCTGCCATGTTTGACTCCAAAACTCTTAAAAAGTTTTACTTCCTCCAAATCTTCCTAATTCTGATGCACAATCATACTGTTTTGCCCCATTTCTTGGTTCTATTTTATTACCATGCTCTTCCTCACATTCAGTCGCAGTTTCCTCCTGTCACAAACTCACGATACTAACTGATCAAGTTAACCTAATGGATCTGCAACCAACACTGATCAAGTAAAAAATACAGTATATCTGTATCTACAGTACTATACTTCCCAGCCTCTCTATCCCAGCATACCTTAAAACTTCCCCGTTTCCCCATGACCCTCACATCTACTCAGACTAGGCCATCCATGATCATTTTGAACAAACATGGTAACACAACAAACCCTGATACAACCTCACCTTCTGCTCAAAGCACTCAGCATCTTACTTTTCCATTCGATTACATGCACTACTCCTTCAACAAAAATTCTTCACCACACCAGTTTCCCTCCCACCCCACAAATATGTAACTGATACTGTTATTGAATAACACTTGCAAAAGCCAGACTACAGACATGTCAAATTTGCTTAATATTCATTCAATTGCTTACAAGGATCTGTGACAAACAGCCTGACCCACTTGAAACCGTGAACCTCCACACACACTGTTGTTCTTGTTCTTGCTGAATAACCCCGGTCTGTCTGGCCAAGCCGATCCATCAACTGCAGGCAAACAGCAGCCTCTGAAGGGCCATTCCGTGCAAAGAACCGATGTATCCTTATGGCAGACAGTACCTCACTACAACAAGGCATGGGGACGAGTGAGTGAGGTTTCATCCCGCATTTGTGTCTCTCCACCCAGTAGACACAGGCACCATAGCTGGTTCCACATCACCCCATAATTTAGTAACTGTATATGATTACCACCCAGCATTGTACAGTAAATGGTTTCCTGGATTACAGGCTTGTGATGGTAAAATAGGAAGAGAGGAGGGCAGACACACAAAAAAAGGAAGGCAAAGATGAAGGACAAAGTAGGCAGCACTAAATCAAGTGAAAGAATGCTGGCCACCACTAATTACCACCAGTGCACACAGTGTTGAACAGCCATGTGAAATTGTACCAATTTCCTTATGTTATTTAAAGGGCTGATATAAAACTTCATTCGGCCAGTAATTTCAGTATCTAGTGATGAATAATTTGAGAAGGCCTCCCTCGTTTTACCTTTGGGTTACGTAGCAGGAAATCCAGTCAGATAACAATTGACTGTATATTGAACATTATAACAGATTCAATGGAGCTACATTTCTAGAAATGGTCAACCGCACAACATAAGTATAAAAATGAGTTTCCATCTTGCCTAACCTTTTCTTTTCTTTCTTTCTTTTAGTTATTTCACTTCACTGCATTTTATTTGCTGTTTTAACTCCAGCACCACATTATTGTTCGATCACTGACATGCTCAATAACCATCGAGATGGCTGAGTGACGGCCAGATGGTACTCGACTCAAAATGGTGTGGGTTCTGCTCACATACACTGTTAGCCATTTTAGAACAGACAAGTGGCTGTAGGTTTCCATGTCAGGCACTGCTGAGCCCTCATAGGGGATTGCAGATACTGTATTAGGAAAAATGGCAGATGTACATGAACTGCTGAGGCTTTGTGGGAGATCATAGCAAATGTATAATGGCAATCATGTTTTGAAAAATGGTGCCAAAATCTTACGATTGTATAAAAGAATGAACACATTATATTTAATTGTAAAACATGGGAGAACTGTATTTATAATACAATAAAACCTCCTCATAATTATCCAGCAGCAAAGGGTGCTTCAAGAAAAACAACACATATGGGAATTTAGTTTGTATCTCCAGTTTCCTTCATGTCTATCATTCCTTTTCTGTGTCTGTCTTTCTCTCTTCCTATTTCTCCCACCCTTCCTGTCTCTATTTATTATTCCTCTCCACTTCAGATGGCTCTACACTGAATGACATGCCAAGTGGTTTTCTGTAACTCAGGAAACCATTTACAATTCTGGGTGATAACCGTATAGCCAAAATAAGGAGTGATATGGGGCCTACTATGGTGCCCCTGTTAAAATACTGGGTGAAAATACAAATGCAGTGTCCACATATGACTAAACCTCCACATTAATCCCCATGCCTTGCTTTGGTGAGGCACTGACAGCTGCATGGGGACACTGGTTCACTGCAGGGGGCAGCAATGCAAGGGCAGTTGCTTGCTTGCAGCTGATGGGTCTGTTCAGTCTGACAGAGTCTGGTAGCACAGAAATAATACAGTACCAACTTATAAGCATTTTCTTAGTTATAAGTTACAAGGCCCTCATATTTATATATGTATGAAAGTAGCCAAACACTGCTTCTTCTTAAGCCTCTCCATAAACTACTGTATAAAGATGCTCACATTTTTGTAACTCACCATTTATAAGTGGATTAAAACTTACAAACAGATCCCTAAAATATCAGTAGTAACTATCAGTTAAAATATCAGCAATATACAGTAAAAGCTCGATTAACTGGCATCCGATGCATCGGCACATCTGTATAACCAGAACACAAATTCAATCCGGCATGGGGTCGAAAAAATTTCACATACCGGTCGTCGCTGATTCAAATTGCCCTTCCTTCCACTTCTTCAGCTCCTGACCTTGTTCCTTCCACTTCTCCTCCACTGTCTGAATCCTCATCTCATGATCCTGATGATCCCCCTATAATTCTTGATTAGTTATGTACAGTACAGGATAAAGTAGTGTATGCAGCTAGGTTTTCAATATTATTTTGGCCTGTAACATATGCTAAATTTTTCTTTATATAATTTTTAGCAATGTTTTCTGGTTTGTGTTCAGTCCCAAGTTTGGTCCTATTTCATTTGTCTGACCTCCCATAACATTCGGGTATCCGGAAAATTCAATATCCGGAATGGAAGAATCCCCATGCATTCCGGTTAATTGAGCTTTTACTGTACTCAGTCTTCAATTACTTGAGGGACAAAGAAACTCAAGATAACATAGATATTCATTTGAGATAGCATGTCCCCAATGACAATATAAAATAAATATATATGTACAACACTCAACTGCTTACTAGTTAGGCTAACCTACAGCCATATACGCTTTTAATCTGTAAATTACATACTGAGTTGCAGCTGCCACCCTAACTGATCCTCTTTAATACACTATACATACACTTTTTACATATGTATCACACTTCTCACACACTTACAAATCTTTTACAGGTATAATACACAAGCATGCCACACACATGCAAACTTCTTGGAATTAACTGCAGTTTCCAAGTTTCAGACAGGCAATACACTAGTTGCACTTATAAACACACCTCTCGGTCACTTGACATAGGACACAGTTAGGCAGTGCCACCTACAACACACTAGCCCCAAACGCCACCAAAAGTGGGCAGACATCTGGGATGGATGATGCTGAGTTTCGCAAGCTGGTGTCCAGAGTTCCATTACAATTACATTTCCTGTGTACAATCGCCTAACTCAAACAATGACATGTCTGAAAGGCTAAAACTGAGTACAGTACTGTACACGAGTGACTATGACATAAGCTTGTACCTGCTTGCCTGACCAGCTTACTACACTATCATTACACACATTATAAAAGGTTGCATCTGATTCCCTAACTACATCTTACATACCAGTAATTAACTCAAGGCTAAGCACTACCTTCTAACTCTGACTATATGCAGGAACTCAGATGTACAGCTGATATCTATGGTTATGATACAGACCCTAGGTGCTATAAAACTGACAGTATTTCCCTGCCATGCAGTACAAAATACTAATCTACACATAATTCCCCCCTCCCCATTGGACAGCAACATTGCAGTGCCACATGTATCAAAATATGCCATAATAAATCTAGGGTTTCCTATCCTGAGGGTGAAGCTACGGATCACATACCCTGGATAAAGCACACAAGCCTGGCCTATTCACTGGCACTAAGGACACCAGCTTGCTGATGCTCAACTGGGCTGGATGCTATGGGCAGAGATGGGCAGAGATCACAAATGCGCTATCTTGCGCCCCCTTGGCAGAAAGAACTTTGTGCACAGAGACTAAACACTAACATACAGGGCTGACCTTGTGATTTCCTGTGATACCTTTAGGACATCAACAGGCTTGTGAAAGATCAGTGTGGCAAAGTGAGCAACTATGCAAACAAGATACTTCTCTTAATAGTTTTCCATTATAAGCAGTACAGTGTACATCTAGCTTTCTAAATAGATAAACACCTCCAAAAATCACAAGCTCACCCAACAGTCAGCATTAAAATTTCTGCCACACAAACACGCCAGGGCGCTGAACACTTAAGACATGAACAGCGATCCATTACTTTTCATTTTCTCACACTAAGAAGTTTGGGGAATGATGGCTTGTGACCCCTATACATTAGAAAATGATGAGAATAAAATGCAGAGAAAAAATGGAGAGAAGGAAAGACAACTGCATGAACATGGTGAGCTTAACAATAAGAAGCAAATACATGAAAAATGGACTTAGGGGATGATGGTATCAAATCAAGTAAATACACTAGTGATGAGAAGTAATGATGAAGTTAATGAATGAAATGGATGGATGTATAATGAACTGGTGGGAGTCCGACACAGGTGATAAATGACATGAATTATTAAGTGAGAGTGATGGGGGTGAGGATGCCATTATAACCCTTTCAGTGCAATGACTTCTTTTAATTTCACTACTTCTGAATAATATCACTGAACTTGATAAAGGCCTGCCAAACTTAAAGCTGTATCAAGCCCCTCCAGTTTGAAAAGTTTCCCCAAAGCAAAATAAAATTGCCTCAGGCCAGAAAGAATACACGTATGTCATCCTCTAGCTAAATGATTTGACAGAATACAGTATATGACAAAAAATGTGAGGCTGGGGGTTATTTGCTCATACTCAAGAAATGTTCAGTCAGGAGCAAAAGTTCAACTGCTATTCCACTATGTTCGTCACTTTCCTCCCTAATATGTACCAAAAAGAAACATCCATGAGCAGAAAAAGACAACAATCCTCACTCAGTGTAAGAAAAGATGCATCTATGTGCGGTGAAGCATAAAATGCACAGGAGAAGCATGAAGTAGAACTGGTGAAACATCAGACACACTTTAGTTCTAGATTGTACAGTTACAGCCATCAATATCAATCCATTTCATTATGATAAATCCAGGGTGAGCAATGATCATCAAAACCCAGTACAGAAATCTTAGAAGGCCAACAATCGTCTCTGACTACCGTATAAAAGTTTCACAATTTTAACCAAAAAAGGATTAGTATTTTTGTCCGCAACTGTGCATGTCACACATAATATGCTGTAAAGTGGATGTCTAGTATCAAACAAGGGGGAAAAAAAAAAAAAAGACATCACAGAAGGTACACAGACCCTATCAGCCTAGGGATATCTTTTTCATATTATTTTTTATAACTTTCTCAAGTTTTTGCATAACTCAGGACATACTTTTCAAACTGGAGGGGTTAGACAGAGCATTAACAAACCCCTTCAATATGATAAGCCCTTTTTGAACACTCAGAAATAATTCAGAGTCCATTATTTTACTTATACGATGAACAGTGGCTCGAAAACTATATTTTTGTTATGCAAACTTCACTTGTTTTGATTTTTATTATCTCATCATAGGCCCACAATCACAAACAAACTTAAAATTAACTTCGCCTATCTAGTGTACTGAATAAAATCGTCTGGTAGGAACAAGAATAAATCAACACTGACGTCACCTGGATTCAAAGTGTTAAGACTCCTTGCTATGATAAACTATCGTATACTGCTGGAATCATAAAACCCCAAAATAATCTC
This sequence comes from Coenobita brevimanus, assembly GCF_032717465.1. Taxonomy (NCBI): domain Eukaryota; kingdom Metazoa; phylum Arthropoda; class Malacostraca; order Decapoda; family Coenobitidae; genus Coenobita; species Coenobita brevimanus. Next base: position 1,797,770 of record NC_137002.1, on the reverse strand, counting down.
AAGTCTCTAAATAAATACGATCTTTTATGAGACAAGCATTGATATTACCATTATACATTACATCAGTTATGGGTCAAGTGATATTAAATTTTTCTAACACCATAATCTTCCTTTACATCCATTTACTAACATGCTCATGACTGGGACAGCTCTAGAACTGTAAATCATTCCAGCTAATGCCACACATTTATTTATATTCAACTGAGTCATATGCACCTGAGAGTTAGGTCTACAGTAACAACAAAATAAGTGCCAAGTACAGTATATCCCAACTTCAGTGAATCTACAATATTGCTCTCTTAGTCCTCGGGGTAACCAAAGTCAACAACCTTGTCCTTTCCCACAAGTCATCACATGCAGGTGTTTTGTCAGAGACTCGGGGAAATCATCATCATCACTTCAACATCTTTTCCCACCTAAGAATGCAGGAAAACATTTGGAAAATATCCACCTATAAATTTTACATCCCTCATGTAAGTCAGATTCCAACATGAGGCACTTGGACTACTGATCTTTAATGGAAAATAGGCAACTCCATACAAAGGCTGTGCACTGTCCATTACAAACAAAATACTTCAGTATTCCTCTAACATCCATGGCAAAATGGTAAATTTTCTGCTTTTTTTTCCTTTCTTTTTTACTAGTTAATGCAAAGCTATAATATCTATCAAAAATTCTGAAACCAAAGTTGGAAAGATTAAAAAATTCTACATTCTCTTGAGGCAAGAAACTGGTGACATTGTGAGTTGTATGTTGTGGAAACCATGTTTTGGATTCTCAACATAACAATTACCAGTACAAATTTTTACTGCTTCTTACCATATTATTAACTTAAATTAAAGAGCAATAATTTCTGGAGACAGCGAGTTATGACTACATTGAAAAAATATTTTTTTGTAACATAAATGTCTAAACAAAAAATCACTGTGTTCTTGAAAGTGAGGGGTCTAAAGCAATAAACACTAATCATGTGCCATGTGCCAGAGCATTAAGCACTGTACATTTAACTATGACCACGCTGAAACACAAGCTTCACTGCTACAGTTTTTAAGGGGAAAATATATTACAGGAGGGCTATTTTCCACATGTTACCAGATCATATTTAAAATTAAACAGCACCAAAATGTAACCCATTCTCTAGTGGCATGTAACTACAGATTTCCTATAAAGAGATAAAAAAGGTATGTCCAGAAATACCACTGTAAAAGACTGTTCCACTTCCGACCCTTCAGTGCACATCCTGATCACTTGTTAATGAGTAATATGGTGTGGTACATGAAGTCCTTTCACTACAGCACACTTCTTCCAACATGATGAATATTACTAACCCTGTGTAGTTCAGCTAATTGCTACATGGAGACAGATTGGATGATCAATCTGATCAGTAACCAAGACTCATTCCTACCGCATATCTAAGGCTCAATAAATTTCATGCAACCATATCTCAGCATTCAAGCTGTGTGAGTGGTCCACTATTGCCTGGTAAAAACAAACCAACTACTGTATTGTATCCAAGGATCAGGACTGCTACATAACTGAGGCTCATCAAACTTCATGCAACCTGGTCCTAGTATTCAAGCTGTGAGAGTGACCCAGTTGTCAGGTAGCTACGAACAAACTAACCTGACAATGAACACTTATTCCTAACTCATAATTTAGGCTCGTCAAACTTCCTGCAGCCATAACTTGGTATTTGAAGTTGATGGAATGGCACAGTTCCATCAGGTAAAAACAAACTTCACTCTGACAACAAAGGCTCAGTGAGTTTCATGTCACAGCATTAAATTTGTTGGAGTTACCCAGTTTCGTCAGGTAACAACAAACTGACAATAATAAACTGCTTGACTGAGAAAAATGTAAAACCTGAAATGAGTGGCAAATGAGTATTGGCTGGGGTCAGTGATATGTCCATCTAACACTACTTGGTGGAGATTTTTGTCCTTCTGCAACTGTTTCCCTATATCTCAGTGTCAAAATAAGACAATACTACGACCCTACATCCATCCCTTTGCTCTTTTTCACGACTAGCACCAAGTGTTAGTGTTAATCTCATTACAGATCAGCATTCACGAGAAAGTCATTTTAAGCCAACTTAAAGTGGGTACAGTAAAGTGTAGACATGTATATCCTTCATGATAACATTTAACTAAATACACAAGGATGAAGTTTTAAGTTCTTTGTAGCAGTTGAAAATCTACACATTTTATACAAGTATTTAGCTATACAATCATCACTCACAGATGGGAAACATTTAGCCACAAGTACAATCATTCGATGACCTTTCTTCTAAGTGACCGTAAACAGAACCAAAGTCTAAACTGACACTCATTTTGTTAAAAAAAACTATTATATATCTCAAATTTCATTTTCCCCAACAGCCTCCAGCAAATGTTGGAAAGTAATTAACTGGATTTGGCACTTGGTTTAACTTCCAGTCCCGTGAAAAAATCAGCTGTACCATGGCAAATCCCAATATGGCAATTCCTTATAAGGAAACATGGCACCATTTTTAGATCAGATTACATCAGATTGATACGAGTTATACACAGTGCAAAACCTATAATGCACTGGATGGGTATAAACATTATTGTCTGGTACTGTACTCCACACTTCTCAGCCTGTTCAAAGCATACTCATTTCAGTATTTTCACTGACTCATTCTCTGCCATGGATACACTTTTGTATTTACTCAAACTAGATCTAGGCCATTTTATTCAGCTGAGGGAATTTCTAGTAGTCTAGATACCTGGTGGCATAGTTCTTGGGCTGGAATATCCTTAAGCATTATGATTCAATTCTCAGTAGCAACCATAAGTTTTTCTATCACGCAAGACTGTATCAGAGACATAAACTGGTCTCCAATCCTTAAATGTTCTAGACTATGGTATCCTAGCCATGGACCCCTATGCTCCAAAGGGGTTAATATCATACTGACAGTTACTACTTCTCAAGGTTGTTCCAGACAGTTTTCATCTCTTTAATGACAGTTCTTTTACATTAGCCTGACTCAGATTTTTGTCTTTCTGTGGCTCATTTCATGTAGCTAAATAGCAGAAATAGACAATACTACAGCTCTACATCCTTTCCATTGCACTTCTTCCTGAACAGCATCATATTCCAATGTTAATCTCTCATTACAGCTCAGTATTCAAAACTAAGACAGCACTTTCTGGTCATGTTAACCCCCTCACAGTTTTCAAATGCATTTTACAAGTATTATCTACATACCCCTCTCACGGTGTTCATATGCATTTAGACATGTATGAACCACTGAATGAAATACACGAGAAAGAAAAGACATATGATCTGCCTTCACATGCATTATAGGCTCATATGTCTCGCAATGGTATGCCTACCTGTAAACATGTGTCTCACTGGTTCAAGTTGCAAATGACAATCTTTTACTTTTTGTGGGCAGAATATTATAATAAATCTCGCTTTGACTAGGACCAGAAAATAGTACTACAGCATATTTTCATGCACTGTATACACCTAATTACTCAAAGACTGCATAATATATGTTTTATATTATTTTGGTGTCAAACAGAAGAGAGATTGTATTAATTATACAGTAACAATATTTTACTTCCTCAAAAAATTCCAGTTTCTTCGTGAATGAACACATCATAGTGTTCACAAACTTATTTCTACCTTAGTTTTTAAGTTTACAAATTTACAGCCCAAGAAAAAAAGAAAAGCTACACCTGGCTTTCCAGTGCAACAAAAGATTATAGTACTGTAAATAGCATCTGTATTAGGGCCTGTTCTGTAACAAAAAGTATAAACCCTACTTTCAGTGCGAGGGAAATATTTGGCTGGGCTGAAACTGGGAGGGGGAGTAGGGATGCACAGGCTAGGTTTCCTGAGAGGGTTAAAGTAAAATAAATGTAACAGAATTCACCTCAGCTAAAGAAAATCATCTTCCATGAGAAAAATAGCATAGGCATCCATAAAAGATGTTAAATATATGAGGGTGATTCAGGAACACTTTGAAATCATTTACCCTACACAGGGTACTTTAACCCCTTCAATGTTCTGGGTAACACTGTGTGTGTGTGTGTGTGTGTGTGTGTGTGTGTGTGTGTGTGTGTGTGTGTGTGTGTGTGTGTGTGTGTGTGTGTGTGTGTGTGTGTGTGTGTGTGCACTGGGACAAAATGCAAAATATCCCACTAAATTTTGTACATTAGAAGCACAGTAAACAGCAGATAGAACATAATTCCACAATGTAAAGGAAATCATTCAACAAAGTTCTTCTGGTAATACTTGGTACTACATGCACTCTTTAGTATAGCTTACAGGTGTGTTCCATGCAGCTAATAATGTGAACTAGAAGATATGGCCAATTAATTTTAAAAGTACAGAACTTTCATGATTTGCCTGTGGTATATTATGCACTTAAAAAAGACCCCCCTTAAAAATAAAGCAGCATAATAATCAGTACATTGTTTGTTCGCAACTGAAATTAATTAATGCAGGTAATTCACTCATAATTTACAGCAAAACTAACTGCAATAAAAATAATAATAGAGTAATAACAATAGAGATGTTGCTTGTCTCAACCCTAGTGATTGTCCATTAGCTGTTTTTGCTACCTCCATGGTATTTTATTCAACTCAGGAATGACCTCCAGTACTGATGGTGTTAAAAGAACTGGCTAAGGGGTAGGAGGAGAGGGCAGTTCATATAACACATGGAAGGTGTGGTGAGGCATGAGAATGTCCCAGTGATGATTATGAGTGTGAAACTGAGAAGATGATGATGATGATGATGACAATAATGATGGTGATGATGGTGACAACGACAACAATGATAATGACTATGGCTGTGAACGTGACACTATAATAAACAATAATGCCACAAATATTAAACAAGCAGAGAATATTAAGGAATCTAATTCATTTCAACCAAACAGTACAGTACTAATAACAATGATAATTAGGATATGGCCAATGATAATCATTAGTTCTCACTGGCTTAAGCTGTTTCATGCCCCCTATTCCTCAGCCATTTATTTTACATGCATTACTTTTTTAACACTTTGTATGATGTCAAAGCAAGCTATGAGAATTTAATTATATACAGGGTGACCCATATGCATCGTTCCACTTCACTCCACCAGTTGCTTTCTCGTGTGTTGAGGCGACAGCTTTGTGTTATCAATGTCATGTATCATTTACTCATTTCTTACTTCCACATCCACATTGGCAGACTGAGCCATCCCCACAACGAATCCGATAACATCGAGAGTTTTTAGTGGAGCGCTATTAACAGGTCACCCAGTAGATAACATAACACAAAGTACTAACTCTCTCATGGCTGCATCTTCTCTACTTTATTTCACCTCAAGAATTTATCCAGCTGAAAGTGCAATGTAAGAGCCTGAGTGCCAATCTGTCATCATTTATCATTAACTCTCTTACTGTCAGAAGTCTAGTAGTTTATTTCTGCTACTGATAATGAGTCATGAGAACCTGAATATTAATGTTAAATTATCATTAACCCTCTTATTGTCAGAAGTCTCATTATTTGTTCTACCTACTGATAGTGAATCATAGGAGCCTGGAGGTGTTTGTGGGTAACATCCCTCTTGTGGCTGAGGCAATTCTAGTACTTTATTCCAGTTAATGCCAGAAGATTTTATTGCACTGAGAGTATGTCAAAGGAGCCTGAGAGTACTACAGTTCAACATGCAAAATAAACTGCTAAGAGGTCAACAAAACCTCCTATGCCAGCTACAATACTACAGAGCAACAGAATATGAGAGTAGTGAAAGTCAAATATGTACTGTACTCTCAAGGGTACGGGAATGGAGGGGAGTTGCACAGAACATGGGTGAAATAACCCAATAACTAAATCCAGAAAAATACTGAGAGGGGAACATGGTGAAACATTAAGTCTGTAAACCAGGAAGAAGAGTTCTATACAGTAAGTCCTTGTTGTAAGTCAGGCATATGTTCCAAAATATCACAGCTTTTTCCTTATAACAGGTACTGTAAATTTTGGGAAAGTGACATATCAGCTATACAGGTAGCAATGGAGGTTTGACAGAAAATTTTTCATTACTGTGGGCTTCATAACAATAATAAATAAATAAATAAAATAAAATAAAATAAAGCATGAAGAAGGTGGCAAATACTGAAACTTCCTGTACAATAAATAACCACCATAATAAGTGAAAAATACGACAGTTTTTACATAAGCAGTTACTAACTTCAGAAATTATGACAGTGTATATAAGGTCAACATTATAAATGCTAAAGTGATACACAATTTGGGTGAATACAAGAGAACCAATATTAAGTCTACAGAAAAATGAGTGAATACAAGAGTGACAACTGATACCGAAATGAGTACATACAACTGAAAGGTATATGAAGGAGGGGGCGAGTGAGTTGAGGGGAGGGTAGTCAAATGGAGGGTGACAGATCGACTTGATGGCGTTTTGTCTGCAGCCATCCTTTGCGGGATTAGGGCGTCGGGCTATAGATAGACAGACACACAAGATACTGAAATGAGTACATACAAGAGTCAAATCTACAATAAATGCAATTGGAAAAAGGATGAATACAAGTGTGAAATTTAATATAAATATAATTGAGAGAGAGAGAAAAAAAAAAAAACTGAAAAACTACCACAACATAGTGTAAAAAATATGAAAGACATGGAAGAGACTGACAGCTAAGATACATGTGATTACATGAGTGAGAACTAATATAGTACATGCTTCTGAAAACTGTGTGAATACAAGACCAAAAGCCAATACAGTATTACAGACTTCCATTGAGAGAGTGAATGCAAGGATGAAAACTACAGAACAGCTTTATAAATCAAAGTGATTACAATATACAAGCTTCTGGAATATGAGTGAATATAAGACTGAAAGCTAATACAGCTAAAGCAGCTTTTGAATAACATGAAAGTGAATGCAAGAGTGAAAATTACTATGGTATAACATGAATGAGAACTAAGTAAAAAAAAAAAAAAAAAAAAAAAAAAAGTGAATAAGCATGAACATTATAACAACTAACTGATAAGAAAATGGATATCATAACACAACAGAAATACTGACGAAAATCATGTTATTAATGATGTTGAAACTTAATTTGCCATGTAATAAATTATGCCAGCGATACTATATGCAATGTACAGTATATATATAAAAAAAAAATCATAATACAATTAAAGGTGCATTTTAACCCCTGCTTGATCCAGCTGCTTTTTTTTTTTTTTCCATTCTTGCTACCACCAGCTGATTAACGTTAGAATGGACCTTTAGTAATGAAGAGGTTAATTGAGACTATCAAATCCTTCTAGTTCAAAAACACCATCGTAAACTTGGAAAAATCATCAGGAAATGGCAAGAGTTATATAAAAACCACATAACCATACTCAAAACTTGAAACAAATGCTTGAAGCCAATAATGAGCAAAATGAGCCACGCAATTCAGACACAGGTTCCCCTTAACCCCCATCTCATAACAGTTTGAATCCAGGCAACATCCTTTCTATATCCTAACCTGGCCCAGATTTTCATCCTTTTGCATCTTATTTCATGTGGCTCAGTGGTGGAAAAAGGCAATACAACCACTCAACACCTTTTCACAGCACTTCTTCATGACTTTTGAAGCTTATTTCATGTTGCTCAATGGCAGACTACCACTCTACATAATTTTCATACGATTTCTACATGACTAGCATCATTTTCCAGTGTTAATCCACTGTTACAATTCAACATGCAAGATGGAGAGATGACAAATTTAGGCCAAGTTAGAGTGATAGCAGTATTGCTATTCTTCCTGCCACCAAACACCTTTATTCTACTTTGGAAATGCCCTCCATATCAAGGAGGGTAGTTAAGGCTATATTTATCCCCTTAAGTTTGAAGAGTCTGTCCTAACCTGAATAAAATCATCTGGGGATGGCAAGAGTAAAATAAAAGAAATCCACAGTTTCATTGGGGTTAATCCCTTAAGGATCATGATGTCAAAGTACTGTATTTCACTCTTTCCTGGATACAGCTGAAATATCCAATAGGCTACATAAAACTCTCCTCTTTCATTCTACTCGTGAACTGTGGGGCTGGCTTAGTCAGCATTCTACTTTACTACTGAGGCCAAGAGGAAGGAAGAGAAAAGGAAGGAAAAGGGGGAGGAGGGACAAATAGGAATGGGAGAAGAAAGACGAGAGAAGAAGAGGGATAAAAATACTGAACATAAAGAAACAACAAGAGAGGAGGGGAGAAATGAGGAGATAAAAGAAAAGGAATGAGGAGAATATGGACAGCACAGCTCAGTCAGTTTACCAACATGTACCCAGGATAGATTATTCACATCTTGCTCCCACTGCCACACCCATGCCCAAACCATCAGACTACGCCATCCTCACAACACACAACATGCCACCAGGTACATCTCTAGTGGAGAGCTATTTATGGACTACCCTGTATCTGAAAAAAGAAAAAAAGTTACCACTGTAATGAAGTGGTTTACACACAAACTCTTCCTGTTTAACTTCTGCATATTTTCCCTCTCTCTTACTGTTTTATCTTCACTGTAATTTTCCTGATGAATTTCCCAAATCATCATCATCAACATGTGATCCCAGTTTGACCCATATAAACAGGAGCATAGGGGCCCAGGGCTTGGTTACTCAGTCCTGACATTTATGGCAACATTAATAAGCATAGAAAAACTGCCTATTAAATGTCCATTGCTACTTATAATGCTAATTTGCTATACAGTGCTATAGGTCTTTCACATTAACCTGGCCTAGATTTTCATCTTTTTATTGCTTATTTCACATAGCTCAGTGGAGTGGCAGGAAAAGACAATACTAGACTTAACACCCTTTCCATAGCATTTCTCTGTGACTAGCATTATAGTCTAATGGTAACTTACTCTTGGAACTCAATGTTCAAGATGGAGATATGTCAGTTTTAGGTCAAGTTAGAATAAAAAGAGCATAGTTCTGATCTGACAAAGGTTTTCAGACCCTTTCACCTCAGCAGATTGTCAGGTGTAGTCAGACTAGAGGGTGGGCAACTTGTAACTATGATGATCCATTCGTAGTTGTTTTACCTTAACTTAGCCCAGTTTTTTGTCCTTTTACAGCATATTTCACATAACTCAGTGGCAGAATAAGACAATATTGTGGCTGTACATCCTTTCCACAGCACTTCTCCATGACCTGCATCATATTCTAGCATTAATCTCTTGTTACAACTCAGTATTCAAAGTGGAGTAATGGGAATTTTAGGCCAAGTAAAGTAAAATGGTTATACCTCATAATCAAGGCTCTCTAAATTTTATGGAACCATGAACCTTATCTCCAGACGATTGTATTCAAGTTAACTGCTTGTAGTGATGGGGTTAGGAGTTAATAAAGGCAATACGTGATCCTTCCAATTCAAAATGTTTCTCTTACTACAAACAAATTCCACTGAAAGCTGTAAGAATGAGAACAATGCCACAGGATAAGTGGCAATGCTTTCAAATATGCAAGAAATTAACAGCAAAAGGCAGCATAAAAGAGGTTATATAGTTAAAAAAAATATATACAGGTATATATATAAAACAAAGACCTACTGTATAAAAATCTGCACAATACTCCATTCCACCAAGTCTGGCACCATCAGTGATGTCCTCAACGCTGTAGTGTTAATGTAAATCCTCTGTACTAGGTGAATCTCTATTTATTACCTTGAGAACCAGTATAAAAGGCAACACAAACTGGTATATCCAGTGTTGAGGACATCACTGATGATGCCAGACTCAGTGAAATGGAGCATAGTATCTTTCTATGTCAAAAATACAACTCATCAAAAGAAAATAATAAAAAAAATAAATAAATAAATAAAAAGGGACAGAAAGATGATGGCATTTCCGCTAATACCATTACCTGTCTTGAATACAGACAGTGGATATTAGTGCCCTAAAGGTGATGTGATAGTGTGTGGCACACAGGAGGGCTGCTGGACTTTTGGAAATGGTCTGTCAAGAACTTGCCCAGAGGTATAGTAATAATAATAACAATAATAATAATAATAACAATAATAATAGTAATAATAATAATGATGATTATAATAATAATAATAACAATCATCATCATCATCTAATCCTGTGTTCCCCCATGACATGTGCAGAAGCCCAGGGCTAGGCAAGTAGGTTCTGACATTTAAGATGAGAGTGACCAGCCTCACTTATCCCTGAGTGGCATTACGTGAGCAATAAACCTCAACCACCCCTTGGATATAAACCTACACAGGCTCAATCTGGTTGGAGAACCTTATTTACCCACTAAACCACCAGGTGCCATAATTTTGTTATATGGTTACCACCCAGCATAGTAAATGGTTTCCTGTTGTACAGGAAACCATTCTGCTTGTCACTCAGTGTAGAGTCACCCACAAGAAGAAGGAAGAGGAAAGAATGAAGGAATGAAAGACAGAAGAGGAAGGAAGGAAAGAAAGAAAGAAGAGAGGAAAGGGCAGTCACCCGAGAGCAGCACTACATCGAGTAAGTGGATGGTGAGTGTTCCCACCTACCACTAATAATAATAATAATTATAATAACGATGATGATGATACAGTAATCAATATGATGATGATGATGATGATGATGATGATGATAATACAGTAAACATAGTAATGATGATGATGATGATGATGATGATGATGATGATGATGATGATGATGATGATGATGATGATAATAATAATAATACCATAATCATTATAACGATGATGATGAAAATAATGATGATGATAAAGGTAGTACAGTAATAATTATAATAATAATAATAATTAATAATAAAGCCAGAGAGGATGGGATGTGAGAAAGAAAAACGAGAATGTCACAGCAAGAAGGGAAGAAATTCTATCCTAGTGTTTCATAAGTAATAAAATATATCACCAATATAAGGCCTTAGCTTACATACACATTACATCGTCTCACTATTATGCAAATCTAGCTTCTTGCTTCTTTGATCACATTAAAAGAAAAAAAAAGAAAAAACAAAAAAAACTAATACATACTTGCTCCTTTGAACACACACACACACACACACACACACACACAAAGTTCCAATGCACTAATATATCCTTACTCCTTTGATCACATACATTAAAAAATCCTATGTGCTAATATGTATTTCCAAGGAGATACAGTAATATGTATAAGTACTAAATAATCACAATAACACAGATTGTCCTCATTATATGTCAGGGATGTTAAAAAATATCACAACACTTTCCGTACATTTGGTGTCATAAATTAGAGGAACTAGCAAATCACCTTTAAATGACAATATTTATTTTAGATTACTGATGAATTAAAACTCTCATAGCAAAATACTCCAGCTAATGCCACTTGACTTTATTCAGCTCTGAGTAAGTTAAAGAAGCCTGAGAGAGTTATTACTTGTACTGTCACCATTAACCCTTTCATGTTTAGAACAACTCTGTACATTCATCCATTCCAGCTTAACCAAGATGACTATCCATCTGAAAGCTAATAGGGACATGAAAGAGCAAACAGTGAATATGAATACAATTAAAAGTGACATATAACAAGAACTTCCTGCATCCTTAAATTCAAATAATATACATTGACTACAAGATAAGGAGAATGGTGATCAATGCATCTATGTCTGTGGTGTATCAAAACCCGTCTCGGTGTATGGGTAGTAAGGGTGGAGGGGGAGATAAAAGGGGATGGGAGGGTGAGACGGGATGAAGGAGGGATAAGCTGAGGGGGGACGAAGGAGAGACAAAGTGAGGGGATGAAGGGGAGAATAAAGTGGAGAGGGGATGGAGGGGAGATGATGTGATAAGAGGGGATGGAATGGAGATGGGAGGGGGGGGGGGTTGTATGTATTTGCTTGTAAAAGGTCTCACTCAACAGCATGTCTAACTCCTTGAATCTGGGTTGTGCCTATTTTCGTTTATCCTTGCCACTACCAGATGATATTAGTCAACTCAGAAAGGGCCTCTTCTACTGAAGGGGTTTATTAGCACTATATCTATCCTATATAGCTCTAAAAGAATATCCTAAGCTATATTAAATCATCGGATGACAAATTTTTTAGGAAAAAAAAAAAAAAATCCCAGGGCTCAATGGGTTAACTCCTTCAACTTGGAATTACTTTATATTTTATACCTGACATCTCCAAAGAACATTACTCAGCTTAGGGCAGACTTTTCACACCTGAAAGAGGAAACAAAGACTGTTCATCCCTCTGTTCAAGGCATAGTTTGAGGGAAGAAAGATAACCTCTGTTTAATTCCTTCACTGCAAAACATCTGAGGTTAACAAAATCATAACATTACACCAGACTGAAGGGGTTAATACTTAAATTATAAAGAGAATGGCATGTCCCCCCCCCCCCATTTTTTAATGAAAATCTGTGCAACACCTATGGAAACCAGACTTGATTAGCCTGCATGCCATATTACATTTTTTTTTTTTTTTTTAATAACAGAAGAGTAAGGAAACAAGAAAAAAAAAAAAAAATCCATACACCAGATTACAGTACTGGTGTTCTTCATTCATAAAAAATCTGTAACCTGGACTTGAACATGTGTGGGCTGAAACTATACATGGTCAGACCAATTCCATCTTGATCACATGCTTCAGTAGTTAATGTAAAAAACTGGGAACCTCCCTTCCCTTTCCTGGTTTGAGTTTTAACCCATTTGGATTGGGGGGTGCTTTTTTCAATTTAGTCTTACTATTTCTTCAATATTTTATTCAGCTTAGGATAAACTTTTATAACTGGTGGAGTTGAGGCAGATATTAAGTAGAACAGTACATTAAAGAAAAAGGGAAGAAGAAGAAGAGGACTGTCTATGATTGTGAGAAAGGTGTGTAAGAATAGGGTAGTCTCTGTCAAGGCCATCCCTGCTAGTGGTTACCAGGAAGAAGCAAGGTGTCAGATGATGATGATAATGATGATGATGACGATGATGACTGACCTCTTGACTGTGAGAGGACTTTCCTGAATAGAATAAAACTGTCTAGAAGCAGAAAGAATACACTAGAAAGACCACCACCCAGATTCAGATCACTTAAATACAGCAACATCAATGTTCAGGTTTTGCCTACATTGTACTGCAGTGATCTACAGTCTCACATTTCAGTTTGGATCCAGGAGATATAGCTCATGCAGTTCTGGGGAGTGATGGAGGGTATGAAGTGAGCAGTGGAGTAAATAATGGAATTCAGACGAGTAACAGTGTTTGAAGAGAACAACTGTGAGTTTTGAGCGAGTAATGAGTCCTAGTGAATAACGGAGAGTCTGGGTAATGGAGTTTGGAGTGAGTAAAGGAGAGCTGGAGTAAGTATACAGTAAGTAATGGTGTTTGGAGTGGCAGAGTGGGTAGAGGAGAGTCTGGAGTATGTAATGGAGTTTGTAGTGAGTACTGGAGTGAGCAATGGAGAGCTTAGAGTGAATAATGGATGGTTTGTATGAATGGACGTAAATGAACCCTTTCAATACAGCACATTATTTCACACTGTTTTCTTGCTATTTCCAAATGATTTCAAACAACTTGAAAAAAGAAAAAAAAATCTCATACTGAATAGACATGGAGACTAATTCCTCAAAGGAGAGAGAGAGAGAGAGAGAGAGAGAGAGTAGGAAAAATAAGATGAAAAATGTGACTGGAGTTTTAGCAATGCCTAGCTTTAGTTAAATCTTCCTACCTAGAGACTATTTATTTATTTTTGGAGGGATTCCTCGAGCCGGAGGGGTTAGATATAGCCTTCATTAACCCCCTTCATTTCGAGAGGTCTGTCTTATGTTGCATGAAATTGTCTGGTGGCAGCAAGATGAAAATATAAAGGGCATACGACAGCTGTTTCACCTTAACCTGACCCAGGTTATCGTCCTACTGCAGCTTATTTCACAAATTTCAGTGGCATAAAGAGACAATGCTATGGCATTACATCATTTTCTTAACACTTCTTTGTAACTAACACCGTATTACAGTGTTAATCTTTTGTTACAAGATAGCAACCAAGCTGAAGAGATAACAGTTTTAGGTCAAGTTAGAGTAAAAAGAGTACAGATTTGTAAGCGCTGACTGCATATAGGCCAAAGGCTAAATTTTGCATGGACATGGGCATCACAGTACATACAAAAGATGAATGTGACAATTAGCAAGCCTGTAATGCCAGTGTTTTGTGGCATAAGACAATAATGTGGCTGCACATCCTTTCCACAGGACTTCTTCATGGCTTCCATCACATTCTAACATTAACCTCTTGTTACAGTTCTGTATTCAAGATGATGAGATGGTAATTTTGGCCAAATTAGAGGAAAATGGGTATACCTTACAAACAAGACTAGCTGAATGGACGTGGAGAACAAGGGTGATTTTTCTTTGTTTCATGGGTCATAACTGAGGCATCCTGGATTTGGTGGCTTCATGTCAACAATTCAAATAAGAGGAAAATGTAACTGAAAGTTTAAGGACTGTATTTTCCAAGGGAATGTAGCTTTCAAACATTACCCTCTCACAAGTTTTTCACTAGTAACACCAGCATGGCCGAAGAAACTTAGCCAAACGCTATGTTTTTCTCCCATTTGAATTTTGGCACAAAACCATCTTCTTAAGCTGAATGCCAATTTATAAACTCTCCTGTGCTTTCAATGTGAATCCAGTTGGCTGTACCTGTATACATACTGTACTGTACTTGTCGTTAGTCATAGCAGTAGTAGTTGTAGCCCCAGGTTCATCTAAATGTGAAACCAATGGACTGCAGGCTGAAGCAGTCTCTCTCCTGCTGTCAATCCTTCTCCATTTCAGGACAGGGAAGGACCTTAGGGACATCTGTATAATCAGTCTGAGTAGCTGCCCAGCTATGTCAGTACCATCACATGAAGATGTCCCTCTCCAGCACCTCATATAGCCACCATACAACTCACAATCAAATATGAGTGAATAGCCTGTGTTACCAAATACTTCACCATTAAGAATGAACATTACCAAACGCCTGCACTTCACAGAGTTGAGGTCGGAAAAAATAGAAAGAAAAAAAAGGGGAGGGGGGCCTAATAATCAACTTTTACAGATTTTTCCTTATCCAGTAAACTGGTTTAGATCCTTTATAAATACCTCCCCTAAAACTGAAGGGAGCGTTGTCAAGATGTAAGACGTCAGGAGAGGTGATGACAATGGCATGTGTGTGGGATGTGTAAGATGGCAAGTTAGATGGAATGTAAAGGGGCTGGAGAGGTGAGGCCAATGATATGATGTAAATGAAGTGACAGGAAATTCAGTGGCAAAATGAAGTGACAGGAAAATTCAGTGGCAAACAATGAAACCTGACATTACAAAAGCATTGCTAACACGGTACATAAACAATTTAAACTCCTTCCCCGAATTCCATAAAGGGTAAAACAAGGCAACTCTTGCAAATGCATCAATATTAAAATTCCTGTGATCTTTTAATCCTCCTAGCTTTCTCTTAGATTTTTTTTTTTTTTTTTTTTAAATATCAAAACACCACACCAAGCTTGTTAAAAAAAAATGTCACATATTGTATATTGTCAGTTATCTGATATCGTTCATCATTCATAGCTTTCAGTTCCTTCAGCATCAAGATTTCCCTTACCATATTTCAAGCATCAACAGTCCATACTACAAAGTCTTTGTCAGACAACCACCTAATTACTGACATTTACCCTGTAACAGGAAGGCAGGACAAGGTTTTAACCTTACAACAGCGAGTTTTTTCATAACATACTCATCACTGCAAAAACAATTTACATATTTCAATTACCCATTCCCTGGCATTCTTTGCACCTTGCAGTAATGGAAATGCTAACCAGGAAATTATTTTCAGGAAGTTATGAATGCTGACAATACATAAAACACAGGCACAGTAGTCATTGTTGCAAGTCAGGAATGTGTCCAGCTTTTTCCACATAACTGTTAATGTTGTAGTAGTGGTTGCAAGAGTTGTAGCTCTAAGTTCATTTAAAATGTGAACCCAGTGGACTGCAGACTTAAGCTGTTCTTATCCCACAGTTTGCCACTCTCCTTTTGGGGGATAGGGATATAGTTGAGGGATGTTTGTATACCCAGGCAGTTGAGCTAGCCAGTAATAGCAGTGCCACCACAAGATGGCATCCCTCTTAAGCACCAAATGGAAGAAACTGGTAAAGTAGCTACACACTTTCCTATTCTCTGGATGCCACACTAAGTACAAAAGTGTTTACATAACCATTCTTTAGAAGTCTGATTGTGTCCAAATGAAAAACATTCATCAAGAATCTCCTAGTGCAGTAATCACTATGAAAATCTGCATGATCATAGTTAGCTTGAAAGTGACCAAGCATAGTTAATGGTTTTTGGAAAATCTCCCCACATACTCAGACAAATGGGTAGTAAGAGTACCCCTTCCACATGCTATTTATTAAAAAATAAACAAATAAATAAATAAACAAATAAATAAACAGTTCAGCATACCAAACACCTTTCTTTTCCAAACTGTGTATGAAGACACCAAGGTATGGAAAGAGACATAAGGTTGAAAGTTAACAAAAAACCTCGAAGTGTTTCCATAAAAACAATTTTAACTGCCTTTCCTGTCTCATTTTTCTCCTGGCACTTAAGATTTCCAGTTGGGATGACCTCGCACCACTAAATATAATCAACCATTTCTGCCATCGTTATGCAGTAGATGACATGGCAAGCACTGTATGTGTCCTTAATGACCAGTGTGCAAAAACATGTACAGCCATGAACAAAGGTTTGCTGACAATCCTCTGCCAGCATTGTGTCCTGGATTCTATATCATCCTGTCACATAAACACCACTACTGTAAAGCCTTCCACTGTTATAGCCAGCAGGGAAGTGTTAGCAATTTTTTGCTCATAAGCATATGTGAATTGTATATAAATGAAATTTAAGTGAGCCTGCTATTCCATTTAGGATACCTGAAACATTACTTCCCTCATCTTTTATAAAGCCTTATCATATAATTGTTCTGGGGAACATCACCTTACAATCATACATCTGCCCATTACCATTAAAATAATTATTACCCCATCAATCAAGAATGCCATTTTTATTTATTTTCATACTACCAGATGATTTTATTCAACATGTGAGAGCACCTTGTGAGGCAGTGCTGTAAAGACTATATCAAAACCCTAATGTTCAAAAAAGCTTCTTCTAGCCTCAATAATATACTGTAGTGGGGAGGTGGCTACTATATCACCACCATCTAATCCTTCGTTGCCCCATGTGAAGCGTAGAAGCCCCGGGCTAGGAAAGCTGGTCCTGACATTCAAGATGAGAGTGACAAACCTCACTCATCCCTCAGTGGCATTACCTGAGCAATAAACCCCAACCACCTCTTGGATATACACCTGTACAGGCTCAATCCAACTGGAAAGCCTTAATTACCCACTAAACCACAAGGCACCGTAATTTGGTTTTATGGTTGCCACCCAGCATGGCAAATTGTTTCCTGGTGTAAAGGAAACCATTTAGCTTGTTACTCGGTCTTAAGTCACCTATTGCTTGTTGTTCCTTTACAGGTGGCTTTACACTGAGTGACAAGCCAAATGGTTTCCTGTATGCCAAGAAACCATTTACAATGCTGCGTGGTAACCATATAACCAAACCGTATGTGCTACCTACATGTCAGCAAGTGGGTTGGTGGAAGGTTAGTGCCACTCCCCGTAAAACAAATAACTCAAAGTCAAATGGCCACCCCTTGAGGGATTATGGTGTCTGGCAATAGACAGCTAGATAGATGAAGCAAGGTTGATATCAAAATGATGCCACCAGAGAGAATGGACTGAAAGTAGGTGACCAGCCTATTCCCCCTGATGGCATTATACAATCAAAATATCTCCAGTCACTTCTTAGGGAATGAACCTACATACAACCATCACTCGTACTGGTGCATTTAAACCACTAGACTACCAGGCACCACCTCTTGAAGAGGTGCCAGGTAAATTCCCAGCTGATTTATCCATATGCCCCCACTATAAAAACAATCAGATAAACTCCCAAATGCAGTTGGATTATATTCTAATGGAGATATAATTAATCATTTGATAATGTCCACTAATGATAAATAGTATTCCAAATCTGTCAACAACAACAGTACAAATTTTATATTAATCCCTGCCTTACCTAATGCTACAATTAATCTTATCTCTAATTTTGATTATTCTTATTTCATTATCACACAATATTCACCTTATACATTAATCACGCACTAAACACCAATATCTTATCCTCAAATTACACACAAAAATACCATCCCTGCATTATACACCACAATACTATCATCACATTACAGAAAAAATATTATCCTTGCATTATACACCCAAAATACAAACCCCCCTGTGTTTACTCATTAGAAATATAATCAGGCTCAAGAAAAATCAGCTGGGAACCACAGCACATACAGTCAACAGCAATAACGTGTTTATTTTTGTATCCTGATTTTGTACTACCACAGACTGTTCAAATAGAAGTCATACCCATAAACAAGGACTTTATTAGGGAGGAGGGGAGGGGAGGAAAGTCTCAGCCCAACCTGAAAATTCTCTTCAGGCACTAATGGAGAAGATGAGTATGCGCAGTACAATACATTCACAAATGTTCCATTGCTATTAATATTTGAAAAGGGTCCAAATCCAGCCAAAACTGCTACATCTTATTAAAAAACACCATTCCCATATATGGGCATAATTCTTTCATATTTATCATCCCTGTGCTTTACAAGCTGAAATATAAGGTGGTCCATATTATGACGTCCTTTTTCGTTCCACCACAAAATTTCTCCTTTATTGATGTACTGGCTCATCAACCCAGTCCTGGTACATTTCAAAAGGCATGGATAACCGACACCCACCCACACGTAGTGAGCCATCCCTACAAAATGTGACACACCACCGTGTGAGTTTCTAGTGGAGCTTTATTTATGAGCCACTCAGTACTATACTTCAGGTCTTCTATTAATAACTGTATGAGTACAATACTGTACTGTACTGTACGATGTTATATTCATGGGTGTCAATCAACGAGGTAAAATTATAATGAAGTCTTCATTATTCGTCAAGGATGTATTCCCAAATATCACGACTTATTCCAATCAATGTGTCAACTGTCAGAAATGAGGTTGTAGTAAATGCTCAATCATCCGTTGCTGCAATATCCAGCGCTGCTGGGTCAGCTCTAATGAAGCAGTATCCGGCAAAATTATGCAACACCTGGCACTGAAACAGGACGTAACTGGCGGTTCTATGCTATATCTGATAAAAAAATGTATCAATCGGCTCATTAGCAGTAGCAAATTGGCACTGTATTACCGTCCTATATCACTACTTCATCGTATTACATGCCTAATTTTCATCCTTTACTCAAGGGAAAGTTTTTGGGATAAAGGGTTGAAACAGACAGTAACACAATACTGTATCTGGTGTTTCGCTTTACTCAGTGTAGGGCTTGGCTGAATTAGATTGGATAACTGAGAACTTACAGTAGGTATGCACAGTACGTGAGCTCACAGTGTGTGAATCGCATTGTACGCGGGGACCTATTTTTTATCGAATTTTAGTGAATTTTTAAATAGTATGCGAATTGAACTTGTAATGGGTGAGACGGCAGCGAAGAGTGGCCCAAATCCGGGGTTACCCTGAGCACGCGACATTGCTACCCCAAGATGCGCCAATGGTTGCCTACGCTCTGCCCACCTTGTGACGTCGATGCTGTGCAATCGTGACGTGATGCCCAATGCATCAAGAGGATGATGCGATGTCTGAGGTGTCACTGAGGTGTCAGAAATAGACTTAAGGGTTTATGAACGAAGTGAGCGCATTAGCTAGTGAAAGTGTCCAAAGTGCTGGTGACAAGAGTAGTGAGGAAGGTGGTGTGTCGGGTGGTGCAGGAGGTGCAAGCTAGGTGCCTCATCCTGCCTCGGATCCCCTTCTTACGTCCATCAAGCCTGTTGTCCTCTTGGGTTAAAGTGAGCAGCCATATTCTTGTTGGTTTAGTTAAGCCATATCCTTGTTGATTTAGTAAAGCCATAATCTTGTTAGTTTACTTTATCTTAAGTAATATGTCTTTGAGAGTTTCCCTGTACAGCACAATACTTAGGTCTGAAAGGAGTCTCATGGGTTACCGATGAAGGGGGGTGTCGCCCATATGTATTCACAGTAGGCGAATTCCTAGTAAGCGACCTCCTCTGCTGCCCATAAACTCGTGTACTGTGTGTACCTACTGTAGTAATAGTGGTTGTAGCCCTAGGTTCACTTGAAATGTGAACTCTGGACCAACAGCTGAAACTGTCCTCCGGCTCCTACAGCCCACTATCCTCCTTTTGGGAGACATGAAGGGAACCGAGGGATGTTTGTACAACTGCCAGTGGCGCCACCAAGCAGGATATTGGCTTTCTCTTCACTAACCATTACCAACACAAGTCAACCATTTAAACACTGCTATGGCAAAGTGGCATTAGAACACAAACTTCAAGACAAAATGCATCAATGTTTTTCTCAATTACATATGAAACCATTTTAATTAATTTCACGTCAATATAAACAATAATAATAACAAAGAAATAAAAAGTACTGTACAGTACATGCATAAGTTTTCCTCAAGGGTCTGTGCCATCAGCTATGAAACACATGGCAGTCTAAACTTTTCATCATCATCAATAAATTATGTGGTTTGATCAAAAATTGTTAAAAGGATCTAGAAATAAACTGTGCCTATCTCTGTGTGGTTCCCATACAGCATAAGAGATAATCTGTATATTTTTTCAACAGCATTAACCCACTGAGGTCGGGGATTTGCTTTTCTTTTCATTCTTGGCATCTGATGATTTATTCAACTTGGGACAGATGCACTGAAGTGGAAGAGTAAGACAGACCCTCTACAAACCTCTTCTACATCACATGCCATTACTAAACTGAATAAAAATCATCTGGTAGCTGCAAGAATTATCAGTACAGGACATCATCAGGTTTCAAGTAATTGGAAACAAGTCTTCTCAGACAACCAAAAATACACTGAACTGCACTATAATGAAAGCACTGGAACATCAGTATCTCAGAGAAGCTCAGCCAATAAAACTCTAATTATGCCTTACTCTACCCACGTTAAAATTAAAATGAGCATTTCTTTTCCTTAGTCAAAATCAAAACAAATGTTTCTTTTCTCAGGTCAGATTTGAAACAAGTGTTTATTTTTTAAGGTCAAAGTTAAAGTGAGTGTTTCTGCTCTCTGGTCAAATATAAAACAAGCACTGCTTTACTACAAATTTAAAATAAACATATCTTTTCTCTGGTCAAATTTATTATAAGAATTTATTTTCTTTGACCAAATTCACAATGAGCACTTTTTTTTTTTCTCATCAAATATAAAATGAACATTTTTTTTTCGCTGGTCAAATTAAAAAACAGTGGTTCTTACCAGAGCTCTCCAGAGGCACAACACAGAGCTATGGTCATCCTTCCAACTTCATTATTTTGCAGACTTTCATATCTTCACACAAGAAGCAATATCAAGTAGTAAATAAAATATCTTGCAAATAAAGACACAGTCAGCATCAAAACTTCCATCATTGCACTGTGTCTACTTCAAAGTTATGCCATGTCTGTCACTTTCCTCTTTTATGCATCATATAAAAGAACATAATCAATGGGCAAAAAAACATACCAAACCTCTCCAACCTTATGAATATCAGCCAATGGGGGAAAGTGATAAGCAGATGTGGTGAAATATCTATGAGCACAGAAACATACCAAATGTCCCTCAGTTATGAAATATCAGACAGCACAAGGAAGTGAAACAGACAACAGACTCTTCTCGCTTACAGAACCTCCCTATACCACCAATCTGCAACACCACCATGACCATAATCACCAAGAACTCAGACAGCCTGACACTCTACACATACATCACCTCAATCTCATGACATTCTAAGTCTTGTTGTATCCAGGCAAACTTATTATGGGACCTCATATTCGCCAATGGGTTAACAAAGGCAATATCTAACCCCTAAAGTCTCTCCCCATCTAAAAAAAATCACCAATTGAGAGTGAGGAAAACTGGAAAATGTCATATGTAAAAAATAACAAAGTTAACAGGACTAAATCTAGAAAATGGCATCCACATCCACAGCATTAAAAGATGGCATACAACTTTAACCACTTCCCTCTGAGTACCTATTTTATCAATTATTGTTCCACTATTTTATCAATTGTTGTTCCACCGAAGAATTTTATTTAGCTAAGCAGAGACAGCTGGCAGTGAAGGTGTTAATGGAGACTACTGTATATCTAACCCCTTCAGTTCAATCCTAAGGTGAACATAATTTTCTGAAGATAGAAGTAGTAACAGTAGTAGCAGTTGTAGTCCCAAGTTCATCTGAAGTGTGAAGCCATTGGATTGTAGGCTAAAGTTACCCTTCTCCCACAATCCACATTCCTCCTTTCATGGGATAGGAAGTTGAGGGGAGTTGTATAACTTGGCAGTGAAGCCTCCTGGTTATGTCTGTGCCATCACATAAGTGTCCCTCTCCAGCATCTTTCTGAAGATAGCAGGAGCAAAATAAAATATACATCATCACACTCAAGGGGTTAACTTTAGTTCTACATGTCTTAGTAACAATAATCTTTACATCACAAACTTTGGATACAAATTTTATACACACTCATATAAGCTCTGAAAATTATGATATTGCTGTAATGTAATCAATACCCAGATAACCTTGAGAAAAATTTAGTACTGCAATGAAAACTCGCTGCATTGAGGCTTCCTACTTCTCCAACCTTTGTCTATAACCTTTCTTTTAAATGCAATGTGTCCAGGCATCTCAAAATGAATAGAATTTGCATATGGCTCTCTTTTGCTTAGTTCCAGGGGCTTGAATGATGAGTGAATGGAAGCGTGGCCCATTGGATTGGGCAAACTTGGGCTGTCTGGACGCTGCTACTCCTCACCCTGCCCTAGGGTGGGAAAGGGGGGTCTGGATGATGATGATGATGATGATGATGATGATGATGATGATGATGACAAAATCTGGCTATAATAAAAATAAATACAAGGAAAGTATGACATCCTTGGGCTGAAGGAGGTAAAATATGGTTAATGGGGCAAGTGAGGGATGTGCGTCAGCAAACATCGTCCTGGAACCCAATACCGATATATTGAGAGGAGATACTTATGATCATACATTAACAACACAACCCAGGGAAATTACTTTTAAGTTCATTCTTGCCATCTCTTGGCAACTTCATTCAGGTGGAAGGAGGCTTTTCAAACTGCATGGATCTGATATTCTCTATGTCTAACTGCTTCTCTATAATGGTATCTCCAAAGCTGAATACGAGGTCTGTTCAGAAAGCATCCGGCGTTAGGCTCTAGAAAAAATAAATAGCTAACCTGTTTAGCTAGGACACTAATCCCCCTCAAAGTAGGCCCCTTCTGACTTGAAACACATAGCCTAGTGTTCTTTCCACTGTCTGAAACATTTTTCATAGTTGGTTTTTGGTATCTCCTGCAGGTGCTTCATCGCATTCATCTTGATCTCTTCTCTCGTCTCAAATCAGGAACCCTTCAGCAGAGTTCTGAGCTTGGGGAATAACCAAAAGTCGCACAAAGCCACGTCTGGTGAGTAGGGAGCCTGCCGGACCTGCGGGATGTTGTTCTCGGCCAAAAATTCCTGAATTGGTTGAGAAGACTGGGCAAGGGCATTGTCTGGTGCAGCTTCCAACTTGCCGCTCTCCAAAGGTCTGGCCCCTTCCGCCGAACTGCGTTACGAAGACGACGGATAACTTCAACATAATAATGTTTGTTGAGAGTCTGACCTTCTGGCGCGTATTCATGACGCACATCACGGTAGTTGAAAAAAACTGTCAACATGCATTTCACCTTGTTGTGGACCTGTCGCACTTTTTTTTTAGCCTGGGTGTCCCTGCATGCTTCCACTGGGACCACTGTACTGAACTTCGGCTTCTGGGTCATACCCACACACCCAAGTCTCATCTCCAGTGATAACAGTCTTCAGAAAGTCTGGATTGCAACTTGCAAACTCCAACATGCCTTGAGCAATATTCATCCGAGAGATGAGATCATGACGAATGAACAAAGCACCCGCAGAGATACCAAAAACTGACTTTGAAAAATGTTTCAGGCAGAGGAAAGAGTACTGGGCTGTGTGTGTCAGCCAGGAGGGGCCTACTTTGAGGGGGACTAGTGTCTTACCACAACAGGTTAGCTATTTATTTTTTTAGAGCTTAAGATTGGATACTTTCCAAACAGACCTTGTAAATTAATCTGGTAACAAATTATGGCATTACTGGATTCAACAGTCCATCCACAAAATCTAGGGTTTCATTTCGTTTCATTTAAAAAGGCTCCGACATGCTTGCATGTGTAGGCCTTGGTCACCTAATGGTGGCCCTCCATGCTGCTCGATCTCTGGCAACCTCCCTATTCAGTCCTTTATCCTTGAGGTCACACTCAATGACCTTATCCCAGGTCTTTTTTTGGTCTGTCTCTGGCAACCCTACCCCCAACATTCACATTATCACTTTCTGCACCCAATTGTTATCCCCCCATCCCCTCCATATGCCCAATCCATCTCAATTTACCCCTTCTCATCACAACACCAATACACTCCAGTTCCATCCTTCCTCTCAACTCTTCCATCATAAACCTAGCTCCCACAGACCTTGCACTCAAGGGCACACCACTCATCCACCTAATCACTGTCATTTCTGTACGCTTGAGTCGACAAATATCTTCCTCCTTTACTGCCCAGGTCTCACTACCATACAGCATTACACTCCTAACACATATCACATACAAAGATCCTTTAGCAAGGAGGGAAAGTCCTCTCAATGTCAGGAGAGGCAACAGCTCCCTGAACTTCTTCAAACCAATCCTCTCTCTCTAGCCACAGAGCTAGCTCCAGCCCCACCTCCAGCACATAACATGTCTCCCAAGTAACAAAACTCTTCTATCCATCCATCCATCATCCAAACTCTTCCACACACTCAAAAGACTCACCAGCATGGTCAATCCTTTCACGCCTGACAATCTCAACATGCCCTCCCTGACACACCGCACACAGGAACAGCATTATCTCGCAGTCTACTTCTAATACCACTATATTTTTTTTGCACCCATTTATCACAAATACTGCGCAACATGAAATTACTTCCCATGCCCTTGTGGAAAACTGCATATGGCCACTCTCCCTCCTCTCTGACAGTACTACCACCAGCCCTAGATGCCATCACTTTTGTTTTATCTACATTTACTCACTAGCCCTTGTGTCCCTTATCATCTCTCCATTTCCTAAATCTTTCCTCCGCCTCCCTTTCATTCTCTGCAATCGACACCAAGTCATCGGCATCCAACATCTCCCATGAGAGTCCATTTCTGAAGTCACGTGAGAGGGCTTCAAGCACCATGATAAACGGTAAGGGGCTCAAGACTGACCCCTGGCGCATGCCAACATTCACAGAAAACTCTTCACTCAAATCTCCACTCTATCTCACCTGAGTGTGAGCATCCACATACACAGCAGTAACGACTCTAACCAGCCACACTTCGATCCCAAGCTTTTTTTATTTTATTCTTGCCATCTCTTGACAATTTTAACAACTCAGACTTTTCTAACTGAGAGGGACAGACATACCATTAATAATCCCCTTCAATATGAGGCCTTTCCTAAGCTGGTTACAACTGTTCAGTATCAGCAACCATAAATAAATCAGGTCACTCTACATTCCTGAGGTCAAAACTCACGAGAATACAGTGGAGGAGAGCCTCCAGTTTCAGTCACTTGTAAAATTTGTTCTACCTCAACACTGACAGCAATGTAGTGTGGCATGCAGGCTGACCATACTCTAACACTCACAACTGCTCCCTAAATGACTGTCAGAAATTCAGAGCCCGCAAACAATTTTGCTCTTTATGCTTAAGAAAACAATCATCAAAATTAGGGTAACACAATTTTTGAAAACAAATAAATTTTAAAAAATAATAATAATAATAACATTAGTAACAATAATTAACACTTCCTCAGTACGGTACCCATACGTTACATCAGTGTTATGTAGGATACTGAGACCACCCTCAGGAGAAAAAAATACTGCTCTAAGACCTTCAACATGAAATTTAAAATCTCATCATCAATCTAGCTTAGTGATGCAGTCACACATTTGGTCCACTCTTAATGAATGCCAAATGATTAAATAAAATCCTGATTAACAATACAGCATCTTCAATCAAATCTACTGAGACATTATTACTTTCACTTCCACTGAAGCCTGAGGTGCTCAACTATTTCTGCTGAAAGGATAAACTTAATATTCAGAAAGACCTGGTGGGCCTCACTCTTCTAATGTATACATGTAAAACAGAAAAGACCTGTTATACTGCTAGTCTGGTTATTCAATGTAACAGAGTCATGATCCTTGTTTTACTGACTAAATAAACAAGGGCAAGATGCAGATAATCAAATATTACTATAATCAGGACACCAACACCAAATATGTAAAAACTGAGTACAGCATACTTATTAGACTGATGGGGTCTACTGAGGCCACTGGCTATTGAATGGGTATCCCTGCTCTAAACTGAGAAGTAGTTAAACATATCAGACCCACCTTACAAAGCAAATGCCGGACCAAACCTGAAGAGCCGCCATAACTCAAATCTCGAAGAAGAGAACTTGTGGATGGTTCATGATCATCACAGCAGACATACAGCAGCCATGGTGATTTGTAGGTAGCCTGAATTAGGTGCTGGTGTATGCGATGCTTGAACTTTGGGCAGGCAGGATCAATGGGCTTGTATAGGGGTCAAGAAGGTGTGCTGGTTTGACTGGCTTTGTATATGATCTACAGTCAGAAGTGAGCACATAAGTCAACCACCTACAGCACAGGGACATCATTTGTAGAGTATTTTTGCGCTACTACATGGTTTTATTCAGCTTAGGAGACAACTCGGGAGGTGAAACAGCTCATGGACGCTATATCAAACCCCTCTTGTTTGTCAAATCTCTCCCAAGTGAATATTATCTGGAAGCAGCAAGACTAAAACAAAATATATGTCCCTGAACCGGAGGTGTGCAAAATTAATTGCTGGATTAGTGGTACCATCACTGCATCAGCTCTAACAAAGACATGAGGCTCACAATAGGTGCAGAGGTCATTTGAAAAGCTGGGTATGAATGCTGAGAGGATGCTGAATAGTTAAGATGCTGTGTGGCCAAGATGATACTGAGATACTGAGTGTGATATATGAGGCTGACTGAAATGAAATGTGTGTGAGGTCCATGGCAGATCTTGCATGACTGGGGGCTACATAGTATATGTGAAAGGCAAATATGGTATGCATGAGGTGATGTGTGTGTCTGTAAAGCACTCTGTATTTGAGATGATGAATGAATATGTGTTATGTGCACATGCATGAATATAAGATGATGAATGAGTATACATGTGTGAGGCATGAGCATGTATATGAGGCATTGTGTGTATGAAAAAGAGAGGAGTGGGGGATAAGTATGCAAGTATATAAGGTGATGAACGTCTGTGAGGTGTGTGTGCATGTGTATGAGGAGTGTGTTTGGTGGTGTGAGGTGTGAGGGGTGAGTGTAGCCTCAGAGAATGACACAACAACGACAGTAGCGCTGGCTAGGTCTTCCTTCCGTCGGCTGGGGGGTCTGGGGGGCAAAGTATGCTTGCACCATGATGTTTGGCAGGTGGCTCTGGGGAGGAAAAAGTAAGTCACATTAACACTTAAGACCAAATCCTAAACAGAGGAAAAGTAATGCATATATAATAAGTTATATAATCAAACTTTCACTATGAAGTCATCTTCTACCACTGCCTTTGTTTCACTACCTGGGCCATGATTCTCCTAACTACAACATACCGCTGTCTGCTACTGTACCACTATCATATTTCACCACCTGTAGAGTCTACTGCCACTCCCTTCTGCTTCACCATCTGCGCCTTGACTCTCCTAACATTTACCATGTCACCGTCTACAGCCACCATCTTATTTCACTACCTGTGCCTTGTATCCATCCTACCTTTCTCCTAACCTATACCAGGCCACTGTCTACCACCATTATCATCTGTTTCATTGTTTGCAACTTATATCTGTCCTACCCTCCTCCTAACCTATATCATGCCACTGCAAACCACAATGATCTTCTGTTTCACCATCCATGCTTTGTGTCTGTCTTCCCCTCCTCGTAACCCCCCTATGACTACTTTCTACAACCCAATGTACCTTAAGCCTCTTGATGCCAGCACGTGTGATGAGCTGGCAATCATACAGCTCGATTCTCTGAAGGTTGTGGCATGAGAGGAGATGGTCTAGTGATGCATCAGTGATGAGGGGACAGTTATCCAGCTCCAGAACAGACAGGTGTTCTGTTGAGCAGGCAGAGGCCCCAAGATGACGGATGCCCTCGTCTGTGATCAGCTCACAATGGGATAGACTCTGAGGGCAAAGCAATTTTTGCTGAACAGGCTCAATGGGCGAGGTAAAGGTCAACGGAGACTTTGAGGAAGAAGTAAAGTTCAAGTAGATTTACAAGACTGTGAGAGGAAAAGCTGCTCTCATGATCGAGACACCTCATTCCAGCTTTTATTTAGTCGAGTCTTAGTCCTGTCAACACTAACACTTTCAGGGTTGTAAAAACTCTGAAGCTAACACCTGATGATACTGTGTTAACTTCATCCCATCCTTAGGTGTGAAGAAATGCCAGGATGCTGATGATGATAGAGGAAAATTATAGCCAATGGGATATGAAGGACTTAGAAAAGAAGACAGAGACTGCATACAGTAAATGCAGAAGCAAAGAGTTTTTTTTCCCCTACATACTAACACCCTTCAGCTCCTGTGTTTTATTCTCTGCTAAATAAAATTGGCACTTGCTGGAAAACAATATTAGAGCAATCTCAACCATGAGAGGGTTATCAAAACTCAGGTTCCAGTGACTCCACAGGCAGATCTACGAACACTTCCAAGGTGTTGTCCACAGTAATTAGGGTTTGG
Source organism: Coenobita brevimanus (assembly GCF_032717465.1). Taxonomy (NCBI): domain Eukaryota; kingdom Metazoa; phylum Arthropoda; class Malacostraca; order Decapoda; family Coenobitidae; genus Coenobita; species Coenobita brevimanus. The sequence goes on along the minus strand of NC_137002.1, from coordinate 1,768,718 downwards.
AGTCAACCAAGGATGGATTGTATGACATATGTATGGAAAAAATAAACAAGAAGACCAGTAAGAGATGGATCTATATATCTAAGGTACTGCACTGTATACTAACTAGTCTTCAGTATGATAAACCAGGCGTGTTGCCCAAACAAAATCCCTGGATCCACCCATGGAATCACTCTCACCTTAGTACAAGTGCCTGGTGTTACACAGAAGAAAATACTAGTAATCCCTACCATGAGAGTTTGCTTAAACAACATTCCCCCATTCACTACCAGAAATTTACCCAGGTAAACAAAACTGTCCAGTGCTGTCCTGAACAGAAATACTGTACCTACCTGTGTTCATAGTTATGAAAGGGTCAGCTGAAGTAGTACATAACCTTTTGACAGTTGGAACATCTCTTGTCTATGTGAATAAAATTGTCTGGTTAGCCTAAAAATAATACCTAAATATATCAACAACAATGAAACAGTTAATGGCACAGCTACTGGTGTTTGTCTGCTTTCACTTGAGTATCTTATTTAAAACATGGGATACTCTTAGGAAGCAAGGGATAAAGGTGAAGTTTGTGTTAAGTTCACAAGACAGTTGACCAAAAGTAAGGCTGAAGTGAATTTACCACGCTGCAACATGAGAATGAGAGTCTGTGAAATAATACATGGAGAATATGTCTTTGTAAGTGGGTAGAAGAAGTAGCCAGAAAACGGCAGTTTAAGGAATGATATAGATGGGATATATTTTTGCAGGATGGGGGAGAAAATGAACTTCATGTTGGAGTCACAAGACAATTGGCCACATGAGGCACATTATATAAATCATTATCTTTTCAAAAGATATGGAAGCTAACAAAGTTAACCTTACAAGAGATAGTTGGCTGGATGAATTGTGTATGGAGAAGCACATGATAAGGGTTTGAACCCCTATCTTGACAGTCATCAGGGATGACTTTATCTAGTAGCCAACTATCTGGTTAATTACTGTGAAATTCATCTATAAAGAAAAATAAACAGTCCACAGTGTTAAGCTTATGAGGTGGTGCCAAGATCCAGAAGGATGAAAGTCTGGGCTAAAATAAGGTGCACAAACTCATAGTATTTCCCACAACACTCACCAGTGATCACCCAGCTCATCCCCTGGCCTAGTACTCCATAGTGTTTGCTCTGCCAAGAACCTACTGTTATTCAACAGCAAGGAGATGAAGACAATTAACCCATTAACTGCGCATGGCAGTTTTTTGGAGATGTCCGTGGTGCGCAGACATATGGATAAAAATGAAATTTCTCAAAGCCCAAATTTTTTCTTAGGAATTGAGAGAACAAATGCCAAGGTATATAGTAACGAAATATTAGCTGAATACTTACCTTGGTAAAGCCATGGATGAACATCGAAGTGTCTGATTCCCTATTGGAATGTATGGTTTTCGTTTTCTTTTTCAGTTTCGGTTTCGCTTTTGAAGGTTCAAACATGCTTGCATGGGTCGGCCTTGGTCACCATGGCACTATATTCGAAATTCACCAGCGCAGCCAGGGCTGTATTGAGCAGTCGCACTCGGAACAGCCCAGGCTATATAGAGCAGTTAACGGGTTAGCTGGAAACAAGTTAAATTATCATCAGAGTGATATTAAGTAGCTGGGAGTCCAAAGTCCTAGACTGAGGTGAAAGAAAACCTTCAAAGAACACAAGAGTAAAGCCTCCAAAGCCCATGAGAGTAAAGCCTCCAAAGCCACAAGAGTAATGCCTCCAAAGCTATGAGAGTATACTCACCAGCTTCTCTAACCGTGGACAACCTGCAGCCAGATGACTTAGCGTAGTGTCTGTGATAAGCACGCAGTCTTCTAGGTCGATTTTCTCCAGCATATGGCATGTCTGTGGGAGAACACACCATACATGCATACACTTACTCTGTATCTCTATCTATCTATATAGCTAGACACCATAATCCCGGAACTGGTGGTCATTTGAGTTAGTTCTTTATGGGGAGGGGCGCTAACCCTCTGCCAACCCACTTGTTGACATGTAGGGATACGTAAGGTTGATTATATGGTTACCACCCAGCATTGTAAATGGTTTCCTGGCTTACAGGAAACCATTAGGCTTGACACTTGATGTAAAGCCATCTGAAATGGAAAGAAGAGTAATAACATGGGACAAGAAAGATGGGAGAAATAGGAAGAGAGGAGGGCAAACACAGAAAAAGAATGATAATAATGAAAGAAGAAGTAGGCAACACTACATCAAGTGAGTGGATGATGCTCACCACCACCTACCACCTTCACTGTGTATACATAGCTCATGGCAAGAGTCAAGTGGTTAAAGAAGTAGTTTACTATCCAAAAGGACATGAGTTCAATTGCTGACTAGAGCAGGGAACAGTTTAATTACCATCCATCCATCCACCATCCAACTTTATGTTGCCCCATGAGAAGCGTAGAAGCCCGGAGCTAGGCAATTTGGTTCTGACATTTAAGATGAGAGTGACCAGCCTCTCTCATCCCTGAGTGGCATTACATGACCAATAACCCCAACCACCCCTTGGATATAACTCAATCCGATTGGAGTGCGGTAATTACCCACTAAACTACCAGGTGCCATAATTTGGTTATATGGTTACCACCCAGCGTAGTAAATGGTTTCCTGGTGTACAGGAAACCATTAGGCTTGTCACTCAGTGTAGAGTCACCCATAGGGAGATGGAAGAGGAAAGAATGAAAGAAAGAAAGACAAAAGAGGGAGTGTAAAGTCACCCGTAGGCAGAAGGACAAGGAGAGAATGGAGTAAAGAAAGACAGAAGAGGAAGGAAGGAATGGAGAGAGGAGAGGAAAGGGCAGACACCCGAGAGCAGCACTACATCAAGTGAGTGGATGGTGAGCGCCCCCACCTACCACAATTTAACTGAATTTCATTAAAACAAACTACTTACCTTCTACAAGTCTAAATTTATGTCATAAAACACCCCTCCTAATACCAATATAACTTCTTGCAGTGGCACCAATATGACTGAGTGGCTCTGCTGCCTGCTTATATAATTGTCCAACAGTTTCTTCCCTATCCTCCAATAGGAGGATGGATTGCAGAAGTCAGATAACTTTAGCTTGCAGTCCACCAGGTTTACATCCAGATGACCCTGAGGCCACATCATCATCATATCATATCAGCTGACAGGAATAACAGGGAATATTATAAAAATGTTTAACAGTCTTCCCCTGGCAAGTACTTTAAACACATCAATGAAGTAAATACAGCCTAATAAGGCCTTGCTTTAAGTATCCACCATTTCTGCCATTCTTACTATGCTACTAATCCACAGTAAACTCAGAAAAACAGGAAACTCCTGAAGAAGTTCCAACACTGCCTATAAGGCTAAGCTGCCTTCATTCATCATCTAATCTTGTGTTGCCCTAGGAGAAGCATAGGAGCCTGAGGCTAGGCAAGTTGGTTCTGACATTTAAGAAAAAAGTGGCCAACCTCACTCATCCCTGAGTGGCATTACGTGAGCAATAAACCCCAACCACCCCTTGGATAGAAACCTCCACAGGCTCAATGTGACTGAAGCGCCTTAATTACCCACTAAACCACCAGGCGCCATAATTTGATTATATGGTTACCACCCAGCACAGTAAATGGTTTCCTGTTGTACCGGAAACCATTTGGCTTGTCAATCAGTGTAGACACAAGGAAGAGGAAAGACGAAAGAAAAAAAAGGCAGAAGTGGAATGGAGGAAAGAAGGAAAGAAGAGAGGAAAGGCAGTCACCTGAGAGCGCACTACATCAAGTGAATGGATGGTGAGTGCCCCCACCTACCACTAATAATACCAACCATATCAAAAAGGAAAAGAAAAAAGTTTAGGTACAATACTGTTCATCACAAAACTCTGACATAAAGAAAAGTGCCTGCACTACAAAACATCCATTTAATATTTACCTTGGCAAGCAACTGAAACTCATCTGCAACCTCAACGAAACACCACAAACAAATCTGACTACAACTCACCCTGGCAAGCGCTTGGAACCCATTGTCTGTGAAGAGAGAACACGCAGCCACCTCTAGGGTCTCCAAGCGTGTGCAGTGTTGTGAGAGGACGACAAGGGATGTGTCAGTGAGGTGCACACAGTTAATCAGGCACAGGTAACGGATGTTGGGGCAGTTCTCACCTAGCGCAACCACCCCTCTGTCTGTGATGGCCTGTGGAGAAAGGGTTATATTACAGACAGTCCATGTTAAAATGCTGCTTTAGGTCCTCGTCATACATCTCACTTTTTGACAAAGATGGCTGGTAGAGTTGAGCAGAGAGTGTTGCGATGGTTTGGGTATATGGAGAGAACGAATAATGACCGATTGGTGAAAAAGATAACTAGATTTGATGTGAGAGGTGTAAGACCGAGAGGAAGACCACGAATAGGATGGATGGACAGTGTGAAGAGAGCGCTGGATGCGAGAGGGATGTCTGTTGAGAAAGGAAGAGTGGCTGTGCGTGAAAGAAATAAATGGAGAGAAATTGTGAATGAATAAGTGATGATGCAACCCTGAGGGGATATTCTCCCACATTTGGTCTGATCAGCTTTCAGGTCAGGTGCGGGTAAGGGGATGGGTCTGTTATGACGTGGCAGGGGTAAACCAGCTCTGCTGTCGGGCCCTGCTGCGGATGTCACTGACTGCATTGCACAATTGACCCTTGTGCGGTGTGGTGCGATGAGGATCAGTACATTCTCCCCTTTGAGGCTAAGATGTGAATGAATGTGTTTGAATGGACGAGTAAATGGGGTGTGTGTCGTCCTGTCTCAGCTACCTCCCTTTCCTTGGGGGAAGCAGCCTAGGTATATAGATATAGATAGATAGATTTTGTTGATCTTGCACAGGGTGGATGCTGGGGCAGTTCTCACCTAATGCAACCACCCTTTGTGCATAGGGCATAAGAAATTAAATCTTAAATGGATATATGCCCTTATGCCTGCATATGTACACAATGATTTATACTGATGGTATACACAGACACAACACACAATATGCATGTCCAATACTACAACACTCTTAGTTTCACATGCACAGTTCTCTCTACAGACACTTCTTCCCAATTCATATTTCGGTAGCACTGGAAAAGAATTTCTGACATGGCTTTTTTTTTTTAAATAAAGAAACACAATTCTTCATACAAAGGTCCACAGTTTACACATTGATAACATCTCAGGATTCTAAGCCATTCATTGCATTTAACTATACTCTGTCCAATTTAACCTGACCTTAAACTGCAATCTTTTTATCTTGAATGCTGTACTACAAGTTAACATCAGAACTCTGCGTGACTTTAGTCACAAAAACAGTGCTATGGAAATTATTTAAACCCACAGTAGTCTAATTCTGCTGAGCTGTGGGAATTAAGATGAAGAAAAAAGGAAATCTCAGCTGAGATAAAATGGATGAACTACTGTCATCCAAAGTTACAGGATTCACGATGCACAAACCGAGCATCCATGAAGGTTGATGTGTTCCAGGTCCTTGCAGTGTTGCACCAATGAGATGAGGGCAGTGTCTGTCATAGCCTTGAGTCCCTTCCCAACAAACCACTTCAATTTAGTGCAACCATGGGCCAGCGCATCCACACCTACCGAGGAAACACAGGGCAGCATGAGTCGCAGATACGGGTGGTACTGCAAGTTTCTTCTCACGATGACAAAAGATTAGTTCCACCTCATTTAATGGTCAAATGTAGTCAGAATGAAATGTAAATTTGACTAGCAACCAAGGAAACTCTTTCCTAGATCATAAATGACTGAGAAATATGGAAGGGTGCATTGAAGAATCAGGTTTTATAGCATGCATGTTCTCAGAGGTCCCTAACCCCTTTTTCGGCTTAGCTGATGGTCACGTGTAGTCAGATTGGAGGGTAAATGTGACTAGTATCCACGCAGACTCATTCCTATCTTATAATTAACCACTGAAATACAGGGAAGATTGAGTTAGGAAAAGAGATGGTACAGCAAGTTTGTTCTCACCTGACAAAGATCCCCATCCCCTTTACAGCTTAGCTGATGGGCAAGTTTAAATCTGACTAGAAAGCATGATATCTCATTCCTACCTCATAATTGGAGTTCACTGAAGGTCATGAAACCATAAAATAATATGAGACGTGGGAGTGGTCCAATTCCGTCAGATGAAAATGAGCTTCCTACAGGACAGCAAGCACACAAACTTACTTAAGTTTAGTCCTTCCCTAAATGAGGTCTCCACCTTAGCCGAGCAGAGACATTTGGGGTTAGTAAGAACGTAACAAAAAAGACATCAAAATGAAGCAAAAATACTGCAGACTGTTTCTAACCCCTTCACTATGAAAGATCCTTTATAAGCTGAAGAAATTAATCCTACATTACCCAGAATAAAACACAGTCAGTGCCTGCCCTTTAAATATTTCTTACTCATGACCTTCAAATATTCAAAGACTGAAGCAGTGACTATAACACCAACAAAGCAATGGCTACGGTGAAATTTACACACATTTTTACCTCGTTATGGTTCCTAAGTATCTCATATCACCTTCTACCAAGGCTGCTAATGCACTAAAGATGCCCACATTTGGGATGGTGGGTGTTGAATTTAATTTTGATAAGTCACAGTACCAATCCAACTGCTTTAATTAAATTAGTAATTTATACCAATGCCTTTAAGTCTTAACCTGCATTGTGCCAGTGCTGTTTTAAAACGGCCTGACATAATTCCGCGGCCAGTGCCAGTGCTGTTTTAAATCAGTTTAAAGTAAAAAAATTCACTGTGACCGCATTTTTCAAGATTCGCAGGTAAAAATTCGCAGGCATGTATGGTAATTGTTCCTCTACCATCCCCCAGGCTGTCAAGGCCATACACTCACTCACTCCCCTCCTCATGCTCGCTCTGCCTCATTCTGCCTGTGTGCCACACCCAGTGCTGTACATAGTGAAGGCATTTTGTAAAGTAATCCCTGTACTTTCCGGATGCCCACTTTCCGGACTCCCCACTTACCGAACATTGTGGGCCTGGACCTTCAGAACCCCCCAAAAAAAAAAAAAATCTGAATTCTTTCCCACCCGTAATTTGAAATTGCCGCACAGCGCCAAACAGCTGTTACACCATGGCCCCTTCACCCCTTCCTTCCTTCCCCCTCCCCTGTCAGGGTTGCCATTTGGTATTTTTCATTACCAAATGTGGAACAATTTGGTAATGAAAAATTCATTTGGTAATGAATCAGAATAAAGCATTACCAAATGGATTTTTCACATGTATGAGGGTACACGAGATGGAGTTGGTGGATTGTTTGCTCTCTCTGATTAATCTGCTAGCCTACATAGCGTGAAAATGATCAACATGCTGTTAGTTATAAGGAGAGTGATTACATGTATTTCCACTTGTATATATAATTAGTAAAGAATAAATGCTTCCTTTAAGAATTTGGTAATGAAAAGTTAAATTTGGTAATGAAAGTTGAGGAGATTGGTAATGTGACCAAGTTCAGATCTGGCAACTCTGTCCCCAGTTACTGCCTAACCTTCGTTCAGGGAAGAGGTCCATCGTAACTGATGCCGAACGTGCTCATTTTTTTATGAATAAACAGTGAATAAACCGCAATACCTCGCCACTAGACCACATGGGAATTTACAGTGTTGTGCATGTTAAGAAATTAGAATTTAGAGTGCAAAAGATTAAGTGTGGAGTGAGTGTGGAGTGCAAAGTGGTGGTTGAAACTGGCGGTTGACACTGGCGTGGTTCAATTAACCCTTTGAGATTCGGATGACTATTTCGATCGTCATTTCAAATCCAACCTCAGAGATTCGGATGACGCTTTTAATCGTCATTTTAATAACCTTTTGTAAAATATTCACCATAAATCGCATTTACGCATCATAACAAAGAGGTTTGGGCATGATGTCACGGAATGGTTGCTCTATGTGTGGCGGTACTGCACAGCTGATCTGACTCATGGTTTTGTTTCTTTATAAACTTTATTCTTGGTGAATATTTTTCTACAGCAAGGTATAAAATATTTGGTTTTTGCCTAACTTCATCTCGTCACTTTGACTTTTTATTTTCTTTGTTTTCATTTTACGAACATACTACGATAAAGTACAACTATTCAGCTTCAAAATAACACCACAACCAGCATCCTATCATAAAAAGTGTTTTTACACTGACCGATCAAAGAATAAACCGCGAAGTGAATATGCGGCAGAGACTAAAATAAAATTGTTCATCTCTTTCCTTTCACTTTACCGCACAATGAAATCCAAGTATTACCATAATCTATATATCATTGTAAAGGTAATTTATTGTATTTTTGCATGGTTTAAACCAAATTTACATATCTTTACTCATTATTTTTTGCCGAATATTTTTCTACAGCAAGGTATAACATTTTTGCTTTTCGCCTAACTTCAACTCATGATTGTGACATTTTATTTTCTTTGTTCTCCTTTTTTGAACATACTACGATAAAGTACAACTGTTCAGCTTTAAAATGACACCAAAACCAACATTCTATCATGAGAAGTGTATTTACACAGAGCGATCAAAGTTAAACATCGGGCTGCAAAGATGTACGTTAGTGTGAGTGGCTGACTCTGACACAGACAAACACTGCCCAGGCCAGAAACCTGAAAGGGTTAAGAAGAATGTGCAGTGTTAAACAATTATAACTCACAGTGCAAAGAATTAAGTGTAGCACAACACTAGATTACTGTACGTGCTTCAAGAGCATTTTCACAACTACCAGAGCCTTAGAGAGTTAGAGGAGGTGGCCATAGATGAGCTGTAAGTTCAGTACCCTGTACACTGCTAGGCCTAAGTATTTTCCATACTCACTTCTATTTCTTCATTCTCTGGTTCCTTTTCATTTATTTCATGCTTTATGTTCATTACTGGTGTGAATAGGGTCTTAAATAGGTTTAAATAAATGCTATGCATGTCCAGTAGAGAGTTATTTAGGTGGCTTTCAAAGTTAGGCTGGGTTAGGGTCATTAAGTACCAGTCCAGCAGTCAGAGGCCCACTTTCCGGACATGCCTTTGACTCTATTACATTGGATAGTGGAGGGATTACTGTATTTTCATGTATGTGTAAGTTGTAAATATTTCCTTGTAAGTGTAAGGACTATATAGTGGTCAAGTTGTAAATACCGTCTTGTAAGAGCCAGGACTGTACGTAATGAAGTCAAGTTGTACCTATCTTCAAGTAAGTGTAAGATAATGCATTCACAGTGAGAAAGACATGCAAACTGTGACAGACGCTGAAGTAATAAGTAATCAGAAAAGTGCACTGAACATTGCTATACCTTCCCAGCATAAATACCTGATTATGCCTGCCACAGAAAATGGCTTTCTCTCACCTACATGGTGAGTGTGAGAGAGCGGATATACCTGTATACGAGTATGCGGACTCAATAAAACCCATTTCTGAGCCTCGGTGAGCATTTTAATGGTGAAACTCGTTGTTTCCACATCAAAATCTATAATTTTAGCAAAAAAAAAAAAAAAAAAAAAAAAAAAGAGAGAGAGAGAGAGAGAGAGAGAGAGAGAGAGAGAGGTCGAAAAACGGCCAGCATTGGGGTAACCTATAGGGTTAAAAATAGCTGGCACATGGTGGGTTAATACATGATGCATACTGTACATGTAACTTTGAAATGCCAAGAAATGTTTCTAAAAAAACATGCACTGATATGGATATGAATGAAAGTGTTAAGAAAAATACTCTGAGATGGTTTGGCCAAGTAGAGAGGATGGAGAATAAGAGACTAACTTGGAAAGTGTATGTAAGTGAGGCAGCAGGGAAGAGGAGGAGGGTGAGACCTAGATTGAGATGGAGGGATGAAATGAAGAGATGCATGAGAAAGGGCAATGTATGCCTGAAGGAGGGCAGGTAAATGGCTGTGGACAGGACAACATGGAGGTAAATTGTTTGTGGCCACCCCTTTTGGGATTAAGGCACCTGACAATAGATAGATAGAGATCTCAAAAAATGCATAACTCATCAGTTCATAAGGGTGCAACTATACCACTGGAATGAAAGAGTTATTCTTGTGCTTCTTCTTCTTCTTCATCCCTGATTTCTCCGGCACCTTTAATCCACCCACCATTCTGTGTAATGTTGTTGCACCAGGACACATTGATCCACTCCAAGTTGGGGCAGCCGTCACTCAGCGCCTTGAGGGAAATGTCTCCGATCTGGGAGCAAGAGTCCAGATCTAGGCGAACCAACCGAGGGCAATGTCTGCTCAGCGCTGTGCAGGTTCTGGGGTAGCAAGACAGTAGAGTTTCATCATCATCATGGGGTGATTTTTAAAAGGGAAAACGCTGGTTCAAATCCTTGAGTAGCTGACAGAGTTCTTCAATTATGTACAAAAAGCCTTCAATACATGTTGCCTTTTTTTCTTTTTTTTTCTGTTCAATCCCCAGTGAGTTAAAAGAAAATTGCCTACTAATGTTTCACTAGCACCTAACAATCTGATTTGCCAGTTTCCTCTAATTTACCAGACAGATGGTGAGGAAATATCTGTGATAAACTGGAACACCAACATAGAGAGATGATTTACTATACAGCACTTACACTACAGTAAGGAAATGGATCAAGATCACAATACTGTACATGGAGAGTTGCCATTATGTGAAATTACCTATATTCTTGCATGGTCAATGGTGTTCAGATGTAAATGCACAAAACAGGCAGCTATGATACCTACTTGTCTGTGATGTTATTGCAGTTGTTAAGGTTGAGCTCCTCTATGTTGTTGCACATGTCAGCGAATGTGACGAGGGCAGCATCGTTGACACTTTGGCAACCCCGAAGTGACAACTGTTTCAAGAATCCTCCACATCGACGCCCTATATTCTCAACCACCCTGCCCTGAGAAGCAAAGCAAAACATCAGCAGCATCACAACCATTCTGATTTTTTACTCCTACCTCAGGATGCAACGAGGGGAATTCTACCGAAAGCAATTTTGGCACTTAGAGTGAATAAAAACAGTCTTGAATTAAACCTTTTACTGACACTGATTTAAATAGGTACAGCAGTCCATCCAGTCTAACACCAGATGACTGTTTAGCTCAGAAAAAATATTACAGTCAAAGGATAAGTATAAAATGACTACTAACAATGTGTCCTCCAAGCAGAAAAGGGTTAAATTTCCTTCCACCAAGATGTGTCTTTCCTCACCTCAATATCTGTCTGAAAATTGAAGAGGTCGATGCGTTGCCAATTGGACCCATCTAGTGCTAGAACGTGCCAGTAGTGAGACACCTGAGCACACCGACATAGTGACACTACATCCAGGTATGAAAACACCCTGCAAAAGTTAAGATCCATGTCAGTCAGACATGTACAGTACATCAGCACAACATTATGGCACCTAGGCACAAAAAGTGAGCTAAAGTTAGGACTTGCTCTGGTGTGGCAAAAGTACATAACTTGTATGAGTATGCTGACAGTGATACCATATATGGATACAACAACATTGCAAAATTAAGGGTCAAATTAGAGTGGCAAAAGAACATGAGTTAGTGGAGTAAAATGATGAAGGTTATAAAACATCCAGTTATGAACACACTGCAAAATGTTCATGTTTACATGGCAAAACAACTGACTTGGAAAGTTTACGTCGGTGAGGTGGAGGGGGAGAGCAAGGACAGGGTGGAGAGGTATATGAACGAGAGCAATGTGAGTTGAAGGGAGGGTAACCTGATAGTAACATACAGGGGCGTGCCTGGGGGGGGGGCTGGGCCTGGGCCCCCCCCTTAGCTCTCTGAGTCCTTTAAAAATTTATATATATTTATTTCGATAACAGCAAAACATGAAAAATTACTCCTGAGGCGGATGGCAAACTGGTGACAGGTAGAGTTGGAGTTCCTGTTTCAACAGCTCTCAGGAACTTGTTCCTGACCACCACCTTTTGCTGAACCTTTTCAATGCTTTCATTCTCACAGAAAGCAAGCCAGCATACTCTCATAAACCTCTACATTCAATTGTTTACACAGTATTACATGCAAATTATGTATCACACCTATTTTCATCTCCCCTTGTTTTAATGAATGGGGGACATCTGTAATCTGGTGTATGAATTTTTTCTTCCCTTCCTCTACTCAAAAAAAATTATATAAATATATATATATATATATATATATATATATATATATATATATATATAAGTAATCCCTCTAATATCCGAACGCCCAATATCCGAACATCCCCACTAACCGGACATAATCATCCTGGGATCCAATATTCCCAAAATGGGCCAAACTGCAAAAAATTCGAAAAAAATCTGACTTTTTCCCTTCTTGTAATTTGAAATTGCCACGTGGCGCCGAACAGCTGTTACACCATGGTCCCTTCACCCCTTCCTTCCTCTCCCTTTCCCCTCCCCTGTCAGGGTTGCCATTTGGTATTTTTCATTACCAAGTGTGGGCCAATTTGGTAATGAAAAATTAATTTGGTAATGAATCAGAATAATGCATTACCAAATGGATTTTTCACATGTATGAGGATACACAGGATGGAGATGGTGGATTGTTTGCTCTCTCTGATTAATCTGCTACCCTACATAGCGTGAAAATAATCAACATGGTGTTAATTATAAGGAGAGTGATTACATGTATTTCCACTTGTATATATAATTAGTGAAGAATAAATGCTAGCTTTACGAATTTGGTAATGAAAAGTTAAATTTGGTAATGAAAGTTGAGGAGATTGGTAATGTGGCCGTTGCGATCTGGCAACTCTGTTACCCCGCCATCATCAACAGTCACAGCCAATCTCCGATCGAGAGCAGATGCTCATAGCAGTGCAAGCCACAGGTGCTTGTTTTTTGTGAATAAACAGTGAATAAACTGCAATACCTCACCACTAGAACACACAGGAATTTACAGTGCTGTGCAGTGTTAAGAAATTAGAATTTAGAGTGCAGAGGATTAACTGTGGACTGCAAACTGGCAGTTCAAACCAGTCCAGGAACCAGGGACTTGTCAGTACCCAGAATGTTTAATATTGTATAAACTCACCTCTAAAACCTCATTTTATGGTTCCTTTGCATTTATTTCAGTCTTTTATGTCTCTTATTGGTGTGATTTGGGTCTTAAATAGATGCAATGCATGTCCACAGGGAGTTGTATAGGTGTTTTTCTGAGTTAGGGTCCATAAGTACAAGTCCAGGAGGCTGGGGCCCAATATTCGGATATGCCTTTGGCTCTATTACGTCGGATATTGGAGGGATTACTGTTATATACAGTATGTATATATATATATATATATATATATATATATATAAATCACACACACACATACAGATATATAGATACATATACAGAAACCATAATTTGGAGAGGTACACTGACACAGTATCCAAATACTGTATGAAAGCAAACTGTAAAAAAGGGGTTTGCATTAATGTGGGAGGAGGGGGGGAAAAATCAACATGACAATACAAATACTGAAATAAATTTTTAACACATTATTTTACATCAAACACGAAAACCCTCGAGGCAGCCTAGCTACCAACAGGGACGACTACGCAGTATAACAAAGCAATTTTTTCCGCAAACTTGATCTGTGTGGAATGTCATCTACCACAGCGTTTGATACTACCAGAAAAAAAAAAAAAAAAAAAAATCGTACTGTGAAGGGATGATAAACCTTACATCCGCACAAAATTTCCGATATGTAAAAGGGAGTACTGTACAAGTATTTCTAGGGAAATATTTTAAATGGGGTGGTCATATGGTAATCAACACAAGAGGTAGGCATTGTGTTGTTTATTTGTATGTACTGTTAACAATAAAAGTTTGCCCCTTCTATTTCATACTGAACTCTGCTGGCTAATACTTCCAAGCTTAGAGAAGTTTGGTATGCTTCTCTGTCCACACACTGTTCTATTTTATATGATGCATCACCGAGAAAGACATGGAACGAGGTCATTAAGTGTGACCTCAGGGTTAAGGGACTGAACAGGGAGGCTGCAAGAGATCATGCAGCATGGAGAGCCACCATTAGTTGACCAAGGCCGACGCATGCAAGCCTGTTGGACCCTTTAAAAACGAAACGAAACACAACGAAACATCACCTAATTCTTTTTTATAAGATGCATCAGGATATAAAGTGAGGGACAAGCCCTATGTTAGAAGCAGATATGGCGGGGTAGTCGGTGAATTTAGATGAACTTCTGCACTGAACTCTCCCTATACAACCTATATATATTTTCATTAATCTGTTGTAGTGTGAGAGACTTATAATGCAAGACTGGTAGTGTCCCTATATCAACCTTCTGATGTCCCACATTTCAAATAAAGGAAGGGCTGCTATTTTGGTGACTTTAGGCAGTAGTCAGGCTATTAGGAGGCGCTACTGGTGACAAGAACACATCCAGGATTAAATAAAGGGGTGGGGGTTGAAGAGGGTGGGGACAGGGATGAAAGTTTACAAAAAATCAGTAAATAAATAAATAACACTAATATAACGATGCTTTGTGGTAGGTGGGGACATTCACCATCCACTCACTCGATGTAGTGCTGTTCTCGGGTGTCTGCTCTTTCCTCTCCTCCATCCTTCTTTCCTTCCATCCTCTTCTGTCTTTCTTTCCTTCAGTCTTTCCTTTTTTTCTGCCTAAGGGTGACTTTACACTCCCTCTTCCATCTTTATTTCCTTCATTCTTTCCTCTTCCCTCTGCCTGTGGGTGACTCTACACTGAGTGACAAGCCAGGTTTCCTGTACACCAAGAAACCATTTACTATGCTGGGTGGTAACCATATAACCAACTTTTGGCGCCTGGTGGTTTAGTGGGTAATTATTGCGCTCCTGTCGGATTGACCCTGCGCAGGTTTAAACCCAAGGGATGGTTGGCGTTGATTGCTCCTGTATTGCCACTCAGGGATGAGTGAGGCTGGTCACTCTCGTCTTAAATGTCAGGACCAACTGCCTAGCCCTGGGCTCCTATGCTCCTCATGGGGCAGCGTAGGATTGGATAATGGATGGATGGATAACGATGCTCCAGGGATCCATGAACAAAATACTGTCAATTAAAAATTGTATGTTACGTTCACTAAGCAAGGGGTGTGGGTGAGAAACATGATGGCACTGACATACAAATGTCCTCCAACTCCTTCCCTATCATCTGCAAGGAGGACGGTAGCCAGCAGAAGGTGATTTCAGCCTGCAGTTTGCCAAGTTCACATTCAGATGTGCCTGGTACTGCAACAAAAACAACATGTAGGAGGAAGTATGGACTGTTTCTAGGCAACTCAAACCCTCTATGAACATGCCCAAAGGCTCCAGTGATGGTGGGGGTGGGGGGTGAATTGGAAACTGAGATAAGAATGGATTTTGGCTTGTAGATCAGAGAAAAAATATCTTTCCTAGTTTCATTTATGTGGTTTATTAACTCAGCAGAGACCTTTTGAACTCAAGGGGTAATACACATCCATCATTAACCCTTCCACCACTATGGTGTCCTGATCTTAATACGGCTGCTGAGTGGTAACAAGAATAAAATTATAAAATACATCAGACTCAGGAAGTGAAACTTAATACAGCAAAAATAATTAGAGATCATCAAACTGAAGAAATTTAAAATAAAAAGACAGAGAATAAAGTAGTGTACAGTAATATCCATTTGAATACATTCTTAAGAGCTTGAATGGATCCAGATATATACAGTACCGGGTATATATAAACAAAGGTGGATGAATATGGCAAATAGGTCTGTGAAGAGCAAGGTAGGGAAACTGATCAGCCCACAGAACTTAATGGGACTGAGTTGTTGGTTGAGTTACTCTATGTAGGCAGGAACACATTATAATGGACTGACAACTCTTACTTAGCTTGACAGTTCATGGACTGACTATATCTAGAATGTGGATATGAAGCACATCTATATAAAAAAAAAAAAAAAAAAAAAAAAAAAAAAGAGAGAGAGAGAGAGAGAGAGAGAGAGAGAGAGAGAAAAAAATATGCAGATGTGTAGGCTGTGAAGTGAAGTCAGGATTCCCTGGGCCTGCTTGATGTATGAATGGCAGGACCATCTCACTGGGCATGCTGCACACAATGCTCCCGGTTTCATGAATTCTCCTTCCTTGCTTCTGGATCCTACTTCATCCTGTCCTTATAAGGAAAAAAAGGCCATGATGATGATGATGATGATGATGATGATAATGAACAATACACATAAAGATATTCCATATTTTACTGAGGTACTGTAGGATGATGGCAAGTGCACAATATTGCTGTGCCACCCCTGTCACCCAGAGATACCGTACCATTACACTATAGCATTAGACGCTATTTAAAAGTACAAAGCCATGAGCACTTTATATTACTGAGCACTGACTGTTCTGAACTGTCTCTAAAACAGCGTTCCTGACCTTCTGTAACTCCTGCACCCCAGACCAAACCTGACCTTGTCTGCTCATTCAATCTCACAGGTGGTAAAGAAGCTGAAATACTGTACATTTGTAATATGCCACATACAGAGTAAATAATGATAACTACAGCATACTTCCATGAGTAAATAAAATAAACCAGTAAAATAAATCACCCACTGGATATAAACCTGCACCGGCTCAATCCAACTGGAGCTCCTTAATTGTCCACAAAACCACCAGGCACCATAATCTGGTTATATGGTTAACACCCAAAGTAGTAAATGGTTTCCTGGTATGCAGGAAACCATTTGGTTTGTCACTCAGTGTCGAGTCACCCACAGACTGAAGGAAGAGGAAAGAATGAAGAAAAGAAAGGCAGAAGGAGGAGGGAATGAAGGATGGAAGAGAGGAAAAGGCAGTTCCCGAGAGCAGCACTACATCGAGTGAGTGGATGGTGTGCACCGCACCTACCATAATATAAATAAATGTCACCAGCGTCAAGGGGTTAACAAAATTAAAAGACTATAGACTGTGACCTCAGGGTAAAGGGACTGAATAGAGAGGCTGCTAAAGATATGAAAGCACGGAGGACTACCTTTAGTTGTTCAAGGCTGAAGCGTGCACACATTAGACCATTTAAAACTTAATGAATATACAGGTGCTGTACTCACTGTAACAGAAGCTCACGAGGGACTTTTTTGTTGATCAAGGCCTCATCATCCGAAAACACTTTAGTCAACTGGAAAAAATAAGAACACATCCTATTAACACCAACATTGTCTACTGCATGTCAATTATACTGTGTTTACTCTAAATTGGTCCAGATTTTTGTCCCTTTGCAGTTTATTTCAACCATGTCAGTGGCAGAAAATGACACTGATATGGCTTACTTCCTTTTCTTGGCACTTTTTTGTGACTAGTGCTATCTTGCAGTGTTAACCTACTGCTACAATGCACCATACAAGATGGGAAGATGGCAATTTCAGACCAAGTTAGAGTAAAGCCAGTATAGTTGTATTCCAGGTTACACAGGTGGCATCATAGCACCACTTCCACAGTACACACAATTTATTTTGTACTGCACAATACTGCATATTCAACACTGTCTTCTGATATTTGTACAAGTTTAATGTCTACATAGTGGTTGTTGCTCCTGCTGATCAACCCCAGCCTGTCTGGCTGGGCAGATCCATCAATGACAGGCAAGAAACTGCCTCTACAGTGAAACTAAGTTCCCCTGTGGCTGACAGCACCTAGCCACAGCAAGACATGGGGAAAAGCGTGGAGCTTTGGTTCCTGGAAGAACACTGCATTTGCATCTATCCACCCAGTTACTGGGCACCACATCAGGCTTCACTTAACCCTGTAATATACTTAGATGGTTACCATCCAGTGTTTAAATGGTTTCCTGGGTTAAAGGATTCTTTCACTCAGTGCAGAGCCACATGAAGTGGAAAGACGAGCAATAAACAGTGACAGGAAGGAAAGAAAGAAGTAAGAAATGAGGAGGCAAACACAGAGATAGACTGAGAAATAGGAAAGAAGTAGGCTGCACTACATCAAGCGAGTGGATGACCATCACTATCACCTACCATCTGTCTATATAATTTGCATCCATAACATATAACATGAGGACAATGAGGTGCAATGAGTGAAATACATAATTTAGGAAGAGGTGCTACAAAATCTCCAGTCACTTAAAATATGATCTTACATGAGGCTAGCCATACAGAAATGCTGAGTGTGCTAGAATCAATAAACTGAGAAAATGGAAGTTAGACGATGGATTTCTCTCACCCACAGTGCCTTTGAACTTCCTCCATGAAGAACTGTCATACAAAGAATATGAGGTACCGTACCCAATGGATGAGCACTGAGAGTGCCATGTGTTCAGAATTCATTATTCTATCCTCCATCATTTTGGTTTCGATTATTGGTACATTCGGTGTCACTCCATGGCATTCCTCATACATGTGACAACACCATGGGCCATGGACAATGGACACTCCACAATGCCTATTGGCCTCACTGTTATTGCAATGCAATGTGGTATATCAATTTTCTACCTTATTATACTGTACGGTACTCAATTTACTGTAACCTACCTGAGATTTTTGCCCTTCTGCAGCTTATTTCACGCAGGTCATTGGGACGAAAAAAGAAAAAACTACCATACCGCTGTCCATCCTTTCCCTAGCACTTGTTTGTGACTAACATTCATTCATTCATTCATTGCCAGACGCCATGTATCCCAAACGGGGTGGCCAAGGGCTCAGAGTTAATTGTTTTACAGGGAGGGGCACTAATCCTCCACCAACCCCACTTGACAAGTAGGGAGAAAGCCAACAGCATCTGGTGTTCCCAGGCGGTCACCAATCCAAGTACTAACCAGACCCAACGTTGCTTAACTTCGCTGATCGGACGGGAAGCGGTGTACTCAACGTGGTATTCTAATATTAATCTGTTTTTATAACTCTGCTCTACTTGCATGACAATTTTAGGCCATTTAAAGTAAAAGCAGTCCAGTGGGAAATATTGCGATTAAAGAGACACACACTGAAATAGATCAATATAAGGGCTGTAATTTCTGGGGGGGTTAGGGGGCTATAGCCCCCCTAATGTTTTCTGTATATTAACTTGTCAAAACTTCAACTAGGACTGAAGGCTTATAAGGCTGAAATTGAAAATAAAAACCTGGCGTAGTTTCGTTGAAAATTCAAATAATTCTACGTGTTTGATCGAATACTGTATTTCTAAATTTGATCCAGATTGATCAAATTACATCATAATAGTACAGTACTGTATTTAGATTTTGATTATTTTGTCATTTCCAAAAGAATAAAGGCAGAGTAGTATATTTCAACTTGAATCCTACCGCAGGGCATGTAAAAACAATCTTGGTAAGGGTGCAGCATAGACAACAAAAGTGTAAAATGGCCAAATTATTAAACTCAGTCACTGTTTAAGTTGAAAGTTCAGACTGGCAGAAAGTGAAGCCTTTTACTTAAACCCCAAATCCATCACTGAACGTACATGCCTCGATAAACATCAACTCTTAGGTAGAATCAAACTGAAAAATATCAGATGGTCTGCAAGCTTAAGCGCTTTGATTTAATTTTAAGTTTGTAGTACAGTGCTTGTTGGAGATATGTAAGAAGGCATGGATGAGTGAAACTGTGCCTGCATAATGGAAAAAGGCTGTGATTGTACCCCTGTACAAAAATAAGGGCGAGCGAAGTAATTGCGAGAATTATCGTGGCATAAGTTTATTGAGTGTGGTAGGGAAGGTATGTGGAAGAATTATTATAAAGGTAAGAGAGACATCAGAAGTCCTAGTAAGTGATGAACAGGGTGGCTTTAGGAGTGGCAGAGGATGCATGGATCAAACATTTGCAGTGAGATAGATAGCAAACAAGGCTTGTGAGAAGGACCATAAGGTGTAAAGCATATGGCATTCATGGATCTGGAAAAAGCATACAACAAAGTGGACAGAGAGGGATTGTGGAAAGTTTGGCGCATGTACGGTGTAGATGGTAAGCTGCTAGGTGCTGTCAAGAGTTTTTATGATGGTAGCGAAGCATGTGTAACTTAAAGGGCATCTAAGTGAATGGTTCATGATTGGTGTGGGCATCAAACAAGGTTGTGTGACATCCCCATGGTTGTTCAACATATATATGGATGGGGTAGAGAAGTAAAAACACAAGTAATGGAGAGAATTATGGCATTGGTAATGAATGGTGATGGATGGAATATCTCAAATTTGTTGTATGCTGATGATGCAGTACTTCTTGCAAGTACCAGTACTGGACAAGAACTTGGTAGCCTAGTCCAGAGTTTTGCTGATGTCTGTGAGTGTCGTGCCTTGAGAGTAAATGTAAAAAAAGAGTAAAGTGATGGTTACTGAGACAAAAGGTGACTCCCAGGGTCATGTTACAGTGAAAGGAGAGAGACTGGAATTGGTGAGAGAGTTCAAATACCTGGGTACAGTGATAGAAAAGAGAGGAAAATGTGCAAAAGAAGTTGAAAGTAGAGTGATACAAGGAAGAAAAGTTGCCGGTGCAATGAAGGCCTTGATAAGAAACAGATGCTTGAGTGCTGCAGCTGCATGAGGCTTACATGAGGGAGCGTTAGTGCCAACTTTAACAAATGGATGTGAGACTACATTGTGGCACGAAAATAAAAAGTCAAGAGTAAGAGCAGTTGAGATGGGCCTGCTGAGGAATGTATGTGGAGTACAGAGGGAGGACAGGATGGGAAATAATGTGATTTGTGAAAGACATGGAGTGAGGAAGTCGGTGGACACAGAATCGAAGAAAGTGTACTGAGATGGTATGGTCATGTGGGGAGAATGGATAACAATAGAGTGGTGAAAAAGGTATATCTGAGCGAATCTGAAGGAGGGAGGAGGCGAGGTAGGCCAAGGAAAAGGTGGAGAGATATGGTGGATGAGTATGTGAGGAAGAGAGGTTTGGAAGTCGGTGAGGCTACGGAACTGACAAGAGATCGAGCTGGCTGGATGAATGTTGTAAGAAGTGCATGATCTGGGATTTGGCACCCTTTTTTAACATGGCAGCGTCCAGACTGACTCAATCGGATACGTGTATGTGAAGCTACAAAGTGTGGTGAATGCTTTTGGCGTATCCGATGGAGTCAGGATTCCGGGGATTTAAATGATGAGTGAATGGAAGTGTGGCCCATTGGATTGGGCAGATTTGGGCTGTCTGGACATTGTTACTCATCACCCTGCCCTTGGGTGGGAAAGGAGGTCCAGATGATGATGATGATGATGAGTACAGAGACATATATACTTGGTCTAGCCCCCCAAAAATTCTGTTGAAAATTACGGGCCTGAATAGTCTTATGACACCACAACCTGTATGACCATTTAAGATGCCACCATGTCCCATCTTGGAGATACTCTTTGATCACGTGTAAAATCACGTGTACAAAACGTACTACAGTAATCCCTCAATTATTTTATTATTTTATTTTATTTTTTTTGTCCGACTCTGGGCATATGCTTCACAGCCAGGTCCCAAGCCCCAGTAGTCCCACATACCATACACCTCTACATGTCACCACTTCGGCGCTAACACCCGCCGTTCATAATGAATACATGCTAGGGCTGTCTCATACAAGACTGGTGCATTGGTATTAGCGGGGGTATTTTTACGACATGTTGGCGGGTCTTCTGGCAGATCAGCAAAGTCTGTCTTTATTCAAATCAAATCCTTAAACTGTTCCCTGCCCCAGCAGGGATTTGAGCCTGGGTCTGGTAGAGCCGCAGACCAGCTCTCTACTGACTGAGCTGATACAATAAAGCCAAAGGCATTTTCGGATGAGGGCAAAATCCAGATACAGAGCAACATCCTCAACTGTACCCATACCCTACCTATACCCAACCAATATGTACAGTACCCTCCCAAATTCTGGCAGTGTTCTTCAGTCTTTCAGCTATATTTAGGCATCAAAACACACATGGGAATATCCAATGTAGCTAATGGTAAACACTAAGAAAACAATGCATGAACAACAATCTATCTATCTATCTATTGCCAGACGCCACAGTCCTGTAAGGGGTGGCCATTTGACTTTGAGTTATTTGCTTTATGGGGAGGGACACTAATCCTCCACCAACCCACTTCTTGACACGTAGGGAGCACGTATGGTTTGGTTATGTGGTTACCACCCAGCGTAGTAAATGGTTTCTTGGCTAACAGGAAACCATTTGGCTTGTCACTCAATGTAAAGCCACCTGTAAAGGAAAGAAAAGCAATAAGAAGTGACAGGACAGATGGGAGAAATATGGAGAGAGGAGGGCAGACACAGAAAAAGAATGATAAAAGCTAAGGAAGAAGTAGGCAGCTCTATATCAAGTGAGTGGATGATGGTCGCCACAAAAATCCACAAATACCCTACCAATAATGCACAGTACCCTTCCTACTTGTTGCAGTGTTCTCCGGTTTTTCAGTTGTACTTAGACATCAAAACACACATGGGAATATCCAATGTAATGCTACACTCTGAGAAAACAAGGCATAAACAACAAAAATCTGCAAAAAAAACAAAACAATGAAGACAACTGTTCCAAAAAGAATTTTAACCCTATCAGGAACTGAAGGTCTTTCATAAGTTTCTGAGACACCAAGGGAGTGTAGAGCCCAGCTATGGTAGCTTCCTTGGTACAAAGAAAAACATTTCCATAGCTAAATTTGCCCCCCAAAATTGGTTATATTTGTATAAATTATATACCACCATCTTCACCGGTGTTTATACTATAAAGTAAACTAATAAAAATACATAAAACTGATGAGTAAAAGTACAGAAACGAAATGACAATATAAAATTGCTTCAAATAACTTCCCAACATCCTAGCACAAAATTTTGCTTGCACCGTGCAAGAACCAAGCATATATCTAGACGCAGAATTTCACGAGCTTTCTCGTGGCGGTTTCGGAATTTTGACATGACCAATAGTTTTCTATTAAATTGCCAAACACTAAAAAACTCACCAGTGGCAATGCAGGGATGATGGGAGAGGCAGTGCACTAAGCAGGGGTAGGGGAGGGCTGGGAGACAGGGAGGGAGACACACCTGGCAGCACTGAGTGTGAAAGGGGATGGAGGAAGGACAGGGGGTGAGTAGCAAGGATGACCGAGGGACTTTGACCATTCAATAGGAAGCCAGACAGCCAATTTGCTCAGCACATGGGTTATAGGCCTCTATTCCTCGCACACTGGAAGAAAATTCCGAGTGATAGGGGGGGCCAGGGGACTTGGACCGTTTGGTTGGGAGCCAGACAGCCATTTTTGTTCAAGTGGTGGGTTCAGTCTACTACCCGCACGTGGCCAGAGAGGCTGGACGGCCAACCAACTTATTTTTTTAATTTGTAAGCCACCCAGCCACCGATGCTGGAACTTTTATGTTCGGATATGGACAAAGATATACAGATACAGAAATAATAGAGCAAGGCCTAACATTCAGATATGAAGCGTCTGGATAATCGGGGGATTACTGTATTGTATATCTTAACTTTTCAGTCTGTACATTTTGAAACGGTGCGTGAAATTTTAACAGTAATCTCCAGCAACTTCTTCCTCTATCACTATCACTAGCAAACAGCACCCTGTTCATCACTCATGACATCTGTACTACCTTTTGTACCATATCACTAACCTTTCAATTACCTGCCCAAAGAAACACTCTGAAGACATCTACCCACCAATTCAATACTAATTTCTATCTATCAATCTAGCTTACAAGAAATATTAGGCTTGTCACTCAATGTAAATCCACCTGAAAAGGAAAGATGAACAATCAAAAATGACAGGAAAGAATGGAAGATATAAGAATAGAGGAGGGCAGACACTGAAAAAGAATGATAAAGGTGCAGGATGAAGCAGGCAGCACTACATCAAGTGAGTGCATGAGGGTCACCACCACCTACCACTAAATCCTAATCCTAATTTGCCCACAAAAACAGGACCATAAAGGCCCGCAACTAGGATACTCAGTCCCGACATTTAAGGAATGGGTGACCAACTTCACTTGCCCCTGGGCAGTATTAAGTAAGCAATAAACCCAAACCTCCCCTCAGATGGAAACCCCAACAGGCCCCATCCACTTGGAGCACTTCAACCCACTAAATCACCAGACATCTTTAAGTTACAGCGTTAACACCCACCATAGTAAATGATAATCCATCCATCCATCATCCAATCCTACGTTGCCCCATGAGAAGTGTAGGAGCCCGGGGCTAGGCAAGTTGATCCTGACATTTAAGATGAAAGTGACCAACCTCTCATCCCTGAGTGGCATTACATGAGCAATAAACCCCAACCTCTCCTTGAATATAAACCTTCACCAGCTCAATCCGATTGGAGCACCGTAATTACCCAATAAACCACCAGGCGCCAAAATTTGGTTATCTGGTTGTCACCCAGCGTAGTAAATTGGTTTCCTGGTGAACAGGAAACCATTTGGCTTGTCACCCACAGGCAGAAGGAAGAGGAAAGAATGAAGAAAAGAAAGACAGAAGAGGGAGTGTAAGGTCACCCGTAGGCAGAAGGATGAGGAAAGAACGAAGGAAAGAATGACAGAAGAGGATGGAAGGAAAGAAGGCTGGAGGAAAGGAAAGGGCAGACACCCGAGTGCAGCACTACATCGAGTGAGTGGATGGTGAGCGCCTCCACCTACCAGAGTAAATGATAATCCATAATAATTTTTATATACACTTCTGTCACCTTAACACAAAGGCATGGTCATCCTTACAAGCCAATGGCACAAACTCTACTATGCTTCTTTCACCTTAACCTGGTACCGGTACAGATTTTCAACATTTTGCAGCTCACTTCACGAAGCTCAGTGACAGAAACAGACGACTATGACTCTACGTTCTTTCTACAGCACCTCTCTGTGACTAGCATCGTACTCTAGTGTTAACCTATGATTATAATTCTGCATTCAAGATGGAGAGATGGCAATTTTAGGACAGGTTAGAGTAAAGAGTTATAATCCAGGCTTTTTGATACATTTCCAACAAAAAGCTCACTGCATTCTTCTACTAATTTTATAATTTCTACATACCATACTGTATACCTCATCCACACCTGCTGCCTCCACATTCTTTAACATTTTCACTGCACCACATTCTTCAAGCAACATCCAACATAATCATATTTCACAATCATTATGCTCATTATTCATGTTCTGTTCGTCAAAAGTCTTGTCATCTACTCCTTATTTCACTTCCGTTTATCAGAATTTTTCCATTTCTAATTCCAAATACTGTATATCCTTCTCTTCCACACACATCATAATACACTGCATACCTAATAATCAAAGCCACTTTCACTATCAGAGTTAAACATGACACACTGCAGCTATATACGGTACTGTAGGCTACACTGTCAATTTAATACCTGCATAATGACTACTTCCTCCCTATCATTCATCAGTCACCAATAACCAATTCCTGGTGCAAATCTTCATGCATGAACTCATACTGTACACATCATTCTTTCTCATTCAACTTTATCTGCTCACCTGCTTAAATTATAACTTCTTTGTTACATCACTTTCTTTTTCAGGAAACATGTAACTTCTCATTGTCATTTTGTTATTACTCTTTTTTACTTTTCAGGTGGCCTTTCATTGAGTGACAAGCCTAATGGTTTCCTGTAAGCCAGGAAACCATTTACAAGGTTGGATGGTAACCATGTAACCAACCCATACATGTTCCCTAAGTGTCAGCAAGTGGGTTGGCAGAGAGTTAATGCCCCACCCCGCAAAACAACTCAAAGTCAAATGGCCACCCCTTACGGGATTAGCCTATGGCGTCTGGCTATAATACAGATAGAATAAAAATAATATTAAAATAATAACAATAATAAAAGGATCTCAACATCTCACACTATACATGGGATGGAAAGAAACCAGCAAATACTAGCTTCTTTCAATGCAATCTTTCAGTTAAATCATTCTTCCAGGCAAAACAATATTCATTCTAATTGTTACGTAACTGTGCAGAATAAAAGACGTTCTATATTTCCCGAAAAAAGTGATTACAAAGACGTCAATATGATTACTGAAAGTGGTAGGTGGTGGCAACCATCATCCACTCACTTGATGTAGTGCTGCCTACTTCTTCCTTAGCCTTTATCATTTTTTTGTGCCTGCCCTCCTATCTTCCTATTTCTCCCATCTTTCCTGTCACTACTTATTGCTTTTCTTTCTGTTACAGGTGGCTGTACATTGAGTGACAAGCCAAATGGTTTCCTGTAAGCCAAGAAACCATTTACAATGCTGGGTGATAACCATATAACCAAACCATTCGTGCTCCCTACGTGTCAAGTGGGTTGGTGGAGGGTTAGTGTCCCTCCCTGTAAAACAAATAACTCAGAGTCAAATGGCCACCCCGTACAGGATTAAGGCATCTGGCAAAAGAAAGAAAGAAGGATAATTTAACAGCATTTTCAACCAATAAAAAAATAATAATAATCTGGACAATTTATAAAAAAAGCTATTAGTTTCTGTACAGGGTTAATATATGCTGCCTAAGGATCTGGGCTGCTTAAAAATATAAACTTTTCCTTTAAATTCCAATCATTACAACACACGACA
Source organism: Coenobita brevimanus (assembly GCF_032717465.1). Taxonomy (NCBI): domain Eukaryota; kingdom Metazoa; phylum Arthropoda; class Malacostraca; order Decapoda; family Coenobitidae; genus Coenobita; species Coenobita brevimanus. The sequence goes on along the minus strand of NC_137002.1, from coordinate 1,742,240 downwards.
AAAGCAATTACATGATATATAGTTGCACTGACCTTAGAAAACAGCTACAAGACTACAATAACAACACAGGTTCAAACAATGCCCTAAATTCATGGGGGCACAGGTAACTGAAATCAACTACTCAATCATACCCACTCATGGCTTTGTTCATGACACTAGCCTCTCATGCAAAAGCTCATGTCTATTCACCTTGGCCATTGTGCTCTATGACAGTGAATACGGTGAGGTATTGTACACTGTCCTTCGTCTCTCCACTACTTCTGTGCCCGGGCTAGGATATGGTAAACAAAGACAATCCTACATGCCTTATCAGCTTGACTACCCCGTGGTTACCCTGGTCATATATATCAATACACCCATTAACTACTAAATTAATTACAGGAATGGGAGGGATAGGGAGCATACTGAAGGATACACAAGCCGTACATTCATTACTACAGGCCTGAGAGGAAGAAATGCGGTGTGAAATGGGAAGGTTAGAGTGAGTTCTTTGTGTTAGAGGGCGATCAGCTGTTCTCATTGATGGCAGACGACTCCCTACACACAATATATTTACCTTCCTATTTCATCCTCACTCGAGGTATTCCCTCTACATAGGCTCTCTGACACTCACCTCTAATCTGTTCATGCTGTTGTGGTTCATCATTTTCATTTTGTAGGACAGCTTTTCCCAAAATTGGGAAAATATTGGTGATATGTGCGCCAGGATGGAAGGTATAAGAGTTGCTACTTTAACAACACTCGAGGCGCTGAGTCCGGGCCTCTCATTGGTCAGCTTGCTCCATGCACTTTTGTTTACTATCTCAATTTTCAGCTATTTATTGGATTTTGTGTATTTTATGACTACAGGGATATATTCAGTAATATATGAGTGTGGTTGGCAGGCTAAGAGAGTGGTTATAAGGTCTGTGTGGTTAATTCTTCGTCGTATGTTTGGAATGCGGGAGCCAATCAGTAGGCTTGACAGAGACGGTGATGGCGGGGAACGAAAACAAACCCAAGGCTCAGCTGTAACGTCACAGGTCGATGCTACAGCTGACTGTAAACATTGCCACGCGGGGCACCATACTCACCATGCTCACTGTACTCACCATACCAGCATCAGTCACCACTTTTATTATATCCTGCGAACCGCCCTATCATTCAATAGTCATGCAAATACTGATAAGCTTAAAATTAATGACAACTTCCTTTAGTCAACACCGTCGCGGTCACTGTATTCATCACAATCACCATACCATTTCCTCACTAGTTACCATACACACAGCTTGCCACTAATCACACTACAGTCACCATGCCAGTGGCAATACTGTCACTATCACCATTCAATACACTATACATCGCCAGACACCACTCAAGTATACTCGCTATATAGTGCACACTAAACACCATAGGCCTACTCACCACACGACATAACCCAACACATTAGACACCATATTCACCACACGGCATACAACACAAATCAGACACCACACTCACCACAAGGCATACCACACACATAGACACCAAACTGATGAGACTATACCGTCACCAGACACCATATACTTACATGTCACCACAGACACCATACACAAATATCACGCTCACCGCAGAAACCATGTTCGCCACATGCACCAAAACACTTAAACACCCCATCCCAGACACCATACTCATCTGACACAATACTTATCACGTAAACCAAACTGACCAGATACCATATTCACCAAACACCACACTCACAACACACTGTACACACCGCAGACACCGTGGTCACTAAACACCACATACTGGACACCATATTAACCAGACACCATATACACCAGACGCTATACTAACAACATACTCATCAGACACTATTCTCATCACATACACCACATTCACTTGACACCATATTCACCAGACACCATACTCACCAGACACAATACACTAGATTGAACACTCACAGATTCCTGTAATCATACAGCAGGTGCAAAAGCGACCAGAATGTCTTCAGTGAACTGCTCTCTCTCTCTCTCTCTCTCTCTCTCTCTCTCACACACACACACACACACACACACACACACACACATTCACAGTGACTTATAAACTGGAAAGTTCTACACACACTTCTGCCCACGTTTCACTAACAAAGCCGTCGCAGGAGCACGGAACAAAACATCTCAGAGAACATCAATCAGAACCCAACTCAGGGCGTCTGCTACTGAAGCCCCTTTGGCAGCGTTTGCAAAATTTCGTTGTTGCTGTTGTTAAAGGATTCGGAGTTTTTTACGTATACATAATACATATATATATATCCATACATACATACATACAAATATACATGCATATGCTGATATCCACTATGAAAAGGAAACACGAAATATCCCAAGCGCATTCGTGTATTCACATCTTCAGGGGATAAGACGTGAATACACGAAAGCGCTCGGGATATTTCGTGTTTCCTTTTCCTTGTGGATATCAGCAGATCTATGAATCACATGCTATTAAGTGATTTAATTGCATATACATACATACATTCATACACACATACATGGCGTCCCAAGAGATGCGAGAAATTTCAGGTTATATGTCTAATTTTTACCAAGAATGCTATATCAATATGGGTCCAGTTCTCGACCGTTTTGGAAAAGAGTTAATTAAGAGGATCACTCTCACCAGCAAAGTCATTACAGTTAATTCGTTTTAACTAGGTGGTGTCCGTTCATTTGCAGCCTATTTCGGTGTTCGTTCATTTGCAGCCTATTTCCTGTATCTCAATGGCAGAATAAGACAATACTATGACCCTATCTCTTGGTACAGCAATGGCAACTTTACACCTAGTTAAAGTGAACAAATTATAGCAATTGTAACTCCGAAACGTTGACAATTGAACCCATGTTGGCAGCTTTTTTTTTTTTTTTTTTAACTGAAAATTAGCTAGTAATCTCATAAACACTCACACATATTTCACAGGATAGCCTACTCTTTATACGATAAATTGCCACTAAAATTTCCGTTCCTAATCCAGCCGTTCAGTAACTCGTAACATTCTAGTAGCCTACCTTGTGTACAGATGCATGTAGTCACTACAATCTGGTTTGTTAAACAGTTCGTTTTATCATAGTTAGTTTTATTAATTCTATTGTTATGAACTACAGAAGGGCAGGAGGAGGAACGGAACTTTTGGAGCTAATAGTACTGTACAAACTCAACGGCAGTGGCAACGCAGAGGAGGCTTGTTGCAACAGAAGTACTGAGCGATGGGGTTACTGTATTCCATTATTTGATGTACTATACGTAGCGTATTCAGTCAGCTGTTTGTTTCTGTTTTGTTAGATCCCTTTATTTGATAATGCCATAAATTGGTCAAAAAGAAGAACTTACATACACACAAATACTTAAGGGTTTAATATGATGACGCATTATTTTCACATGAAACACAGCTTCAGTATGCAGCTTTTATTTTGTCCCTCTGATAAGAGTTGTCGATACTTCCCTTTACTTCCTCGTGCATTCCTGGGGCCGTCATATCAGAAGATCGCTTATCTCACGTGACTGATAAGATTTAAGGTGTTCTTAGTACAGTTCTTTTATCTATACTGTTTTTTTGTTTTCTATTGAGGCAAAGATGAACTTGACAGGCTGGTGATGCATCATGTTCGAATAACATTCACTAACCCAAATTTCCCCCTCAGATGGATGTTGTCAATTAATAATGCTAACGAGTAGAGATGAAGAAGTGTTGCATTCAGCCAATCATCACCAACCTGTCAAGCGCATCTTCGCCTCGATTATAAAAAAAAAAAAAAAAAAAAAAAAAAAACTGAGTATAGGCACCACTTTATGATGACGATCATGATCATGATCATCATAATAATCATCCCGCCTTCTTTTCACCTGCAGGTGCGGTGAAGGAGGGTACAGAAAACCACAAAAAGGAATGAATACGATAATGGAAGAACTGATCAACAGCACGCCCAATAAATTAGGCCACACACAAATTCGTTCACCATTCAAGCCTCCGGATTCCTGGCTCCACTTGATAGGTACAGTTCGTAGCTCCGTATTGCCCTATCAAAGGCAATCCAACTACTGTCATGTTAAAAAGAGGTGAGCCACACCATGGCCCTACACTCCTCCGCACGAAAGTCATCCATCCAGCTCGATCTCCTGTCAGTTCCCTTGCCTCGTCAGTCGTCATCCTTCATACCTCTCTCTCTCTCTCTCTCTCTCTCTCTCTCTCTCTCTCTCTCTCACTTATTTACCATATCTATCCACCCTCTTCTTGGCTTACCACGCTTTCCACCACCTTCAGACTCGCTCGCATCTTGACAATGCGATCAGTTATTACCCTCCGTATTCTAGTGGCTTCGGAGATTTCTTCACACGCCACACCTCAGTGTCCTCTTGTAAGTTACTGATGCAGACTATGTCGAAGCTGCATATAGTCGAGCTTATGAGCATGGAAGTGTAAATACCGTCACCATTAACCTTCTCACGATCGGGACAACTCTTGTATTATAGGCCAGCTAACCCTAGACGATTTTATTCAGCCGAGTGAGTCATAGGAGCCTCGGGATTCTAATACTGTCATCATTAATACCTTTATTAGTTTATTCAGGTGAGTCATAGGAGCCTGAGGGAGCCACTAGTACCATTAACTCCTTTATTAGTTTATTCGGCTGTCATATTCACCATTAACTCCTTTCCTGTGTATTCGGCTAGGTCATAGGGCCTGAGGGAGCTACTAAGTCACCATTAACTCTTTTATAGTTTATTCAGTTGTCATAGGGGCCTGAGGGTGCTGCTAGTCACCATGAACTCCTTTACTAGTTTATGCAGCTAAGAGTGAGTCATGGGAGCCTGAGGGTATTAAAGTGGCGCTCGTTTCCGTTTCCTAAGTGGACGCTTCAACCCACGAGGCTTTTCCTGCCATGACAACGAGCAGAACCGTAAACCCATAGTGTCTTTGTATTTTATCTACCTGCTCATTCATCTACCTATTTATCTATCTGGCCACTCAATTGACCCAGGGACTTGGCGCACTAACTTCAGGTGGCTCTATTTCGGCATTAATAAAATGCAGTTACTGCGGACCTTATGGGTGAATTAAGAAGAAGAACATTTTCCCCATAGGGTCATTAGCAAACGTAGCTCCGTAATGGTTGAAAAATGGACTCGTGTTGATTTAGCAATTTAAATTCAAAATCAGATGAAGAATCACCCCCTAAATATAGTGGGTGAAGTCCCGGGGTTATCTGTAAGGGTAGATAGAACGATGGGCACATAGACAGATAGACTGATATATAGAGAGATAGATAAAAATACAATCACATTATGAGTTCACGGGAGCAGATTTATTCTTCTGGTTCTTTTTACACTACTCGCTGCTTGTTTTTCCCAGGATGATCATTTCACCGCCACTCTCTCTCTCTCTCTCTCTCTCTCTCTCTCTCTCTCTCTCTCTCTCTCTCTCTCTCTCTCTTAACTTAGCCTATCCAACCTAACCTAACTGTCTAACAAACTGGCCTGATCTAACACTAAGGACACAAACCCAACCTAACCTAGATTTTCCTAGATTTAAAAGGTGTAAGAATGGCCACCCTTTATATAATAACCCCTTCAAGTTCATGTGCCCTAGTGCTGTGCTTGCTGCCACCAGAGGATTTTATTCAGCTTAAAATAAAAACCGTCTGGAGATGGCAAATAAAATAAAAAATCGGAGCGAAGTGTTAAGAATAAAATAAAAAAAAAATATTGTAGTGAAGGGCTAGAAATAATATAAAAATCGTAGTGAAGGACTAGGAATCAAATTAAATAAATCGTAGTGAAGGGTTAAGAAAATTTATGAATCGTAGTGACGGGTTAGGAATAAAATTACACAAATCGTAGAGGGGCTAGAAATAAAAAATCGTAGTGAAAGGTTAGGAAAACTTATAAATCGTAGTGAAGGGTTAAGAAAATTTATAAATCGTAGTGACGGGTAGTAGGAAATAAAATAAATCGTAGTGAAGGGTTAATTATTTACGAGGAGGATGAAGACAGTTGTGGATTTTCAAAGTTTTTTTTTAATAATTATAGCATTTCAAATTTTAGTCAGAGCTACGGCTGCGTGGCACGAATGGAAAGCGTGATAATGAGCAGCAAAGTGTATATAACTGAAGTGGAGGGGAAGAGGGAGGCCTAGGACGAGGCGGAGGGACGGAGAGGTACATGAATGAGGTTGGTGGGAGATGGAGGGAAGGTAGTCTAATGGCGCAGGACACGGCACCCTCCCCCTGCATGGCGGTAGGGTAGAGAGAGAGAGAGAGAGAGAGAGAGAGAGAGAGAATTATACCAGTTCTGTATGTATGTTGGGGTGGACTACGTATGTCCAAAATTAGCGCTCATTATCCACTCACTCGATGTAGTGCCTGCATCGGAAAACTGCACTGAGTCACACGCCATTAACCAACTACTGGACGCCTGGATGTCTAGTGAGTCAAGGCGCTTCAACCACCTTTTAATCAGAAGAGGAGTGGTTGGGGTTATTGCTTACATATCGCAGCTAAGGAAGAAGCATCTGATCACACATGTCTTAAATGTCTGAACCTATAGCCTAGCCCCGGGATCCTACGCTCCTGACGGGCAATGGATGGATGGATGGATGGATGGACTCAAAAATGGAATCCTGTAAACTCCCCAACACCTTATCATTAAACACAGACTGGAAGCATTACAGGTTTAAGTTTTCTGCCTTCATTTCCCAACCTTGGTACGGATACACTAGGGTGACTCTGTGTGGTAGGCGAGGAAGCCCACCATCCACTCACGCGATGTAGTACTACCCACAAATACAATGACTGATACGCCAAATTATTTCCTGTTGTTCAAGAAGCCATTTGCTAAGTTGGGCTACAAGTTGATAATATTGACAATGGTAATTTTAGTAGTATCAGCATAAATCGCACTTGTACTAGAAAAAAAATTGCGTGAAAAAAAAAATAATAACATACTAACAATGTCGATATTTTAAACTTCCTTGCAGCCCAAAATTCGCAAGTGGTCAATTGGAAGCCTGGTGGTCCACTGGGTTTAGGCAATCCAATCGGACGTGGCCCATCAGGGTTCAATTCTAAATGTGGTTTGAGGGTTTAATATTTACAGCGCAACTCAGGGTTGAATAACTAGTCACACTTGCCTTAAATATCTAGACTAAATTGCCTAGTACGGGGATCCTACGCTCATGATTGGGAGAAATGGGACTAGATGATGGTTAGGTGGATGTATCTTCATCTTGTAGGGTATAGCTCTTGCCCTTCTATTTTTTTTCTTAATCTTGTAACCTTCCTTTCTTCCTTCCTTCTCATCCCCTTCTTCTTCTTCTATCACTACTTCCTGTTGCTATCTTTTCTTTTTTCTCTTCCTCCTTCCTCTTATTGTTTTGCTCTCTTGCTTCTTCATCTTCTACCCATTGGTCTTCTTTCCTCCTCCTCCTCCTCCTTCTTCTTCTTCTTCCTCCTCCTCCTCTTCCTCCTACTTCTTTCCCTTCTTGCCCTTCTTCTGCTTCTTGCCTCCTGGTGCCCACTGATATCCCCGCCAGAACAGCAGCTCCTGTACACTGTGGCAGATGTACAACGCGTTCTGCATCGCTGTCTCTCCCAGGATGTCCACGTGCACACGACCTGTACACGCACATTAATATATATACACGTACAGTTACACACACACACACACACACACACACACACACACACGAGATAAATGGCATGAAAATTAGTGCCTACGAAAAAAAAAAAAAACTCCTCTCTTCTAAAACCAAAACCAATTATCAGCATCATGAAAATTTAAAACAGATAAGAAATTCAAACTCTTGGACTCTTGGTAAAAATACGAAAAAATACTGTATACCGGAAAAATAAGGCCCGATTTACGTTAGAAAATTTTTTACAGATTTGGTTAACCTTTTCAGCCCGATGCGCATTTTTCATTTTTGTAAGTCCGGAAGATGGTTTTATGCACGTTAAAAAAAAAATCGCTGGTTGTGGGAGGGTTAAGGAAGGCTATGTCTCCCCCAGGTCGCTGAGAAAGTCGTCTGGAGATGAGAGAGAGAGAGAGAGAGAGAGAGGACAAAATACGTCATGGAAGTGGAGGAATTGAAAATGATTTATATTACTGGCGGTAAAAATCAAATATGAAAATGACCGTATAATCTATTTAAGCTCTACCCATATTTCATTCTATAAGATATTGGCCTTCAAAGATAAACTAATTGACACTGACAGATAATACAGTAAATAAAGAAAAAATGTTACATAAAAATACTAACCTCCGGCAGAATCCTTGGAGGCCTTTTTCTTTGATTTCTTCTTGGACTGTTTATCAGCCTTCTTTTCCGGGTTTTTGGCGGGCTTTTTCTGACCGGGGGCGCTTGCTTTGGACTTTCCTCGCTTCCCCGCCTCGCCTGCCATCTGGTGGTAGACCGGTGAAATTAATGAGTGGAAGAAAGTAGTTATAAAGAATAAAAAGAAGTTACCGGAACTCAGAAGATGTTTGGGAGTTACGACACATCATACACCTGCCGAAAAAGAAAAGACAAAAATCGTGGAGTCAGTACGCTAAACAACGTCGGCTTGTCCATTTCACCAGTTACTTAAAACGTTTATAAAATGAAAACGAAACAAAGGTGATACAACTTGACTTAAGGCTACATATCCGATCAACAGTCAAGCCATTCCACCCTTGGCTAGTACCGCTACTGCAGGACTGTCATGCTGCCAGACAGTTTGCAAAATAAAGTACAAGCAAATGTGCCTTGGCGGTCGTCTAAACTCATCTGACGGCTGACTTTCATCATCCGGTTTTTCTTGCAGTATTACAATTGTGAGGACCTTCATGAACCAAACTAAGCAAAGTAGTCCTTTCCTTCCCCTGGAAAAAGCAAATCGCCGAAATAAGATTCTTGGAGTATCAGGATTAACCTAAAAAATGCTCAATTTCACACCTCAAGAACGTATGGGTATTTCAGTCATTGCACCTCTAGCAGCACTTTATCCATGAGGTAATGCTTCTGTTTCGTTATGACATTTATAAACGTTGGGGAGTCACAGAGGGAGTAACATTATCCAGTACTGTGTGTGTTTTTTGCTCCAATTTGGCTTGCCCTTGCCAGCTTGGTGCGGTTGTAGTCAATGTTTCTTTACACCGACTGAAAACTGTCAAAAGCTGCAGCCTGAGAGAGTTAGTACAGACATCGTTAACACCTTCAAGGTCGTGACAACTCCAGTATTCTATTCCAGCTAACCCCAGATGATTTTATTCAGCTAAACGTGAGTCACAGGAGCCAGAGTGGGTAATAGGAGTCAGTGTAAATACATATACCTATCGTAAGTGTAAATACCAACACTGTACACGGACTAGAATGCTCATTTGACTAACAACCAAGGAAACGTACTTCTACCTCAAACTAGGGCTCATTATAATTTCATGCTACAGCAACATAGTACTTAGATTGTGCAGGTGACCCAGTTCTGTCAGATAAAAAAAATATCGGTACACCTTTCGATTCTCTCTCTCTCTCTCTCTCTCTCTCTCTCTCTCTCTCTCTCTCTCTCTCTCTCTCTCTCTCTCTTTCTCTCCAAGGGAATAAAATCGTCTGAAGGCAGCAAGAATATTATGCAAAATATATCAGAGGACTGATGGGGAAAAATGCTTCTCGTACTAAAGAGGTTAATGATGGCTGTATCAGTCCATATCTCAACGTATCTAAGCTGAAGGAAAGACAGATAGATAAAGATAGATAGATGGAAAGATAGATATAGACAGGTAGACAGAATGATAGATAGATATAGATAAATAGATGGATACTGATAGATAGATATATAGATGTGAATAGATACATGCAGACAGAAACAGATAGATACTGACAGAAAGATATAAAGGCGACAGAATGACAGATAAAAGATAGATAGGTTAGACACATACATACACAGATAGACAGATATATACACACAGAGACAGATAGATGGATAAATATTGACAGATAGATAGATATAAAGGCAGTCAGAATGAGAGAGAGAGAGAGAGAGAGAGAGAGAGAGAGAGAGAGAGAGAGTATCCATTAATTCTTGCTATCTCCAGACGATTTTAATCAGTTTAAGAGAGACTACGAACTAGAGGGATTAGATACAGCCTTCATTAACGCCTTCAAAACTATACCCTGTTTACTCTACCTTGGCCTAAAATTGCCCTCTCCCCATCTTAAATGCTGAGATGTAACAAGCGCTTAACCCCAGAACCCGATCCTAGTCACGAAGAAGTGCTATGGAAAAGATGAAGAGCCAAAGCATTATTCTGTCATACAGCCACGTACAACAAGCTACAATAGGACAAAAATCTGGGCCAAGTTCAAATAAAAGGAGTATCGATGGTTCCACTCTGGGTAATTTCCTCTGGTTGAAGAACGAATGAATTAGTTTTGTTGTTAATGTTGTTTTTAATTGTAACGGCCTAAAGTTGCCGTCTCTCCATCTTAAATGCTGTGTTGTTACAATATTTTAACAGCAGATTACCCTGCTAGTCACGAAGAAGTGCTAAATAAACGATGCAGTAGCAGTGTCCTCTTCTGTCACTGAGCTATGCGAAACAAGCGGCAAAAGGACGAACACCTGAGCCAAGTTAAAATAAAAGATGTATAGCAAACACGTCCTCGTACTTAAGGTATTAAACACACACACACACACACACACACACACACACACACACACACACACACACACACCTTTCAACTTGCTACACTCCTTTCACCTTAACTTGGCCCGATTTTTGTCCTTTTGTAGTTTATTTCACGTAGCTCAATGCCATAAAAGACAATGCTACGGCTCTACATCCTTTCCATGGCCATTCTTCGTGACTGGCATCATATTCTCGACTTAATCCAGCGTTACAAATTAGTTTTCAAGTTGGACAGATGGCATTTTTAGGCCAAGTTAAACTATGCCTCGTACAGAAACCTCCTCACCTTCAAAAGAACTCCGTTTAAATTATTTTACTAAAAGCATAGTAGTAGTAGTAGTAGTAGCAGTAGCAGTAGCAGTAGTAGTAGTAGCAGTAGTAGTAGCAGTAGTGGTAGTGGTAGTAGTAGTAGTAGTAACAGTAGCAGTAGTAGTAGTAGTAGTAATAGCAGTAGTAGTAGTAGTAGTAGTAGTAATAATAATAATAATAATAATAATAATAATATCGTTTGCGAATCTCAGGATCTAGGTGTTCTCCTCTAATTAGGCAAAATTATGTATGGTGACCTTAGTACTCAAAGCACCATTAATATTAAGTAAAACTGACAGCCAGGAAATCAACCCAGTAGCATAATCACCTTTCCAGTCACCAGCAGCCTCCTCACCCTCAGAACAGCTGTATATCTATATTAATTTGAACAGACATTGATTACGCCCGTATTGTTTGCCCGCCATATTAGCCGTTGCCATGGAGACTGGTGACAACAAGCATCTCCCCTTCCGTTTCCACTTGTTCTGGTTTCCTGTTATTCATCTTGGTGGTTAATTGTCTTTCTTGACAAACGTTTTAACTTAATTTTGTTAATCTATAGATCAACAGCGAAATATCCAACTGCAAGAAACATATTTTTTGATATCATACTACTGTTCTGAATGCATATGAATCTGTTTAAAAAACCGTCTTTCATAAACAAGCAGAAAACATAACTCATACACTTAATCTAACCATGTTACACAACGTTATGTAAGATTAACAATTTGCAAAAATTTCATTAATTAGGTATAATTTTCTCACGGGAATTCACTGCCGTATATCACCTCCTACGTAAATATAATCAATTTGTACAAACAGGACCATTCTCCATATCAACATTGATGAGGCAAGCGTATCTTAAAATAATTAAAACGTTCAAAGGGTGAATTCTGAAAGATGATTATGAGATAGGACTATGTGAAAAACTGGAAGCAAATTGACAAACGCAAACACTAGGCTTTCCACCCAACGCCCATGCACACACACCCTCACACTTGCAAGGTGGGAAGTTGGTTGTGTACGCTCTGCACACGCGGATCATAATACCTCTCCTGAATAATCAATGTATCAGTATTAATCAAGATGAGCGCCATGATGTCTGTGCCTTGTAAAGATTCTGTGGTAATCGTTATTAATGCAATAACCTACCAGAGACGGACACACAAAGAATAATGTTACTTTAAAGGAATTTGTACAAACATTCCAGACAAGTTACACCATCTTGAAAAAGCCTGAAATCTCTCCTTTATCTACAGAATAATCTTAAGTTTCCTTAGTGCATGTGATAATAAGTTCAGAAACAATATTAACCCCAAAAATTACGTGGAAATACGATGTGACAGAGAGGACAATGAGACTTGAAAACAGTATAATAAGCGATCTGTTATGACTTGAGTACTGTGTTGAAGATCATATTAGCCACATGAAGTAAGAGTCTACAAAGTGAGAGGAAGCTTGGTATGCCCGACGCTGTGAAAAGTCAAGCTGCATCGATCTCTACTTTGACATTCTTACCTAACTACCTTCCCTTCCTCCCTCCTTCCCTCCCTTTCTTTGCCCATAACCATATACATCTTTCTTCCTTGTCTCTCTGTCCTACCCACATTTTTTTTCTATGTATGTTTTGCTTACTGTCTTAATATAGCCCATCTTTTCTGACTTTTGTACAAATCTAACAGTCATAACCCTTTTCCACATGCTAAATCAAATACCAAGCTTATTTCCCTAGCACGGACGACTTACTATACATCAGCATTGACTATTTTCGTAACCATATTCTAAGCTTGTTTCACTACCATAGCCTTACAATACCATGAACTACCATACACCTACCTGACCAAAACTATACCTGCTTTACATATAACTAACCACTTCATTCTTTTACATACCATATCCCACGGTACGCTAACCTTTCTTATCCTGATCAAACTGTGCTTTTTTCTACCAGTCTATAACAGTCTGCCATACTTATAATTCCATCGTAACTCTTCCTACCATCATTTACCATAGCCTACGATATCGCAATAACACACATTACTTCATCAAGCTCTTCCTCACCATACAGCCTACAATACTTTACAACACACTGTTTCATCGTGCTTTTTTCCTACCATAGCCTACGATACTCTGCAATTACCAAGTCATATTTCATTGACTTGTATTCTGCTCATACCTAACTCCACTGCTCTCTCTCTCTCTCTCTCTCTCTCTCTCTCTCTCTCTCTCTCTCTCTCTCTCAAAGATGAAGGTATTGGTGCTAATGGTGGTGATCGTGACAGAAAGGGTGACAGCGCCAGTCGCTCCACTGTACGTTCCCTGCTGGGTGAGTGATTTGTACATTAACTTTACTGCCTGCCACTACTACTACTACTACTACTACTACTACTAATACTAATAATAATAATAATAATAGTAGTAGTAGTAGTAGTAATAAAGTGTCTTACAATATACATCCGAACCGGAAACTTTGACACGATTATGGTAGGGTTCGACAGTTCGGTTTCGACGCTGTGTCAATTAACTCTTTTTACTGTCAACGTAACCATTACCACATCATCCCTGCAGTAATGTCCTCCCTTAATTCAAAATCTACTATGAATAAGATGCTTTTTAAATAAGTAATCATTTAAGTAAAAGCTTTTCTAATTATTATTCTACTGAGAACACTTTAAGTAGCTGTAAATCACATTAATGTTAACTGTCAGTGCTTCATACCCAAGGAGGCTGCTCTTTGCTTCTCACAGGAATAGCAAAATTAGAGAGAGTACTTGTATTTTTTCCATAGTTTGTCAGAGGGAGGGGATGGAGTACTATCCTTTTCACGGTCCGGACAACTCTGTTATACAAACCATTAGCACTTTCATGGTCGGGACAACTCAGAGTAATCTCTATCAGTGAATACCAGGAGATATTATACAGCTGAGAATGAGCAGCAGGAGCTACCACTACTACTACTACTACTACCACTATCAGATGTAAGAAATCCTGTCTTATATGTGTTTACATCACCCTACATCCTTTACTATACTCCTGTCACTCTAAGCGGACCTGGAATTTGTCCTTTTGCAGCTTATTTCACGCAGCTCACTGACAGAATAGGCCAATTATATCGCTGTACATGCTTTCCATTGCACTTCTTCACGACTAACATAATATTCTTCCATCTCAGCATTCAACATGGAGAGATGGTAGTTTTAGGCCAAGTTAGAGTAAAAGGGATTAAATTACGTGCATTTTCCCTTAACAGACACAAGATGACTGCACGCCCGCGGAATACTGTCTCGATCAACAATGCACATGCAAGGAAAGTTACGTGCGTGCTAAGGGAGGGGCGTGCGAGGCGATTAGGAAGAAGGGAGAGCCGTGCAGAGTGGACGTGCAGTGTTCGGCATTTGACAGCACGTTAATCTGTTACGAGGGAAGGTGAGGATAATGATACAGTGTTGTTGATATTGTAGTGTTTTTGCTTATTATAATTACCTCCGCCAAGGTGGTTATGTTTTCACCCCTGTCCGTTTGTTGGTTGGTTGGTTTGTGAGCATGATTACACAAAAATTACTGGACGGACTTCCACGAAACTTGGTAGACGAATGGGCCTTGGCCCAGAAGAGACTATTAAATTTTGGTGCGGATCCAGATTAAGGTGCGGATCCTGGATTTTTTTTTTTTTTTTTTCACTTTAAATTGCGAGATAGGGCGTTTTTCGACATTTTCGTAAAATTTTCAGTAAATATTGCATGGATTTCTATGAAAAAAATCAGGCATATTTAGG